>NC_057723.1:2873224-2924969 GCF_004010195.1 Chiloscyllium plagiosum
CACCCGCACCAATCAACCACACCGCCCTGTGGCCCAACATTTCAACTCTCCCTCCCACTCTGCCGAGGATATGGAGGTCCTGGGCCTCCTTCACCGCCGCTCCCTCACCACCAGACGCCTGGAGGAAGAACGCCTCATCTTCCGCCTCGAACACTTCAACCCCAGGGCATCAATGTGGACTTCAAACGTTTCCTCATTTTCCCTTCCCCCACCTCACCCTAGTTCCAAACTTCCAGCTCAGCACTCTTCCCATGACTTGTCCTACCTGTCTATCTCCTTTTCCACCTCTCCACTCCACCCTCCCCCCACCCCCGATCCATCACCTTCATCTCTTCCCCCACTCACCTATTGTACTCTATGCTACTTTCTCCCCACCCCAACCCTCCTCTGGCTTATCTCTCCACCCTTCAGGCTCTCTGCCTTTATTCCTGATGAAGGGCTTTTGCCCGAAACGTCGATTTTACTGCTGCTCGGATGCTGCCTGAACTGCTGCGCTCTTCCAGCACCACTAATCCAGAATCTGTAATAGGGGTCCAACTTCAAATTATGTTTAATTGATAACTTTGACCACACAATAGAGAGCTCCAAATCCAAATTCTCTGATGGCACAAAGCTTAGGGATACTGTACTGTTTACATAGAAGGATAATGTTACAAAGGAATGCTGATAGAGGTGTGTGAAAATGAGGCATTAAGAATTCAATGTCCTACTAGAGAGCCATTTTGGATCAAAAAATGAAAGATCAGTTATTATTTAAGTGGCAAAAAGTCAGGAACAGTGAGGTTCTAAAGAAATTAGGATGTCCATGTACATGGATCATAGGAACAGGAGGAGGCCATTCGGCTCCTTGAGCCTATTTTGCCATTCAATGAGATCTTGGTTGATTTGTGGCCTAATACCATGTACCTGTCTTAGGCCCATATCCCATAATACCTTTGCTTAATGAAAATAAACTATCTCAAGTTCAAAATTGACAACTGATCCAGCATCCACTACCATTTGTGGAAGAGAGTTCCAAACCTCTCCCACTCTTTATGTGTACAAATGCTTCCTAACATCTCTCCTGAACGCTCTGGCTCTATTCTCAGACCATGCCCCTAGTCCTAAATCCCCAACTAATGGAAATAGTTTATCTACCCTGTCTTTTCCTGTTAATATCTTGATCACCCCTTAACCTTCTGAATTCTATAGAAAACAGGGATAATTTATATACTCTCACCTCATAACTTAACCCCTGAAATCCAAGTATCATTCCTGGAAAACTACATTGCACTCCCTCCAAGGTCAGTCTATATTTCCGAAGATGTAGTGCCCAGATCAGTTCACAGAGCTCCAAGTAGAGTCTAAGCAAGATGTTGTATAACTGCAGCATAACACCCACATCCTTATACTGCAGTCCTCTTAAGTACTCCTCTTGAATCGAAATAAAATCTCAAAATTACTAACAGCAAACCCTAAAACTGGAGACAAAGATAGCAAGTTATGTCATAATTCTTAGTTATACCTCATCTAGAGGACTGTGTACAGATTCAGACAAAGTCACCATTATCCCAGAGGGTGCTCTTTCATTAGAGAGATGATATGGAGGTGTTGGTGTTGGACTGGAGTGCACAAAGTTAAAAATCACACAACACCATGTTATAGTCCAAAAGGTTTGTTTGGAAGTGCAAGCTTTCAGAGTGTTTTCAGAGCTAGCTACCTGACAAAGGAGCAGCGCTCCAAAAGCTAGTGCTTCCAAATAAACATGTTGGACTATGACCTGGTGTTGTGTGCTTTTTAACCTCATTAGAGAGAATCAGAGAGGACTGGGGGCAATTTAACCCGAGAGTCACGGCGTCGCAGGTGAGGGAAGAAATTGAGAAGAACAGTCCTTCACAGTATCCACAGATGGTGCAAGAATTGAACTCATGAACTCTATATCATAGACCAGCGATGTATTTGTTACACTGATACAAGGAGATAATAGCTTCAGAGGAAGTGCAGCTTTCAAAGTATGATAGTTATATTGGGAAAGTCTACATCTATAAACTATCTTTGATAAATATAAGTACTTTCTTCCTTGTTAAGCTGAGAGAGTAATAGTAGAGGGAATAGTTAATATTTGTGAGGTATAGCTAATTATTTAGTCAGACAGAATGCCCACTCAAGCAATTGAGCACTTGCCTTCCAATTAGGAGGTTCGAAGTCACTGTCCCTGAGCTGCCCATCACTGACAGTATTTTACTGCAGTTGGGTGCATTGGGTAAATCTTTAACAGTGCTACTAGAGCATGGAGCTGACAGGAGACCATCTAACCTGGTGTATATGAAATCAAATGATGCCTTTGTGGTGCGAGACTCAAACTTTTTGAAAGTATTTCTAAGGGAAAAGGAAAGCATTGTCTCAGTGTCCCTAGCTATAAGCAAGCTGTTAACATTTGGTTAGTTTGAATGTAGCTTCCCAGTGAATCACCATTGACCTGTTAGTGTGGTTTAGTACAGAGGCCTCTCAATGTGGCAGGCGTTTGTGATTAAGGTCAGCGAATTATATTGTCTAAAAGAGTATTGGAAGCAAATACCACAGAACGTTTAAGAGGAAAATTGGATCCACATGAAATGAAGGGAAGAAATGGCAGGGCTGTAGTATACGTGAAAGAGAATGGGACTCGTTAGTCCAGCTCTGGTCAATAACAACCCCTAGGATTTTGATAGCGGGGACTGTATTGCCATTAAATGTTGAAGCTGAAAATGTGTTGCTGAAACAGCGCAGCAGGTCAGGCAGCATCCAGGGAACAAGAGAATCGACGTTTCGGGCATAAGCCCTTCTTCAGGCCTGTTGATTAGATTTTCCCTTGTTGGAGTTGGCATTGCCTGATAATTGTGAAGGTTATTCGCGACTTAGTAGCTCAAGGTGGTGCAGCTTGACCATCACTGTTTACAAAACATTCCCCCCTTTCTACTTTTGCTTCTGTTGTTATTGTTTTAAATTTGTCTCCATTGGTTCTCAACACTTCAACTATTGTAAAGATGTTCAATTTGAAAGGGTGCAGTAAAGATTTACAAGAATGTTGCTGGGGTTGGAGGGTTTGAGCTATTGAGAGAGGCTGATAGGCTGGGGTTATTTTCTCTGGAGCGCTGGAGCCTGAAGGGTGGCCTCATAGAGTTTTATAAAATCATGAGGGGCATTTATAGAGTGAGTGACCAAGGTCTTTTTCCCATGGTAGGGAAATCCAAGACGAGAGGATGTTGCTTGTATGGAATTGTTGGAAGTGGTGTACACTGGGGTCAAAGAGTGTGATGCAGGAAAAGCACAGCCGATCTGGCAGCATCAAGGTGTAGGAGAATTGACGTTTTGGGCATAAGCTCTTCATCAGGAATGGGCTTATTCTCGAATCGTCGATTCTCCTGCTCCTCAGACGCTGCCTGATCAGCTGTGCTTTTCCAGCACTACACTCTTTGACTCTGAATCTCCAGTATCTGCAGTCCTCACTTTCTCCTCGTGGTAGAAATTGGTACACTAACAGCACTTAAAAGGCATTTAGATGAATATATGAATAGAAAGGTTTTAGAGGGAGATGGACCAAATGTGACAAATGGGATTTGTCAGCCGAGACAAGTTGGACCAAAGGGTCTGTTTCCGTGTTGTAGAACTGGATGACTTTATAATTGTTAGGAAACAGTTTCTCATTGTTTCTCCTGTTTAGACCCATCATAAAATTTGGCCCTTCACACAAATTTTCTCTGAACCTAACCCTGTGGCACCTTATACATCTCAACTGGGATCTCTCTCTCTTCTAAACTCCTGAGGGTATCAGCCTTAACTGCTCAGTCTCTCTTCATTAGACAAAACACTCAACTCTGGAATCAATCTGGTGAATTTACTGGTTAGATTAGTGCAGGACAATCATTACCTTTGTGAATTAAATATTTTTAACTGTTTTTAAAAGGTGCCAATTAATGTGCTTGTATCTTAAATGGAGTTTATTTTTCAGACCTTCCCCAGGACTGCCAAGTGGCTGTCATTAGTGGGAACTTAGCATAGTAATTAATTAGATTTGTGTTTCAAATGCTCACATTTTTTTCTCAGCTCTTTCAAAGATCAAGAAAGTCTGATTTGCACTGACCATTATGAGAACTCAAAATGCTGTGATCTATTTTGGGTGATTCCTTTTTAAAGTAGTCCATTCATGGAATGTGAGTGTCACTGACCTGGTCAGCATTTCTTGAGAATCCGTTATTGTCCTGAGGGGAGTTGGGAGTCAGCATATTGCTGTGGGTCTGGACTCACGTGAAGGCCAGACCAGGTCAGGAGAACAGATTTCCTTCCCTAAAGGGTGTTCATGAACCAGATGACTTCTGCCAAAAATCAATCATGGTTATCATTAGATTCTTAATTCCAGATTTTTATTGAATTCAAATTCCAACATCCAATATGACAAGATTTGAATCCAGGACACTACCTGGCTTTATGGATTGATGATCTTATGGTAATACCACTAAATTATGCCAGAGAATTCAATATGGAACTTCATCACAAACTGTTAAACTGATGTTTGAGATACAACTATTGATCAAGACATTAGAAGATTTCCTGTCACTTCCTTGAAAGAGTGCTTCAGGATCTTTGACAGCTCCTGGAGAGAGAGTAGATGGTCTTGACTAAGCACCCTTACCTCTGGCAGAGCATCACCCTCTCGATACCACTCTGAAGAAACAGTGTAGAATTTGTCCTCAAGATCCTGGAGCCAGGATTCTGAATGAGTGGCAGGGTCTGGGGCAGGGGTGAGGGTGGGGGTGGGGGGAACATGAGGACGCAGGAATCAGGAGCTGGGACTGTAGGTGCCCCACTGTGCCTTGACAGGGGTGGTGGGGTGTGCGTGTTGTGGGGGATGGAGGGGATTAATTGCAGCGTTGGGGTCCCTGATGTCTGTCCCTACTCTGAGGTGAGAGTAAGCATTGACACCTTAGAGATGTTCCCTCTTATACCCTGGAGCCAGCATCGATTCCATACAGATTGACAGAGAAGAAATTGTTATTGAAATTTGGAGAATTACTTTCTCCATAATCAGTTCCCTAACCCTAGTAAAAGCATGGAGCAATCCTGAATCATCTCATTTAATTGTTACATTGAGGCTACAATATACAAAAAGCCATTCTGCTCATCTAATCACTGACAGTATCTATGCTTGAAATGAATAAGTGACGGTAACAGAGTGATAATATGACTGGGTTAATAATCACACAAGGTAAAATAATCACACAACACCGGGTTATAGACCAACTCATTTATTTGCAAGTATAAGCTTTCGGAGCTTCATCAGGTACCTGACAAGGCTTGTACTCCTAAGTAAACCTGTTGGACTATCATCTGGTGTTGAGTGATTTTTAACTACGTCCACCCCAGTCCAACAATGAAACCTCCACACCATAGGTTAATAATGTCCGAGCTAATAATCCAGTGACATTACAGGCCCAACTCATCCATGTACTTGAAAATGGTGCTCCAAGCAACATTCATTTCCAAGTGTTCCTTGTTTCTCCTTCTGCGGTGGTTTCAAAACCCATCACTGGCTGCTGGCACCAATTAAATTCAATCAATGAATCTGCAATATAAAGATTGTCTCAGTAGGGATGACTGCCAAAGTATCATCTTTTGTTTCAAAATCCCATCTGGTTCTGTGGTGTCCTAAAGTCTTAACATTCTGTAGAAGTATTTAAATGTAGACTTGTGACGTCAACACATACAGGACTGTGGGCCTTAATTTACAGATAATAAATTTAAATTAGTGTATAGCTTTCCAGTATATACTAAGGGGAAGATGAGGCAAACATGGCTGATTAGGAAAGTCAGGAATAGCATGAAAGCAAAATGGGATGAGAACAATCAGGTGTTTGTTGTTGACCAGTGCAAACTCAATGGACTGAGGGACCTTGTTATGTGCTGTGGACCTTTACAACTCTATGATACATAGACAGGGTGGTTAGAAGGCATTTAGCACCCTTGCCTTCATTGCTCAAACCTTTGAGTATAGGAGTTAGGACGTCATGTTGAGTTTGTACAGGATGTTGGTGAGGCCTCTTCTGGAGTACTGGTCACCATGTAATAGGAAGGATACTATTAAGCTGGAGAGGTTTCAGAAGAGATTTATCAGGATGTTGCCAGGAATGGAGGGTTTGAGATATAAAAATAGATTGGAAAGACTGTGACGTTCTTCACTGGAGCATAGGAGGTTGAGGAGTGACCTTAGAGAAGTCTATAAAATCATAAGGGACATAGATAAGGTGATAAGCAAGAGTCTTTTTCCCTAAGGTAGGGGAGTTCAAAACTATGGGGCATATTTTTAAGGTGAGAGAAGAAAAATTTAAAAAGACTATGAGGGGTAATGTTTTACACAGAGAGTGGTTCGTGTATGGAATGAACTTCCAGAGGAAGTGATGACTGCAGGTACAGTTACAATGTTTAAAAGACAGTTGGATAAGTTCATGAACATGAAAGGTTTGGAGGGATATGGGCCAAACACAGGCGGGTGGGACTAGTTCAGTTTGCAAACATGGTTGGTGTGGACTAGTTGGACTGAAGGGTCTGTTTCCATATTGTATGTTTCTGCGACTCTTACCTAGTCTGACCTATGTGTGATTCCAGACTCGCTGTAATTTGATTGACTCTTAAGTGTGAATGTAGATTTGCTCATGAGCTGGAAGCTAGAATGAACCTCCCAGCTCAGCGAGCAAACCTACATACAAAACCTCAACCTGAGCTACAAATCTTCTCAAAACTTGACTCTTAACTGTCCCTTGGAAATGACAGGCAAATCACTCAGCTCAAGGGTAGTTAAGAATGGACAATAAATGCTGTTTTTGACAATAATGTCCACATTATATGATTTTGTTTTATAAAAGGGCCTTTGTATTGAGTAATAACTCAAGGCATTACAAATACAAATTGAAATTCTTGGAGAATAGTGGTGAAACTTCATTCAAGTTGAATCCAATAATCACAGATTACTGTCTCATTTCTGGTTTGGGATTGAAGTCTAATTCCCTTTCTCTAAACAATACCATTTTTTTTATCACACATCTTTTTTTTAATATGAAATCATCATGCTCAATAAAAAAAAATTGGACAATAAGGATTTAAAGGAAATGCAGTATTTCATTTATAGGTCATGGAGTCACTGTGGGGATTCATCAAATGAATCTTCCTCCTTTAACAGTTGTAAGGCATGATCATATTGTAACAGTTTAGTAAGAAATATGTTCCAAATATATTATAACATGATAGTGATGACACTCACTGGTCTCAAGATGAATCACCGTGTCATGAGAGAAGTTGAATTGTGGAAAATCTCACACAATTTCACCTCTCCACTGGGAGGCATGTTAACCTTGATCTCAATAAATAGATAAATCATATGGTTTACTCTGGGAATTTACCCTAATCATAATTGAAAATACTTCCTGCTGAAAGCGAGCAAGTAAAAATGAATTGCAATTGGGGTAGTTCCTTGTGAAGCAGGCTCTTGCAGCCCCTCAGATACCAGCCAGTAATATCTTAATTGATGCTGGAGGCCTCAAGTAGAATAAGTCAATATTAGACCACACGACATTACAGTCTAGTTCAACCTTCATTTCAAGAGTGTCTATGGGAGAGCTTGGTACATATCCCTGGAGTCACCCTGTAGATAGAATGCAATTGACAGCTCGAACATTGGAAGACAGAATCATGGAATAGTTACAGTGGAGAAGGAGACCATTTGGATTATTGCATCTGTGCCAGTTCTCCAATGAACATTTCACCTGCACTTTTTTCCTAATCCATAAAATTCTTCTTTCTCAAATATCTGCCTGGCTTCCACTTATATGTTAATTGTCAATTGAACATTCCGTCACAATATCAGGCAGTGCATTCAAATCCAAATTACTCACCGTGAGAAAGGTTTTTCCACATATTAATTTGCTTCCCTTATTCATGATGTTAAATCTGTGCCCCCTTGTTCTGTTCACAAGTGAGGACAGATTTTCCTTATTCACTATGCCCACTCGCCTCACGAGTTTAAATTCTTCCATCAAATCTCTTCTGCATGGAGAGAAGACCTCTCCAACCTACATAGGATAGGAGCTTGAAATTATTTAAGAAGCATCCAACTGTTTGTGTTTGTGGAAGTATGAGATAAAATGGATCTAAGTGAGTGTTCTGTTTAATTCCTCATTGTACAGACCAGGGTACTGTACTTAAACTGTTAATTCCTGTTAGACGTCAACTGTGTTGCAGTTGGTAGTGTACCACTGTGATAGACTGATTAACTCAGTTTGTTGGTCAGCTGGTTTGTGACGCTGAGTAACACTAACAGGTTGGGTTCAGTTCCCACACTGACTGAGGATATCTTGGAGGATTCTACCATCTCAACCTCTCCCCTGGCCTGGGGTGTGGTGATCCTCAGGTTAAACCACCACAAGTCACCCATTTATAATGAGAGAGTCACCTTATGGTCGGGTAAAACTTTTGAATTAGCTTTATTGTCATGTCTATTCACATGAGTCCCGTGAAAAGTTTGCAAGTAGCCACTTACAGTACCACCTTAGGTACAAAGGTACCAATTCCTAAGTATAAATACTTTGGGGAAAAATTAAGAAATAAAAGGTTCAGCAATAAATTAGAAAAATAGAGAGATAAGAATTCAGAATAACAGTACTTCCAACGCAGACAGCATCGGGCTTCAGCTTGAGGCCAGGGAACAGGACGATGCTGAGGCTGGGAACCCAAGCACACGCTGAGGGTGGAGTTCACACTTGTTTTCACCCTGGACAGGAGATAAAAAGAAAAAGGAAGAAAAACAGTAAAAGAGAGAGTGAAAATGAAAAGAAATGGACTGAGCAGACTCAGGCACCATCTTGGAATCTTTGGACTTTACTTGCAATTATTCATTCAGAGGATGAGGGCATCACTGACTGCGAGGAGAAAGTGAGGGCTGCAGATGCTGGAGATCAGAGCTGAAAAATGTGTTGCTGGAAAAGCGCAGCAGGTCAGGCAGCATCCAAGGAGCAGGAGAATCGACGTTTCGGGCATGAGCTGAAGAAGGGCTCATGCCCGAAATGTCGATTCTCCCGCTCCTTGGATGTTGCCTGACCTGCTGCGCTTTTCCAGCAACACATCACTGACTGCACTAACATTTATTGACCATCCCTAGTTGCCCCTTGAGAAAGTGGTGGTGAGCTGCCTTCATGAATTGCTACAGTCCATGAATTCTGGATCCACCCACAATGCCGTTAGGAAAGGATTTCCAGGATATTGACCCAATGATGCTGAAGGAACAGTGATACATTTCCACATTAGGATGGTGAGTGGCTTGGAGGGGAACTTGCAGGGGGTGGTGTTCCCATGTATCTGCTGTCCTTGTCCTTTTGGATGGAAGTGGTCGTGGGTTTGGAAGGTGATGTCACCCAAGTCCTGGAGCTTCAACAACAACAGCAAGGTTTCCAGAAAAGAAAACTGTTCTGTGATCGTTGTTTCTGTCTGGTCAGTGATTCCAATCAATGTTGGTTGTTAGAATCCTGCACCAGGATGAGTCATAACATTAGGTTGGAGTTTTAGCCAAGACTTAGTGGTGACAGTTACAAGTATTCTGGAAGGTTCTGAGTTCAAAATCCACCTTAGATATGGAATCTCAACTGATAATTTACTGCAACACTGCCAAAGATTCTTAGCTTTGGATGACACCCAATGGCAAAGGCTTTGACTGTTTTTTCAGGCAGTTATAAAACATTCAGCATCACCTTCTCAAGGAATAACACAAACAAGTAATGATTTGGTCACTCAGACTTTGAGCTTTACTGGTAAAAGACAACTTTTGTCAAAGCTTTTGTTCTTGCAAGTATCAGGACATTTCACAAGTGGACTAATTTCAGAGCTGAAAATGTGTTGCTGGAAAAGCGCAGCAGGTCAGGCAGCATCCAGGGAACAGGAGAATCGACGTTTCGGGCATAAGCCCTTCTTCAGGAAGCGCCCTCACTTTCTCCTTCCCGACTAATTTCAGAGGCAATGCAATATTTATATAGCATGAGAGGACAATACTGTTTAGTGGGCAACTAGCTAAAGATATGAGGAGGCATTGTAAATGTTAGACTGTCAGTAGTGAGCTCACAATGGCACATCTGTGGGTCATGGAAGTGATAAATATTAACACACAGACAGAAAGAACATTTACACACACTCTGCTTATTTCAACTCAACAAAATAGGTCTCAGCCATTGGTTTGTACAATTCTCTGACCAATTAGAGCCAAGGTGCATGGTTTAAAATTTCAGCAAAGCCTGGTGGTTAATTGTCAATCATCACTAACTGCTGCATTCCTCATTGTCTAATGAGAAAAGTCTTGCAGAATAAAACAAACAAACTTTATTGCTTCTCTGCAAATATTCTCAGGTTATAATAATAGACTTTCTATGTCTATAAACACTGCTTGGTTCCCTGTTTCTGTAGGGTCATGGTAATTGTATTCACTTTAGAAATGGACAAGGTGCTGTTTCAAAACCCATCCAAAGTATTTGTGTGAATTGCCACTGTCACAGTAGAGACCTGATTCCTGACTTATGCCCTCTTGTGGTGCAGTGGGAGCATTCCCTGGATCAGGAAGCCTGGGTTCAAATCCCACTTGCTCAAATGATGTGTAATAACATCCCTGAACAGGTTGATTAGAAAAATTAAAATAAAACTAAATAAAAATATACAAACAGTATTGGGAGGTCCTCTGTGTTCCACAAGATCCTTCATTCCTCACTCACCAAGTCCTCATGACATCATCAATGGGCATCATGCTTATTGTATTAACCTTTTAGACCCATAATCAACAAGCACCTAATCAGTCTCTGGTTCCTAGATACTTCACTACACTCCATTTATCTACAATATTCCAACATAATATTGTCTTAGCCAGATACCTGCAACAAAACAACCAGCAAAAGCCTGGCCAGAACACCTTCATCATCCTTTGAAAGGAATGATTCACCCTTGTGAACTTCCATGACCTTGCAGGAGCATTTGCACACCTCAGTCCTCTGTAGGGCTCAGATGATACATACATGATGTCCTATGTTGTTTCTGCTCTGCTCCTAACTAATTGGAAGTGCCTTAAGAGAGATGAAAGCATGTTATTGAATGTGCAGCAAGATGTTTACCTGTGTTTCCTTACCAAAAGATAGAAAAAAACTCTGACTGGACTTTACTAGACAATCCTTTAGCCCCATGGCCATTATCTCTTACAACAAACACATGGACTTAAATGGACAATGGAATTAAAGAAAAGAGACATTAGAGTTTAGAAGAAGGAGAGGTGATCTCATTGAAATATACAGGATTCTTAAGGAGCTTGACAGGATAAACGCTGAGACGATGTTTCCCCTCATGGGAGAGTCTAGAACAGAGGACATAGTTTCAAAATAAAGGGACAATTTAAGACTGAGATGAGGAGGAATTTCTTCTCTCAGAGGGTTGTGAGTCTTTGGAATTCTTTGCCACATAGAGCGGTGGGGGTCGAGTCCTTGTGTATACTTAAGGCTGACATAAATAGCTTATTAATCATAAGGGGAATCAAGGGTTACAGGGTAAGGGCAGGAATGTGGATGTGAGGAGTGTCAGATCAGCCATAATCCTATTGAATGGCAGAGCAAGCACAAGAGGGGCTGAAGCTTCTGGTTCTATTTTCTACAGTCTCATCGACAAAGTCTGCAAAAATGAAAAAGAGCATACAGATGCAGAGATAGCCTAATCCTTTATTTTATAATTCTTATAAATAATATATAAATTTTTGAAAACGTAATGAACTCGTAGGAATAAGAGTAGGCCATTCAACCCCTTGAGCTTATTCCACCATTTAATGAGACCATGGCTGATCTGTTGCCTCAATCCATATACCTGACTTTGGCTCACATTCTTTAATATCTTTGCCGAACAAAAAACTATCAATCTCAGATTTTAAATTAACAACTAATCTAGCATCCACTCCCACTTGTGGAAGAGAGTTGCCACTCAACCTGTTTCTTGCAAAATGTAATGGTTGAATTTTTAGGGTGTTAAATGTAGAAGCAGATTATGTAAATAGTGAGTTCAAGCTGCAACCATCCAGGCAAGTGTGACGTATTCCATAACATCATGACATGTACCTTGTCAATGGAGGACAGAGTTTGTGAGTTCCTCACTTTAATCCTCTCCTCTGAACCTGAGTTGCTTCAGCATTATTCCTGTGAGCCAATGCTGTGGGTTTCAGAGGGATCTGGATGTCCTTGTACATGAATTGCAAAAGGTCTTTTATAAAAGTAGACGAATTGGGAAAACAAATTGAACATTATTGTTTATTGTGAGGGGAATTGAATGCAAAAGGAGGAAGGTTACGTTTCCATTAGACATGGAACTGGGGAGAATACTTCTGGTGTATTGTACGAAGTACTGGTCTCCTAATTTAATGAAGGGTATAAATACAATATGAGCAATTCCCCCGGGTTGGACAAGCTGTGCACGTATATGGAAATTAGAAGAGTGAGAGATAACTTGATTGAAACATACAGATTCTTTACAGGAAGAGTCTTTACAGGATAGCTGTGAAGAGGGTAGTTTATCTTGTGGGTAAATCTAGAGCCATATATCACAAGTTTGCTCACTGAGCTGGAAGATTCGTTTGCAGACGTTTCATCACCATAATAGGTAGCATCTTCAGTTATCCTCCAGTGAAGCACTGGTGTTATGTCCACTTTCTCTTTATGTGTTGGGTTTCCTCGGGCTGGTGATGTCATTTCTTGTGGCAATGCCATTTCCTGTGTTTGAATTGTAATTTCCTGTTCTTTTTCTCAAGGGGTGATAGACTGGATCCAAATTGATGTGTTTGTTCATAGAGTTCCGGTCGGAATGCCATGCTTCTAGGAATTCTCATGCATATCTCTATTTGGCTTATCCTAGGATGGATGTATTGTCCCTGTCCTCATATGAATGTAAGGATACTAGTGATAGTCATATCTTCTTGTGGCTAGTTGATGTTCATGTATCCTGGTGGCTAGTTTCCTGCCTGTTTGTCCAATGTAGTATTTGTTACAGTTCTTACAAGGTATTTTGTAAGTGACATTAGTTTTGCTTGTTGTCTGTATAGGATCTTTTAAGTTCATTAGCTGCTATTTTAGTGTGTTAGTGGGTTTGGGGATTACCATGATGCCAAGGGGTCTGAGTAATCTGGCAGCTATTTACAAGACGTCTTTGATGTAGGGGAGTGGCTAGGGTTTCTGGATGTGTTTTGTCTGTTTGTTTGGATTTGTTGCTGAGAAATCTGTGGACTGTGTTAACTGGGGACCCATTATTTAGAATGGTGACGAAACGTCCGAAAATGAACCTTCCAGCTCAGCGAGCAAACTTACATCCAGAACCTCAACCTGAGCTACAAATCTTTTCCAAATTCGCTACAATGCATCACTCTTTATAAATAAGGGAGCACCCATTTAAGACACAGATGAGTGGAAGATTTTTTCCCTCCAAAGTGCCATGAACCATTGTAACTCTCTTTAACAAAAGCTGTTGGAAGCAGGGTCAAATAAATCATGTTCAACTTTTCTATTCACTCACTTAAAGCTTAAAATTGAGGAACCAAAGGAAATGATATTTCCCTGATCATGACCAAACACTTTGTCAGCTTACGAACATGCATTGCACTCCAGTTTGTCTTTCTCTGTAGTTGGAATAATTAGTGGAAAATAATCATCTCCTCTGAACTGGAATTGCTCCAGCATTATTCTTGTGAGCCCATGCTGTGAGATGTCTATGATTTGAATCTTTTTTTGATAATGGAATGCACAGAATAGCACACAATATTACTGAAAGGATCTGTGACATTTTTGCTGCTTTTTTTAATGTTCTTCAGTTTTGGAAGCACATGTAGAATGGTCTTCACTGGTGGAATATGGACCGTTTTGATAGGGGAGCTGGGGAGCTGAGCTTTGAAGGAAAGGCCAGCGATTTTCTTTGTCTGTCCTTAATTGCCATGAAAAAGGTAGGGGTGAGCTGCCTGACATTTGAAAGTTGGTGAATATATTGCACTTTGTTTTTTCTGCAAGTGACCTTTTTGTCGACATGAAATTTGTATTCAGTTTACTACATTCTGACATTGTATTTTGTTTAACACACACAGAGGAAAATTGGGACAAATGCAGACAAGTAACATAAAAGCTGCACAAGTGACAGAAAATGACTACATCCAATCTAATTGTCACTCCTTGAGATTGAATGATGTTGCCATTGCTGTATATCCCATATCAACATCCTGATGGTTACCATTGACCAGAAACTGAACTAGACTAGCCAATTAAGTACGTGACTACTGTTGTGGACTAGCCACACCACTCAAAACATTCTTAAGCAGGCAGCCTTAGACCTAAATTTGCAATTTGTTTCGGTCAGTGTACAGTGAAAATTACCCAGAGTAAGATAGCTAGGTTGACTACTGGATTTTAAAACAGACAAAAATATTATTCACAAAATTACACAATGGAACACAAAAAACATAATAAAGAACCCCTAAAGAACTCAACCTATCCAGCTAGACTTAATTATGCTGTTCCAAATATACACAACAGTCCCAATAAGCAAACTCCCTTTAAAACCAGTATAAATGGAACACAGGTTTACAGGTTGAAGTTGAAGGGCAGAAAAGAGAGTGAGTTTCCACACAGCTCCCTGTTGAACATCCCAGTTCATACTGAACTAAAAACCGCTCCGCTCAGCTCAGCTAGAGAGCTGACCACTCCCTCTCTTTACACAGGTCACTTCGAAAGCATGACCACTTTGGCTTGCTCTTGTAGTGTCACAAAGCCAGTCTCTTTTTTTGCTAAAAGCTGTTGCCTTGGCTCAAGGAGACACTGTCCTTGATTTTTTTCAGAGGGGTAATAAACCAGACGAGACTGCAATAAGTCTGATTTGGTACAGAGATGAAAAGGGCTTTGAGAGGCCTTTTGTTCAGGCCAAAGTGACCTGTTTTAGAAGTGACCCGTAGAATGAAAGGGAAGTGGTCAGCCCTCTAGCTGAGCAGTTTAGTTCAGTTCAGAACTGATTGGGAGTTCAACAGTGAGCTGTGTGGAAACAAACTCTCTCTCTCCCTCCCCCTCTCTATCTCTCTCTGTCTCTCTCTCTCTCCCTGCCCTTCTAACTCCAACCTGTAAGCATCTGACCTTTTTTGTACTGTGTTTTAAAAGAGGTTTGCTTATTGGGACTGTTGTGTATATTCGGAACTGCATAATTAAGTCTAGCTTGGTTCTTTCAGTCACCAAACGTTTTCTGGATGTGGATGCAATAACTTTGGAAAGTTTGCAATAAGTGAATAGGACCAAGCTGCAGTAATTAGCAGACAAGCTGGAATTGGACCTGCCTGTTTCTGTGAGGAAAGGAGAGATAATTACAGCAGTAGCTCAGCATTTAAACTTGCTGGAGAAACCATCCGAATCTATAGAGATGGCAAGAATTCAATTGCAAATGAAACAGCTTGAGTTAGAGGCAAGAGATAAGGAAAGGGCAGCAGAATGAAACAGTTTGAGTTATGATTAAAAGCAGAAGAGAGGGAAAAAGAGATAGCAGAGAAAGAAAAAGAGAGAGCTTTTGAACTTCAAAAACTGACACTTAAAATGGAAAGTCAGCTTAAAAGGCTGGAGATAAAGGCTGAAGGTAACCTTAGCAAGGAAGTAGTGCAAACTCAGGTGGAAGAGCAGAGAGTTAAATTGTCAAGGTTAGCAACTGAATTGGCTGATGATTATGAGCTGGTCCATAAAACACGGTTTGGCTTCCAGAATCAATTTCAGTCCATGAGGGATAGAAATTGGGGCAAAGAGAAATCCTCACATGGAAAGGGAAAGGTAGATCTCAGTGAAACTCATAAGGATAATTTACCACAGGGTATAAAGAAACCCTTCAGGAGGAGAAAGAAGTTTTAAAAACTGAGGTGTTTTCATTGTAATAAAGTATGCCACACAAAATCAAAGTGTTAGTGGTTTAGGAGAAATCCAGATGGAGAAAAACCAGACAAGCTTGGAAGTTTCTTTGGACTGGTAACAAAAAGCACAAAGAAAGTTAGACAACTGCCTCAGAATGTACAAGATGATCAGTGGCTGGTTAAGGAGGAAGTGCCAGATCTGCTTAAAAAATATACATGCAAGGGTAAAGCTTATTCACATAGGCCAGGAATAGTAGGTAAGAAGGTTACAATATTAAGGGACACAGTCTGTAATGCTGAAGGATGAGGAGATATGTATTCCTGAGGGACTATTGCCAGAAAAGTTACTTGTAACAGGAATTCATGGTGAGACAAAAAGTGCTCGAATTCATGGTGAGACAAAAAGTGCTCAATTATGTAAAGTGAGGCTAGAGTGTCCAGAGAAGAGTAAAGAATTTGTGGTGAGAGAACTGGACAAACTCTCAGCTCCAGGAATACAATTTGTCCTTGCAAATGAGATTGCTGATTCACCAGTAGGCGTGCTGCCTGCTCTAGTTGAAAAGCCAGTGGAGACGCAGGCAAATGAAGACTTGGAGAATGTTTATCCAGGAATTTTCCCTGAGGCATAAGCTGAAGCAAGAGAGATCAAAGGACACAGATAAGGAAGCTGATTATAGCTTTATCAGAAACTTCTTCGATCAGATAAGTGGAACAAAGAAAGAGCAAATAGGTAAACATGCCAGTATCTTTAGCTCTGCTAAAGTGATTGAATTACAGCAGAAAGATGAGAACTTAAAACAGTTATATGAAAAGGCATTTACAGAGAAGGAAACTGATTGCATTGCTGTATCTTATTACTTAACAAATGATGTCTTAATGAGAAAATGGAAACCATCACACATTCAAGCAGATGACAAATAGGCAGAGATTCATCAAATTGTTTTGTCAGGAGTGTATAGAAAGAAGATGCTGCAAGTGGCACGTGAGCTACCACTTGAAGGTCATTTAGGGGCAAGGAAAACATAGGTTAAAATACAAAGACATTTTTACTGGCCTGGACTATGCAAGGATGTAGTTGACTTTTGCCAAATATGTCATACATGTCAGCTAATCAGAAAACCACAGGCAGTAATAAAACCTGCAGCTTTAATATCTATTCCAACATTTGAGGAACCTTTCACAAGAGTCTTGATTGATTGTGTAGATCCCCTACCTCAAACAAAAAGCAGGAATAAGTATTTATTAACAATAATGGATGTGTTGACTAGATTTCCAGAGACAATCTTATTATGCAACATCACAACTATGGAAGAATTACTTAAATTTTTTACTAGATACGGACTGCCAATAGATATCTATCAGATCAATAATCAAACTTCACATCCAAACTATTCAAGAAGGTTATGGATAACTTGGGAATAAAGCAATTCAAATCTACTGTGTACCATCTGGAATCACAGGGAGCGCTAGAGAGATGGCATCAAACATCGAAGACCATGTTGAGGACTTATGGTCAGGACTATCCAGATGATTGGGATAAGGGTGTTCCATTTGTGCTTTTTGCAATCAGAGATGCCCCAAATGAATCGACCAAATTCAGTCTATCTGAATTAGTTTTTGGGCATGAAGTAAGAGGACTGTTAAAATTGACTAAGGAGAAAATTTTAAGTCAGAATTCAGAGACCATCCATTTGGACTCTGTGTCAAATTTTAGAGAATTATTAAGTAGAGCTGGAGAGTTTGTTAGACAGCATTTCAAAGTATCACAGCATACAATGAAGCAGGAAATGGATAAGAAATCACAAATTCACAATTTTGCAGTTGGGGATAAGGTGTTGGTGTTATTTCCAGTAACAGGTGAGCCTTTAAAACCAAGGTTTAGTGGACTGTGTCAAATTGAGAAGAAATTGAGTGAGGTGAATGACTTTATAAGGACTCCAGGCAGGAAGAAATCTCACAGAGTGTGTCATGTGAATATGCTCAAAAAGTATTTTGATAGGGAAGGAAAGCAAGAGGAGAAGGTGTTAATGATTACAGCACAGAAGGAAGAACCAAGCTCAGAGGATTCTGAATTGGACATTCATCAAATCAAATTAGCCAATGAGTAAGTTGTCAAAAATTGGGATAAATTATTGACCTACCTTCTGCAAGAAAATCAAAATGACCTGAAAGAGTTATTACTATCACATGAGGAGATATGTGGAAATAAACTGGGAAGTACTAACCTAATTGTGCATGATGTAGAGGATCAGAGATATTGTTCCAATTAAGCATAACCCTCTAAGGTTGGCACAGGTTCAGAAGGAGATAGAGCACATGTTCCAAGATGGCGTAATCAAAGTGAGTTACTGTGACTGGAGCTCATCCATAGTCATGGTGCCAAAGCCAGATGGTACCCAATGGTTATGTGAGGACTATCGCAAAGTCAACGCCGTTACAAAGACTGATGTATATCCAATTCCATGGTTGGAGGACTGTGTTGAAAAAGTGGGACAAGCAACTTACATTTCTAAGTTGGACTTGCTCAGGGGCTACTGGCAAGTACCTCTGTCAGAGAGAGCAAAGGCAATTTCAGTTTTCGTAACACCAAATGGACAATATCTGTTCAAAGTCATGCCATTTGGTATGAAAAACCCTCCAGCCACATTTCAGAGACTGACTAATAAGGTAATTGCCGGATTACCCAACTGTGTGGTGCATATTGATGACCTTGTGATTTTTAGTCATTCATGGAAGGAACATTTATAGTATTTATCGGACTTGTTTGATTAACTTCGCGAGGCAGGCTTGGTGGGAAACTGAGCTAAAAATGAATTTGCCAAAGCCCAAGTCACCTTCCTGGACATGGACAAATGGCCCCACAAGATGTGAAAACAAAAATAATTGGGGAATTTCCCACACTGTCGACAAAAAAAGCAGTACTATGGTTCCTGGGGTTGAGTGGATTTTACTGAAAGTTTGCACCGAACTTCAGCAGTGTGGCTGCTCCACTCACCGAATTGTTAAAAAAGGGCAAGAAATTTCAGTGGACAGCAGACTGTCAAAAGGAATTTGACAGCCTAAGAACTGTGTTAACCACTGCCCCAGTATTAGCCACCCTGGATTACACAAAGCCTTTCAAGGTGTCTATCAATGCCAGTGATGTGGGTGTTGATGAGGTGTTCCTGCAGGAGGATGACAAGGGGATAGAAAGACCCCATGGAATATTTTTCCAGGAAGTTGAATGTTCATTAGCAGAAATATTCAACGGTGGAGAAAGAGAGGTTTAAGCTTGGTGTTGGCCTTACAACATTTCAGTGTTTACACTACCTGCAATGCATCTGTGACAATCGTACACACTGATCATAACCCATTGACATTTGTGGAAAATGTGAAGGACAAGAATGCCAGACTGTTTAGATGGAGCTTGTTGTTGTAACCATTTAATTTGACAATTTGTGATTGCCGATGCGTTATCGAGACTCGAATGAAATACGGGGGTGTTCGATGGTGGGTGTACTGCAGCCTGAATGTTTATTGTTAGTAACATATAAATGTGTGTTTAGATTACTGACCAGGTTTTGAAGGGTTAAAAATGAAACCATCTTTTGGTATTAATGTTTTTTTTTACCGGGGGAGGTGTTACAAAGCTAGTCCTTTTTTATCTAAAAGCTGTTCCTTGGCTCAAGGAGACTCTGTCCTTGATTTGTTTCAGAGGGGTAATAAACCAGGCCAGGCTCCGATCAGTCTGATTTGGTACAGAGATGAAAAGGACTTTAACAGGCTTTTTTAAATATATAAACAGATAAGACTTCAGGCCAAAGTGGTCATGGTTTAAAATTGACCTGTACAATGAAAGGGATGTGGTCAACTCTCCAGCTTAGCAGTTTAGTTCACTTCAGAACTGGTTGGGAGTTCAACAGTGAGTTGTGTGGAAACAAACTCTCTCACTCTTTCTCTGCCCTTCTAAGTCCAACCTGTAAACATCTAACCCTTTTTGTACTGTGTTTTAAAAGGGATTTGCTTACTGGGACTGTTGTGTATATTCGGAACAGCATAATTAATTCTAGTTTGGGTAGACTGAGCTCTAGATCATAGAACATAGAACATTACAGTGCAGTACAGGCCCTTTGGCCCACGATGTTGCCCCAACCTGTCATACCAATCTGAAGAGGAGAAAGTGAGGACTGCAGATGCTGGAGATCAGAGCTGAAAATGTGTTGCTGGAAAAGTGCAGCCGGTCAGGCAGCATCCAAGGAGCAGGAGAATCGACGTTTCGGGCATGAGCCCGAAGGACTGAAGAAGGGCTCATACCAATCTGAAACCCATCTAACCTACACTATTCCATGTACGTCCATATACTTGTCCAATGATGACTTAAATGTACTTAGAGTTGGCGAATCTACTACTGTTGCAGGCAAAGCATTCCATACCCTTACTACTCTCTGAGTAAAGAAACTACCTCTGACATCTGTCCTCCATCTATCACTCTGTAGGAGTTCTTTATTCTGTTCTTTGTGTTTATTTGGTAATTTTGTGAATAAACTTTTGCCTGTTTCAAAATCTAGTAATCAACCTAACTATCTCACTCCAGGTAATTTTCACTGTACAATTAACAAAACAATCTCCAAAGTTATGGTCTGGGCTGCCTGCTTAAGAATGTTTGGAGTGGTCTGGCCTAGTTCATAACATCACAAACTTGATTGAGTTTTTTGAGAAAATAATCATAAAGATCAATGAGGGCAGAGCAGTAGACATTGTTTACTTGGACTTAGTGAAGCCCTTGACAAGGTTCCCCATGGTAGACTAATTAATAAAGGTAGGTCACATGGGATTCAGGGTGAGCTGCTAATTGGATACAAAATAGGCTTAACGGCAGGAGGCAGAGTGTATTGTTGAAAGGGTGTGACCAACAGTTCCACAGGGATTGGTGCTGGGTCTGCTTTTGCTTGTCATTTATGTAAATGGCTAGGATTAGAAGATCAAAAGTATGGTTAGTAAGTTTCTGGTAATACCAAAATTGGTGGTGTACTGGTCAGTGAAGACGGTTATCTAATGTTACAAAGAGATCTTGATCAACTGAGTCAATGGGCTGAGGAGTGGCAGGTGGATAAATGCCAGGTATTCTATTTTGGTAAAACAAACAAAAGCAGGACCTACATAATTAATGGTAGGGTCCTGGGGAATGTTGTTAAACAAAGAGACCTAGGGGCATAATTTAAGGTGAGAAGAGAAAGATTTTAAAAATCCAAGAGGGGAAAGTTTTATTTACGAAGAGTGGTTTGTGTGGAATGAACGGCCAAAGGAAGTGGCGGATGCTGATACAGTAACAATGCTTAAAAGACATTTGGATGAGATCATGAATAGGAAAAATTTGGAGGGATATGGGCCCAATGCAGGCAGGTGGGACTAGTTTAGTTTGGGGACATGGTTGGTATGGACTATTTGGACGGATGGGTCTGTTTCCATGCTGTATGACTCCTTGACTTGAACATCTAACCGAGATGGATATTATAATGCGGTGTTGAGGTTGTGCTGTTCTGTAGAAGTGCTGTCTTTTTGGATGAAAGTCATGAAATAAAGCCAATTATGCTGTCTCAGTTGGGTATCAGAACATATAAGATAAGAGCAAAATAAGGGATGATGCCCACTGAGGCATAGAAAGCACAATGTGGTTGGAGTTCATTAGTTTAAGGCATGTGTCTGATTGTGAGATTGATACAGAGAAGTGAGTACAGTATAAGAGGAATAACCAGGTATGGAATAACAAATAGCAAGAGTTTCCACAGGTACTTAAGAAGGAAAAAAGTACACAGAATGAGTGTTGGTCCTGTAGAGAGTGAGAATGGGGAGTTAATAATAAACAGTATGGAAATGGCAGATGAAATGAAGTAATATTTTCTTCCATCTTGACCGAAAGCATTGCTATGATAGGGATAAATCAGGAGATTGAAAGGAGATGACGACTTTGTGAAATGACAAAAACATGGGGAATCAGAGCTGAGAAAACGGATGGACTTGTAGGCTGGTAAATCCTTGGGTCATGATCGCCTTCATCTCAGACTGAGTAGACGTGGTGTTAATTTTCCAAAATTTGCAAGATTCAGGAAAGGTTTCATCTGACTGGGAAGTAGCAAAGTTTGCCCTTACATGCCAGAAGATAGAATGGCAATAAAAAATAGGGAAGTGGTGATCAGTTAGCTGGACATCTACCATGTTAGACACAGTCATTAAGAATCCCTCATGGTAATTGGGAAGAGTGGGCATGGCTTTGTCAAAGGGTTATCATGTTCAACAATCTATTGGTGTCCTTTGAAGAAGTAGTGTGCACTGTGAAAAAAGGGGAGACTGCAGACATACTATGCTTGGATTTGCATAAAGCATTTACCCAGGCGCTATATTGATGGCTATGGTGCTCAGTAGGAGCTCCACTTTATTCCCAGATAGATCAGCCCCAACCCAAACCACTTGCAGGAAAGAAGTTTTTCTCATCTAGCATTTGTTTGTTTTACAAATGACTTTAAACGTAGCTGTCTGGTTTGCATGTGGGTAAACATTCTCCCTGTCTACTCTGTCCAGTTCACTCATGATTTCAAAACTCTTGATCAAATCTCCTCCCAGCCTTTCCCTCTCTAAGGAGAACAGTCCCAACTTCTACAATCTATCCTCCTCACTGAAGTTTCTCATCCTGGAACCATTCTTGTCAATCACTTCTGCATTCTCTCCAATACATTCACACCTTTCCGATAATGTGGCGCCCACACTGTACACAATACTCCAGCTATAGTCTAACAGGTGTCTTATACAAGTTCCCCTGAAATGCTATGGTAATGATATTTATCTCAACTACACCATGTTCCAAATTCTACATTACTCCAGTAATGTTTTACTGGATTCTTTTTGGATTAACTAATGCTCGACTTCCCCACATATTGTACAGTCAGTTGTAAGAAGGCCAAAGGAGCTCACGAGAAAGGAAGCCATTGGATCTGCAAAACTGATGTACTACAAATTAGTAATGATTTAATTAGACCTATTTTCATAAGGTTAAGCTCCAGGCTTTCACAGCAATTTAGCAGTGCCAAATATTGGATTCAATTTATCTTCCAATCATTTCATTATTTTAAATTCCAAAGTATGTGCGTATACACACACACACACACTCATACAAATGCATGCACGTACACAAATACACCCAGTCATACACGCACTAACACAGACAGAAAGACACATACACATGCACACGCTCTCTCTCTCTCACGCACACACACACACAAATATGTTGCACTTTTTTTGAATTATCCTTACATGGGATTGGGCATCATTGGTTAGGCCAGCACTTAGTGCTCATCCTTAATTTGCTTTCGGAACTTGACAATGAACTACTTTCTTGAACTGCTGAAGTCCATCTGGTGGCAGAGAGTTCCAAGCTTTTAACCCATTGACAATGAAAGAACTTTTAAAGTGGGCTTCCTGTGTAGATTAGAAGGAAAATTACTTTACTCATGTCTTCAAACATCTCCTGCCCTTATCCTTTTAGGTGACAAGGTTCATGGGCTAGGAATGTGCTATTAAAGAAAGTTTGGTAAGTTTCTGCTGCACATGTTTTATCAGAATGACAACATCGAGCATTGCTGTCACTCAGCGCTTTCTAGAGAGTATTAGGGGCTGCAATCATCTAGGCAAATGGGAAGTGTTCTATCACACTCCTGACTTGTTCCCTGTCAATGGTGACAGGCTTTGCCGGGAGCTATGGGTGAGTTATTGATGCAGGATTCCCTGCTATGACCTGCTCTTGTAGTCACTGTATTTATATGGCTGGTCCAGTTCAGTTTCTGGTTAATGGTAACCCCAGGATATTGATGTGGTGGCTTCTATTAAATGCCATTTAATGTCAAGGTGTAATAGTCAGATTGTACCTTCAGACTCAATACATCAAAGGACCTTTTCTGTACTGCATTGGTTCTGTGATCTTTGCATGACAGAGGTGTGTTTAAAAATGTGACCCAATCCCGAATGCTGTCTGGGTCTAGCTGCACATGATTTAAGCTACTTCAGCAGGACGAAGGAGTTGCAAATGTTGTTGAACATTGTGTAATCATCAGCAAACATCACCACTTCTGCTCTCAGAAAGAAGGGTCACTGAAGATACAGCCAGAAATGCAGGAATCGGTTTTGGCACACCAGTCTGCCTGACTCCAATTATATCATCCAATATACCTATTCACCTTTGATTCCTAATCATCAATAAAATTTAGCATATTCAGGCGCAGGCAGGTGGGACTAGTTTAGTTTGAGATTATGGTCGGAATGGAGTAGTTGGACTGTTTCTGTGCTGTATGACTGTATGACTCAATGTATACAGGTGACATCAGAACAATGAAGAAGGTTACCATTGAATACAACGGGATCTTGATCAGATGGGCCAATGGGCTGAGGAGTGGCAGATGGAGTTTAATTTAGATAAATTTGAGGTGCTCCATTTTGAAAAGCAAATCTTAGCAGGACTTATACACTTAATGTTAAGGTCCTGGGGAATGTTTCTGAAAAAAGAGACCTTGGAGTGTAGGTTCATTGTTCCTTGAAAGTGGAGTCACAGATAGATAGGATAGTGAAGAAGGTGTATAGCATGCTTTCCTTTATTGGTCAGAGTACTGAGTACAGGAGTTGGGAGGTCATGTTGCGGCTGTACAGGATACTGGTTAGGCCACTGTTGGAATATCACGTGCAATTCTGGTCTCCTTCTTATCTGAAGGATGTTGTGAAACTTGAAAGGATTCGGAAAAGATTTACAAGGATGTTGCCAGGGTTGGAGGATCTGAGCTACAGGGAGCGGCTGAACAGGGCTGGGACTGTTTTCCCTGGAGCATCAGAGGCTGAGGGGTGACCTCATAGAGATTTATAAAATCATGACGGGAATGGATAGGATAAATAGACAAAGTCTTTTCCCTGGGGTGGATGAGTCCAGAACTAGAGGGCATAGGTTTAGGATGAGAGGGGAAGATATAAAAGGGACCTAAGGGGCAACTTTTCCATGCAGAGGGTGGTATGTGTACGGAATGAGCTGCCAGAGGAAGTGGTGGAGGCTGGTACAATTACAAATTTAAAAGGCTACTGGATGGGTATATGAATAGGAAGGGTTTGGAGGGTTATGCGCCAGGTGCTGACAGGTGGGACTAGATTAGGTTGGGATATCTGGTCAGCATGGACAGGTTGGACTGAAGGGTCTGTTTCCGTACTGTACATCTCTCTGACTCTATGACTCTAACAATATGCTGCCATCAAAATATAGCTCACTCTTCACCATCCTTTCCAATCACATTACTGTTGTCATTAAATTTGCCTCATAAATTCTTCTCATTTTGCAAAAACAATAAATAAACAAGCAATAACTTCAATTAATTATATGAAGAAGTCATTTCGCCAGCCAGCTTTTAACAGCCACAATTAATGATCCAGTCTTTGTCCACGTTCTAGCTTTTGGTCTGTAACATTCCAGGATAAAGTATATCCAACTGTGATTCCTAAATATCATGACAATTTTTGTTACAAACCCCTTTCAATTCCAGATCATCTTCATTACCATCCTGTAGGTGAAACAGAATTCATGTTTACTGATGCATCCCCTGATGTCACCTTCATTCCTTTTAACATTTATTTGAAATTTCATAGAATTATTACAATGCAGAAGGAGACCATTCTGTCTCACATCCCTGCACCAGTTCTGTAATTTAGTGCCAATCCCTTACATTTTCTCTGTACACCTTTTCTATCCAATTAACCATCCGATGTTTTCTTGAATACCTCAGTTGAATCTGCCCCATCCACATTTCCAGACAGTGCATTCCAAACCCTAACTCCTCACTTGATGAAACACCTTTTTCTCCTGCCATCCTTGCTCTGTTTGCCCTCTTGCTCTTGAGTGAAAACTGCTTTACCCTGTCCACAGCATCCAGCCCCACCCATGATTTTGAAAACCTCCATCAGATCTCCTGTCAGCCTTATCTCCAAGGAGAGCACTAACAACAACTTCAATCTATCCTCATCACTGAAGTTTCCAACAGAAATTTCTGACATAAGCTTTGTTCTTCCTGGTTATTGTGAATCAAAAGCTGTTCTCCCTACCCACTCTGTTTGGATCCTTCATGGTTTTTTCCACCTGGATTACCTCTTCCCATAGCCTCTGCTGCTCCAAGGAAAACAATCTCAGCTTGACCCAAGTTTTCCTCTTATTTAACATTCTCAATACCTGAAAACAAGGCGCAGTGAGGATCACCTTGTTATCCTCACTGCACCTTCACTCAAAACATTACATCCATCCTGTAATGTTAATCATGTAGAAATAGGGGAATGAATTCTCCACACTCCTCAGCTGATTGCCTGAGGAAATATTCTTGCCTTAGACCCACTAATACAATGCATCCTTGCTAAACTAAAAACTATAGTAACTCTAATTTCCAAAAGGTCAGCACATTGAGATAATGGTGTAGTGTGGACCTGTTACCCACATGAAGTGTTAGCTTGGTGTGGTTGCACCTTACCTTTGAAGCAGAGGACCCTAACACTACAGAAAGAGGCCATTTGGCCCATCAAGATTGCACCAAACCTCTGAAGAGCATCCCATGCATTCCCAAGACCCCACCCTATCCCCATAACCTTGTGTTTACCATAGATAACCCACCTAGCCTGCATACTATGGGACAATTTAGTGTGGTCAATCCACCCAAATCTGCACATAGAGTCATGGAGTCATAGAGATGTTGTACAGCACAGAATCAGACCCTTCAGTTCAACTCGTCCATGCCGACCAGATATCCCAACCTAATCTAATCCCACCTGCCAGCACCCGGCCTATATCCCTCCAAACCCTTCCAATTCATATACCCATCCAGATGACCTTTAAATGTTGCAATTGCACTAGCCTCCACCACTTCCATACACGTACCATCCTCTGCATGAAAAAGTTGCCCCTTAGGTCTCTTTTATATCTTTCCCCTCTCACCCTAAACCTATGCCCTCTAGTTACAGACTTGCCCACCCCAGGGAAAACACTTTGTCTTTTTATCCTATCCATTCCCCCTCATGATTTTGTAAACCTCTATAAGGTCACCCCTCAGCCTCCGACGCTTCAGGGAAAACAGCCCCAGCCTATTCAACCTCTCCCAATAGCTCAAATCCTCTAACCCTGGCAACATCCTTTTATATCTTTTCTGAACTCTTTCAAGTTCCATAACATCTTTCCAATAGCAGGGAGATCAGAATTGCACTCAATATTCCAACAGTGGCCTAACCAATGTCCTGTACAGACGCAACATGACCTCCCAACCCCTGTACTCAATACTCTGACCAATAAAGGAAAGCATACCAAACGCCTTCTTCATTATCCTGTCTACCTGTGACTCCACTTTCAAGGGACTATGAACCTGCACTCCAAGGTCTCTTTGTTCAGCAACACTCCCTAACACCTTACCGTTAAGTGTATAAGTCCTGATGAGATTTGCTTTCCCAAAATGCAGCACCTCACCTTTATCTAAATTAAACTCCATCTGCCACTTTTCAGTCCATTGGCCCATCTGATGTAACCTTCTTCGCTGTCCATTATACCTCCAATTTTCGTGTCATCATCAAACCTTCTAACTATAGCTCTTATGCTCACATCCAAATCATTGATATAAATGATGAAAAGTAGTGTACCCAGCACTCATCCTTGTGGCACTCCACTGATCACAGGCCTCCAGTCTGAAAAACAACCCTCCACCACCATCCTCTATCTTCTACCTTTCAGCCAGTTCTGTATCCAAATGGTGAGTTCTCTTTGTATTCCATGAGATCTAACCTTGCTCATCACTCTCCCATGGGGCACCTTGTCGAATGCCTTACTGAAGTGCATATAGATCACATCTACCGCTCTGCCCTCATCAATCCTCTTTGTTACTTCTTCAAAATCTCAATCAAGTTTGTGAGACATGATTTCCCAAGCACAAAGGCATGTTGACTATCCCTAATCAGTCCTTGCCATTCCAAATGCATGTACATCCTGCACCTCATGATTCCCTCCAGCAACTTGCCCACCACCGACCTCAGGCTCACTGGTCTGTAGTTCCCTGTCTTGTTCTTACCATCTTTCATAAATAGTAGCACCACGTTAGCCACCATCCAGTCTTCCAGCACATCAACTGTGACTATCGATGACACTAATATCTCAGTAAGAGGCCCAGCAATCACTTCTCTAGCTTCCCACAGAATTCTAGGGTACACAGGATCAGGTCCTGGGGATTTATCCACTTTTATGCATTTCAAGACATCCAGCATTTCCTCCTCTGTAATATGGACATGTTTCAAGATGTCACCATCTATTTCCTTACATTCTATATCTTCTATATCCTTTTCCACATTGATGCAAAATACTTGTTTAGTATCTGCCCTATCTCCTGCGGCTCCACACAAAGGCCGCCTTGCTGATCTTTGAGGGGCCCTATTCTCTCCCTAGTTACCGTTTTGTCCTTAATGGATTTGTAAAAACCCTTTGGATTCTTCTTAACTCTATTTGCCAAAGCTATCTCATGTCCCCTTTTTGCCCTCCTGATTTCTCTCTTCTTTGGACTGCGGGGGCAAACTGGAGGATACCTACACAAACATGGGGAGAATGTGCAAACTCCACACAGATAGTCACCGAGGGTGGAATCAAACCTAGATTCCTGGTGCTCTGAGGCAGCAGTGCTAACCACTGAGCCCCCACAGCATTCCATGTGCCCCTGTTGTGTCTGAATTAATTCAAGCCCCACTTTAAGAGCGAGCTCATAAGAGGTTTGACAACGGCTCAGCACTATTACAACTGTTTCAGAGAGAAAAGGCTTTGGCTTTCCATCCAATCCATGTTTTGAGTGAAGAATGTAGTTGGTCTGTGTTTGATTATGTGATTCTGTTCAGCATGAGTATTTACTACGCTTGATTGGTTAAGCCTGGGTGTGGACTCAGGTGGAAGTAAGTTGGAGAAAGAGATGGAAGCCAGAGATGACAGCGTGAAGCAAACATTTGAAAGCATTGTGAATGAAACTCGGTACACAAGGACAAACTGCGACCATCTCTGCATAGCTCCATGATTTTAAAAAAAGCATTCTGAGTTAATACTTGAGGGAGTACGGGAGTAGTTGGACTTTGGAGTGGCTCAGTGGTTAGCATTGTTGTCTCATAGCGCTAGGGACCTGGGTTCAGTTCTAGCCTCAAGTGACTGTGTGGAGTTTACACGTTCTCCCTGTGTCTGCGTGCGTTTCCTCTGGATGCTTCATTTTCCTCCTTCAGTCCAAAGATGTGCAGGTTAAGTGGATTGATCATGCTAAATTATCCATAGTGTCCAAAGATGTTCAAGCTCAGGGGGTTAGCCAAGAGCTATCAAGGGATGGGTTTGAGTGGAATGCTTTGTGGACTCGATGGGCCAAATAACCAGATTCCAAACTGTAGGGATTCTATGGCATACTTTCTTTAAGAGAGGGTTGTAATGCAAGGTCCTGTCTGCTATCTGGATCAAAGAGAATATTATTTAACAAAGAGCACTATGTTCTCACTATGTTTTTGTTTCAGAAATAATATATGGGATGGGGGTATCACTGACTGGGCCCAGCAATTACTAGTGCGGTGCTAGAAAAGCATAGCAGTTGGGCAGCATCCGAGGAGCAGGAAAATTGACGTTTCAGGCAAAAGCCCTTCATCAAGAAGGGCTATTCCTGATGAAGGGCTTATGCCCGAAACATCAACTCTCCTGCTCCTCGGATGCTGCCTGAACTGCTGTGCTTTTCCAGCACCACACTCTCGACTCTGATCTCCAGCATCTGTAGTTCTCACTTTCTCCCAGCATTTATGCCTATTTATACTTGCCCCTTGAGAAGGTGGGGGTGAGCTGGTTTCTTGAACAATTGCGATCCACATGCTGTAGGTTCACCACAATGCATTAGGGAAGGAAACCCAGGACTTCCACCCAACAATCCCAACAAAGATTTTTGCGACAGATCAGTAGGTTTTTTTTTGGTGAATTATTGCCTTGGGTCGTTTCTGTGTACTTTCTGACCTTACAACAGCCATTGCACTTCACAGATGTTGTCAAGCACTATGGGTGCTACAGTGACATGAAGAACATTGGACTGTCAACTGTTTGCAGGAGAGACTTCTCAGCACTTGTTCTCCATTGAGTCCATTACACAAGAGGAGGGGTTTGGTTGTCTCAGTTGGCTGGACAGCTGGTTCACAATGCAGAGTGATGGATTCGATTCCTGCAGCAGCTGAGGTTTCTATGAAGGAGTCTCCTACTCAACCTAGCCCCTCACCTGAGGTATGCTGACTCTCAGGTTAAACTGCCACCAGTCACCTCTCTCAAATGGGAGAATAGCCCTTTGGCCGAGTAGAACTGTGGCGACTTTGCTGTCACTGAAGAGTTTTCATAGCCCGGTGGTAGTATCCATCCCTCTGAGCAAGGTGACCCTGGGTTCAAGCCCCACCTGCTTTAGAGATGTAACATCTCTGAACAGGTTGACTAAAAATATGAGAGGAGTTATTTGTGGTTGTTTTAGATTGGTATAGACTCGATGGGCCAAAGGGTTATTTTTTGGCACTGTAAATCTCTCTGACTCTCTCACTAGAGTGAAATCCTTTTCTGCCTGAGTGAGGAAACAGTTGTCTTTGGGCTAAAGACTTTTACTCTAAGTGGCCCTCACTATTATACAAAGCTCCATTTGCTTTACATCACCAAGAAAAATAAGCCAGTGATTTGACAGAAGCCAGTCATGAACATGAAGTTATTTATGCCATTGCTATTTATTTAAATATTAATGAGATTCCTGCCTGCAGCTATTTAAGGAGAAACACAAAGACGTCAGAAATTGAAAACTGACAGAGCAGTACCAGTTGTACATTTTCAAACAAAGCTAACATTTAAAACAAATTCCACCTTCTGCAATGGGTCTCAGATCCTCTCACTGCCCATTAGTAAACCAGCAGAGTTAAGATTTACACACAGCTTGCTACAAAGTGCAATGCACAAGGTAACAGTTAGTATATAAAGGAAGGACTTTGACTGGGTGATGTTAAAAGGATGCTCACCTTGCAAGTGAATCTAGAATGAGGGGTCAGTGTTTTAAAATAAGGATAGCTCAGTTAAGACAGAGAAGAGAATTACTACTTCTCACAGAAAGCTATGTGTCTTTGGAACTCTCTTCTTCAAAAGGCCATGAGAAACAGGAACAGGAGGAGGCCATTCAGCCCCCTCAAGCCTGCTACACCACTCAATAGCATCCTGGCTGATCTGACATTCCTCACGTCCATTTTCCTGCCCTTTCCCCTGAAACCCTGATTCCCTGACTGCACCTATTTACATAAGAGAGAAAGAGATTCTTGAGAAACAAGGTGGCCAAATATTATTGAGGGTAGTTGGAAATGTGGTGTTGTCAGATCAGCCGTGATTCTGTAGAATGACTGAGCAGGTTCATGGAGCTCAGTGGTGGATCCCTGCTCCTGATTCATGGCTTGTATTTTTCCGATATACATATGTCTTCCCTGGATTTTTCTTTTTATTTATTCATGGAATATGAACAGCACTGCAGAAGCCAGAACTTATTGCCTGTCCCTATCTGTCATAATAAGCCAATGCTGGTAACTTTCCAACATCCATTGAAGTCTATGAAAAGTCAAAACATTGCAGATGCTGTCCTCAAATTTTGGAGAAGCATCGCTGCACTCAATATGTTCTCTCCATTTCTCCCACCACAGATGCTGCCTGTACTGCTGAGTTTCTCCATCATTGTCTCTGTTTGATTGATGTCTGTCCATTGGTAGCATTCCCAGAATGGAGATAAGTTCCTGGATATTTGCCCAGTTATCAGTGAAGGAGCACTGATCTATGTCCAATATGGGACAGTAATGACTGAAGAATATAAGAATGTCAATAGGTTATTCAGCCCCTTTGTCTGGTTCTGCCATTCAATGTGATAGGCACTTAGGAACAGTAGTAGGCCATTCAGCCCCTCGAGCATGTTCCACCATTCAATGAGAGCATGGTTGATCTGTGACCTGGCTCCATACACCTGCCTTTGGCCAAAATCCTTAATATCTTTGCTTAACAAAAGATTATCTATTTCATTTTTGAAATGAACTTTTGATCTAGCATCCATTATCATTTGTGGAAGAGAGTTCCAAATTTCTACTAGCCTTGGTGTCGAGAAGTACTTCTTAAAATCACGTCTGAATGGTCTCGCCCTAATTCTCTGACTATGTCCCTGAGCTCTAGTATCCTAGGATCTAGATTGTGACTAATATCCAACCTAGCTCTGTATACTTTCCTATTTCTCCATATCCCTTAATGCTTTAGGATAACAAAAATCCCTTTAACTCAGATCTACCCAAGTTAGCTTGATTTTGAACCAATTATTATTAACAGAAGAGAGCTCCAAGTTTCTTTACACATCACAGTGATATTTTATTTCATCTTGCCTCTATGTTTCAGATTGTATCCCGTAACCCTGGGTCTCTTAATCTGCAGAAATACACAAAGTTGGAGATAGATTCTGGTGAGTTGAAGGAAGGTGACAGAATTATTGTGCAGAGCAGAGACACTTCATAGTTCTGGTATCAGTGCAAGCCTGGAAGTATTTGGGCATTTGGTACTTTTGTTTCAGTATCTGAGGAGTTTTGAATTGATCTGAATATTGTACAATCAGCAACTTTAAGATGGAATGAAGACTATTGATAAAGAATCTGGAGATGGCTAGACCAAGGACACTAACCTGAGGAACTTTTGGAGAAGTGTCCTGGATCTGAGATGGTTGACTTCAAACAGCCACAACCATCTTCCTATCTGCCAAGTGTAACTCCAAGCAGTGGAGAGTTTTCCTTCTGATCCTCATTGACTTCTTGATGCCACACAGGGTCAAATGCTACCTTTATATCAGGTACAGTCTCAAATGTTATGATGAGACAGTATTACCTTCTGAAGTTCCAATGCTCTTGCTTTCAATGATACCATCATCACTCCTCCCCAGAAGAATACTCAAAGCCTCAGCCTTCCACTTCTTCATCTAATCCCTAAACCTTACTTTTGTAGTTAACTCAATTGGCCAGTGAGTTATGCCAACACCGTGTGTTCAATTCCTGCACCAGCTGAGGTTACCATGAAGGACTCTCCCTTTGATCGTGGCGCAGTGACTTTCAGGTTAAACCACTACCTGTTGTCTCTCCATGATGGGTGGCACAGTGGTTAGCACTGTTGCCTCATAGTGCCAGGGACCCCAGTTTAGTTCCAGCCTCGGGTGACTATCCATGTGGTGTTTGCACATTCTCCCCGCGATTGTGTGGAATTCCTCCGGGTGCTCCAGTTTCCTCCCCCAATCCAAAGATGTGCAGGTTAGATGAATTGGCCATGCTGAGTTACCCAGTGTTCAGGAATGTGTAGTAGGTATATCAGTCAGGGCTAAATGTAGAGGAATGGATTTGGGTGGGAATCTCTTTGTAGGGTCAGTGTGGACCTGTTGGGCCAAAAGGCTTGTTTCCACACAGTAGAGATTCTATAATGGGAGAGTAACCCCATTGTCACTAGCTCTTATGGTGACTTTTACTTTTGTAAAGGACTTGGTAAAGATTCTACCTTAAAATTTGAGAGCCCTCTATCCTTCAGACCCATGTTTGTCTGTCTCTAATCCAGAAATCCTCTGCTGGGAAAGAAATGTTATCTCTAATCAGACTTACAAGTAGAATCTGTGTGAGTGTAATTATGGCCAATCATTGCTCCTCATCTGAAAAAGTAGGTACAATAAAGCATCTCCAACCTCTTCTGTGAAAATCCCATCCTGTCAAACAGATATCATGTGACCATTTCAGTCTGCCACCAGTTGTGGGAGAAAGGAGGCTATTCAGCCCTTCAATTCCACTCTGCTTCCTATCTCCAACCCAATTAAATGCCTATCCCACCTCTTACCTCATCACCTTTGGGAGAAGGACATTCTAGCCTCTATCCTTACCTCCTGAGAGATCTATAATATATTTCCAGTATTCTCATGTTTTTATTGAGCCATTTTGGTAGTCCTGTTTAAGTTTTATTATGTGCAGAGATGTCTGGTCTCAAAAACACTGCCATGAAACAATCTCTGAAGTGGAAAGAGTAAATAATTTCAGGTTAGGAACAGCCTTACATTATTTATTTATCCCTTTTAATAGGTCGCTGGATTTTCATTCGGATATTTGCAGAATTCTATCTCTGAGCCATCTCGAAGAGTGTCAAGTCTGAACAAATTCACAGCTCAAAAGTCATGCATGAAAAATTGGCAAACATCACTCAATTACTAAATTTAATGGAGAATCTGAACTTACAGCTGAATAAACAGTTACCATAGGAACTGCAGTCCATTCCATTTACCCATAATGCAGAGCTAATAAGTACAGACTTCCTTCTGCCAGATAAGACTGAACACACTTACATCTTCCTTAACTTAATATTTCCACTCAAGGGCCAAAGCTCAGCTTTTGTGACTGATTAATTAATTTTTCATGTACTTTTCTAGGTTAGATCCGAGCTCTGGGTTAGCTGCTTGATTAATTATTCACCTGGTATCATTCCTTACAAAGTGCATACATCACCTTGAATCCACTGAATTGAAACATGGGGATTGTGGGGTCATTAATGGTCTATTGTGGAAGGATCTTTTTTACAGCAGCTCACCACCATCTCCCTCACAGTCTTCAGTACCTCTAGCACATAGGTCACTGGTTCAAACTAGCATTACTGTGCAATAGCTGCAGAGTGAAATGGCTTGACACCAATTATCTTCATTCACCTACAAGTCCAGATATGATTGTTGGTGACACTTTAAAGTACAAAATATTTACTCTAAAGAAGCAGACCATTCAGCCCAAAAACTAAGCCCATGTTTAAGCTCCTCTTACACCTCCTCCTCCCACCCTATCGATGTATCCTTCAACAGTTTTTCTCCTGATGGATTGACCTAATTTCCTTTTGCTTACTTCTCTCACCTATGTTTTGTGGAACCGTTCCACACTCTCCAGAAAATGAACTTGCTCCTGAGTTACCTGTTTTGGTCACAATGTAATCCTTATGGACAATTGGATGTAATCTTTAATCCATTCAGGTGATATTCCATTTGCAGCGATTTTAACTTGGACATTGATTTGTGTCACATGCATAGCACACAATGATCGTATGTAATAAGAGAGAATTGAACCATTGCTCCTTAATACTCAATGGCAATATGATCACTGTACACCAATTACCAGCATCCTAGGGGTTATGATTGATCAGAAACTGAACTGGACTCGCCCTATAAGTACAGTAGCTACAATAATAATTCTTCAGCAGGTAACTCATCTCTTGATTTCTCCAAAGCCTGTCTTCCATCAACAAGGCATAAGTGTGATGGAATGCTCTCCACTTTACCTGGATGAATGCATTTCCAACAACACTCGAGAAGCTTGACACTATCCAGGACAAAGCAATCTGCTAGATTGGCACCACATCCACAAACATCCAGTCTCTCCACCACCGATGCTCAGTAGCAGCAATGCATGTTGTCTCCAGGAAGAAACAGAAACTCACACAATGACCACTTCCATCCAGTCAAAAATCACACGACACCGAGTTATAGTCCAACAGGTTTATTTGAAATCACAAGCTTCTAGAGCCCCGCTCCATCCTCAGACAGCGAGTGAGAGAGAATACATCGGACACAAAATTTCTAAGTAAAAGATCAAAGGGTCATACAACTTACGCGAATCTCTTGAACAAACCTAGATGGCTATTAAGTCTTTAAACAGTTAGAGCGGAGGTGCAGGATTCAATTGATTAATATGTAAAGCCCAGAATTTCTTTCAAGTCACTGTCCCAAGATAACATCCAGTTTTATCAGAATGAAGGTGACATCTCTGGTCAAACAATGTGTTTTAGGTGTAAGAACATGTTTCAAGTCTGTTTATCTGTCAGACTGGTTTTATTTCCAAAGTAGGAATTTATAAAATGCCACATTGACTGACTGTCTACAGATTGTGTGCTTTTTGAACAAAATGGAATGTATCTGCAAATGCAAATTCACCCCATAGGCTGATATGTGTGTGTGTGTGTGTGTGTGTGTGAGTATGTGAGTGTCTGTCTCTGTGTGTGTATGTCTATGGGATCACCTGATGAAGGAGCGTCGCTCCAAAAGCTAGTGTGCTTCCAATTAAACCTGTTGGACTATAACCTGGTGTTGTGTGATTTTTAACTATGTTTACATGAAGCCAAGATCCCAGTTGATGCTGTCCTCGTGGACTCTTTCACATGATGTTAAATTTCATTTGCAGATAAATTCTATTTTGTTCAAAAAGCACACAACCTGTTAACACTGTTTCCTGCCTCAAGGTTTCAAACCAAGTCACTATAGGATTGTTCTCTCATTGTAGAGTGGTGACTGGTGGTGGTTTAATATGAGGGTCAACATGCCTTAGGCAAGGGGAGACCTTGAGAATGAGAGTCCTTCATGTTAATCTCAGCTGGTGTGGGGATTGAACTCATGATGTTGGCAGTACATTGCTATTTTTGAGCACTTTCCCATTTTTTAAAACTTCCTACCTGTGTGTGTGTGTGTCGATGTTTGATGTTGCAGTCTTGTGATTTTTCTCTGAATGAGCAAGTACCAAAAATGCTTTTACTTTCACTCAAGCAAACCTTATAATTGGAAAGAGTCACCTCGTTAGCTCGCTCTCTCTCCATGGATGCTGCCTGACCTGCTGTAATCTCCAGCATTTGTTGTTTTCAGCTCAGATTCCAGCACCTACAATAATTTGCTTCTGCCTGATAATCGACTCCTTATTTAATTCTGGTGAATAACTTTTTTTATTGGACTGAAGTTTTACATCTATGTGCTGAAAGACACACAATATCTTTATTGCGGTTATCTAGGAGATTAAAAAGGGGAGCAGCCAGTTAAGAGTTGAAATTATCTGCAAACTATCAGGAAGTTTCTACCTTCAGGACATTGAGCAATTATACCTTGTTCATATTTCTTTTCTCTGTTGTAAGTGGACAGTGTCTGAACTGACATGCCTGCACTTTAAAAGAACAATAAAAATTTGAAATATCGCCTAGTCTCGGCTGTTCATAAACACATTTGTGTCAAAAATGCATCATATAACTAAATTCAGTCAAACCCATTCCTGACTGGTTTGGGTCAGTTTAAATGCTTTAAAGTACCATTTGCAAAAGTAATAACATTCATAATTTGAGGGCTTGACTAGAATCTGAGGGAGGAAAATGGCTAATTTATCAACAAAACACAATCACGTCAGAGCCATTCACTTTTTAGATTTGATTCTCTACAGCATGGAAACAGGCCCTTTGACCCAACAAGTCCACACCAACCCACCCCCCTACCCTCACCAATGTACCTAACACTACAGGCAATTTAGCATGGCCCATTCATCTGACCTGCACATCTTTGGACTGTGGGAGGAAGCCAGAGCACCTGGAGAAAACCCACAGACACAGGGAGAATATGCAAACTCCACACAGACAGTTGCCCAAGGTGGGAATTGAACCCAGGTGCCTGGGGCTGTGAGGTAGCAGTGCGAACCACTGAGCCACTGTGCTGCCCCTTTTGTGTGATCTCTACATGCATGCAAGGACAGCCAGGTCCCTTTGTACATTAGCTTTTCCTAATTGATTCATGTGCCATTCTGTTTGTTCTACCAAAGTAGCTACCTTCACATCCTTCCATGTTATACTGCGTCTACCATGTATTTTCCCACTCACTCAACTTGTCAAAATGACACTGAAACTACTTTTTACCCTCATTCACACCGCTACCACATTTTGTGTTGGCCAGTAAACTTGGAAATATTACACTCAATACGCTCATTCAAATCATCAATATGTTATTGGGAAAAGCTGGAAGCCAAGAATTGATCCTTATAGTTAGCACCCTTTCACTTCAGAAGTAACCTATTTATTCCGACTGTCTATTTCCTGTCTTAAGGTTTCAAATCAAGTCACCATAGTCTTACCAGACCATGGGGCTGCTATCTCATTAGATGCAGTTAAAAATCACACAACACCAGGTCATCATCCAACAGGTTTATTGGAAGTACTAGCTTTCAGAGCACTACTCCTTCATCAAGTAGCTGGTGGGGCAGGATCATAGGACACAGAATTTATAGCAAAAGCTCAAAATCTCGTACAACTGATGCGATGTATTAAACAAAATTAGATTGCTGTTCAGTCTCTCATCGCTTAGAATGGGGATGCAGGTTTTGATTGATTAATTTGTAAATCCAAGAACTTCTTTCAAGTCACAGTCCTGAGAGAGCTGACAGGTGGTGGTTTAACTTGAGGGTGACGACACCTCAGGCGAGGGAAGAGGTTGAGAAGGAGAGTCCTTTCTACAGCTGGTGCAGGAATTGAATCCATGCTGTCACTTGGCATTACACTGCTTTGCAAACCAACTGTCCAGTCAGCTGAACTAGACCGACCCCCGGTTTCCTGCCTATTAAGCCATTCTTAATCCATGCCAGACTTTAACCAACAATTCCATGTGCTTTGACTTTGAACAATAACCTCTTATTTGGGACTTCATTAAAACCTTCTGAAAATCCAAATATACTACCTCCACTGGCTCTCCCTCAACTAATCTACTAGTCACATCCTCAAAAAAACTCCAGCAGGTCTGTCAAAAACAATTTCCTTTTCATAAAGCAAAGTTAGCTTTGTGCAATGCCACTGGTGTTTTCTAAGTATCCTGCAATCCCATCTTTTAGCATCAGAGTGATCTACAGCACAGAAAAAGGCCTTTCAGCCCATGCAGTCTATGCCAGTCAAAACAACCACCCAACTATCCTAATCCCATTTTCCATCCCTTAGCTGTGGGATATAGATGAATTAATGTTATTTCTGCAAATTATAAGTTCTGATACAGAGTAAATGAATTCACATTAGTCTATGATTGTTTCTCAGCTAAGAGCTGAGTTAACAAGAATGGGAACTACATAGAGGAAGGACTTAGCATGAGACGTGATTACAGAACAATGGTAGAAATACAGGCACTAGATAAAATGCTGTGAAAAGAGGCCTTTATAAACATCTGTTTCCCACTTGTACAGAGACACAGGAACAAACCCCAATTAAAAGGGCTTAGTGATAAGATGCTGTGAAGGGCAGCGCAGATGGAGGGAGTAGATAATGGTAAGCAAAGAATGGGATGAGGTCAAACGGCCTTGTGAGGTCGGAGTAAGCATTTTGTCACAGACAAGACCGGATAAACAGGAATAATGGGGCCAGTCTTAGGGAACTGGAGGATGTAGATAGGGGAAGAGCAATGTAAAACAAAAGAAGCCAAATTATATAAATATCGAGCGTTTGTCGAATTCGGTGTGTGTTTTGTCCCTGCCTTGTGACATCACACCCACTTGCAAGTGTAAAATAAATGACACTACTGATTCAGATTTTTGTCTCGGACTGAAATTATTGAAGTGAGTGAGTTTTGTTTCTCACAAGCACATAGTCCTGTGTGCCTTTGCATTGCAAGTGCACATATAAATACTTCATAAACACTGTGAGGGTGAAAATATTTCCTCACATTATCTGTAGATGCTTGCTCCTTACCTTAAATCTATGCCCCCTGGTAATTGATCTCTCCATCAAGGGGAAATTAAGGGTTTCTTCCTACCTTGGCCCCTCATAATTTTATATATCTCGATATTTCCCCCCTTAAACTGCTCTGCTCTAAGTAAAACAATCCCCAGTATGGTCTTCGTAACTCAAACTCCCCAGCCCATGGCAACATCCTGATAAATCTCCTTCTGCTAGGAGAAAGTGAGGACTGCAGGTGCTGGAGATCACAGTTGAGAGTGTGGTGCTGGAAAAGCACAGCAGGTCAGGCAACGTCCGAGGAACAATAGAATCGACATTTCAGGCATAAGCCCTTCATCGGGATGGGGGAAGCCAATGTTGGTGGAAGCTTATGCCCGAAACATCGATTCTCCTGCTCCTCGGATGCTGCCTGACCCACTCTGCAGTTCCAGCACCACACTCTCAACTCAGATCTCCCTCTGCACCCTCTCCAGTGCTATTACATTACTCCTATAATGTGGATTCCAGAACTGCTCATAGTACTCTAGCTGTGACCTAACAAACAATTATACAGTTCCAACTTCAACTCTCTGCTCGTAAACTCTATACCTTGACAAATACCATATCCCATATCCCTTCTTAATGCTTTATCTACCTGTCCTGATACCTTAAGGGATTGGTGCACATGTATACCAAAGTCCATCTCATCCTCAGTGCTTCCCACAGTTCATATATTCCCTTGCCTCATTTTTCCTGGTTAAGTGCATCACCTCACATTTATCTGGGATTAAATCCACTTCCTGCTGATCAGACTATCCAACCAACCCATCTGTATATTCTTGTAGTCAGAAGCTATCCACGTTCTCAATATTTGCTATTCACCACCCCACTAATTTTCTGTATCACCTGCAAAATTGATGGATGTCTCAGTTAAATGATCAATGCTTCCACCAACATTGGCTGCCCCCATTACTGCAGTTGAAGTATCAGCCTGGATTATTCATGCTTAACTCTGTACTGAAACTGAGGCCAGAAAGTTACCACGTAAACCAGTCTGGCACTCAACCGGATTTGATTTAGTAATCTGTTGGATTAGTAATGCTTTAGGGAACTAATTAAGACTGTTAAAAATCTAGTGGAAAAGGCTAAAAGTGAAGTGTAAGGGAGACTGAATGCCATTAGCATCACTCACCATTGATTTAAACACACTCAATCCTTCAAATTTCCACAGTGCAATTACTTAACCCTCATATTAAAACCAAGGTTCAAACTTTTGACATGCCCCGTCTCCACGGCTCGTCTAAGAAGATTCATTGACCCATCAGAAAAATCGAAAATCTCTTCTCAAACTGAGAAATGTCCAGAAAAATTTAGCATAAGCACTCAAAATTTATAATTTTATACATTATATTTTATGCATTCCAAGGTCTGGGTCCCTGCTGCTCTTTCAATCTCAGCATCAAACTTGTGGTCAGGGGGTCTTCTTATGTATGTTGAAATTCTATCAAAAGTCATCCTGCCTTGAATATATTTTGCTACTGCTGTGAATTTGTCTGTAAAGATAAGCACATTAGAATTCGAGTATTAAATTGCCCATGTCTTGGGAGATGCAGGAGGTGGAGAACAGTGGTTTAAAATTATCTTTGTCTCGACAGCGTCAAATTATATCCTCACTTTCAGGGTTTATTTGGAAATGTGCACATGAATAAATCAAGTAATGTTGCTTTATTTGTATCAGGTTTTCCACCTTGGTGCGTTGAAGTTAACGTCTCATTCAAAGTATTTTGGCTGCATAGAACCATCTGGAATACTGTGACAGCTCTTCCAGACCTTAATAAGGCCCATGAGGATAAGCACAACTTTGTTAACTTTTAAACTGGCATCAGCAGCAAAATTCTGATCGTTCAATTAACATGCAATTATCACATCAGGCAACACACTGAAAATCAGGAACATTTCAACAAAGTGATCACATCCTTCTAATTAAAATGTGCAATGAAAGTCTTGCATTTATACAGCGCCCTTTGTGCACACAAAGTATTTTTCAGCCAATGAAACATTTTTGTGTCTGATCCTTGCTACCTTAGGAAACAAAGCAGCCAATCAGTGAACAGCAAGTTCCCTAAGTCATCAATGGTTTGACCAGTTTCTTAAAAATTAACTAAAACATACATATTGATTGCAACGTGAGAACTGTCTTTGTAACGATGTCATGGGAAGGTTGATTGGGCACTGAAACATTGAAACATAGAAAATAAGTGCAGGAGTAGCCATTCGGCCCTTTGAGCTTGCTCTATCATTCGTTATGATCAGGGCTGATCATCCAATCCAATACCATTTTCCTACTTTATCGTTATACCCTTTGATCCACTTGGCCCTAAGAATTATATGCTACTCATTCCTGCAAACATTCAATGCCTCCAACCATTGCAAAGAATTCCACAGGCTTGCCACTCTCTGGGTGAAGAAATTCCACCTCACCTCAGTCCGAAATGGCAGAACTTCTGAGGGTGTAGCATGAGACTTGATTGGAATGTCAGTCAAGACTGTTTGAGCTTCTAAACCTCAAAGCTACCTGAAACAGAAGTAAGAACATACCCACTGAGTCAGTGCTCAGAACCAAGAGGGGGGGCTGGGGGTGGGGGGAGGTGCGGGGAGTGGAAGAGCCCAGAGTGAGAGACCAGGAAAACATCCATTACCCTGGAATTGAACATACTGGTTTTACAGTGACTTCTTTTTATTTATTCACTTGGGAGGTGTGGGCATTGCTGGCTGGGCCCAGCATTTATTAATGGTCGCTAGTTTCCCCTTGAGAAGGTGGTGGTGAGCTGCCTTCTTTAACAGCTGCAGTCCATCTGCTTGTGGGTTGGCCCACAATGCCTTCTAGATGGAGTTTCAGAATTTTGACCAACGACAGTGAAGGAACAATGATATTTTTCCAAGTCAGGTTGAGGAAGGTAGGGGAGAGTAATTAGTACAGATTACAAGAAAGAAAAGTGTGAAGGAAGTTGGCCAAGGAATGAGGATTAATTTTGAAGGAAGCTGCACGGAGATAATCTGGGCAATTCCTATCAAATTCACGAAAGTTGGACCTGCAAGTTTCTTCCTACATGTACATCAGGAGACAAAACATCACATTCTGGGATATTGAAAGGGATTTTAAAAGCATCTTATTAATGCATTGATACTGACCAATATTTAAAAATTATCCCGAATGATCACAAGCTGCAACTTAAATTTGGATTGTGCAATTAGCACAATTAACTGTCCAAATTGCTTCACAGGAGCATTATTAAACAAAACACCAAAAATGCTGGAGAAACTCAGCAGATCTGTCTGCATCTGTGGAGACAATCAGAGTTAACATTTTGAGTTCAGTGAATTTTCGTCAAAATTATTAAATATTGTCTGATACTGAGCTACATTAGGAGATATCAGTTCAGGTGAAAACAGACTTGATCAAAGAGGTAGATTTTCAGGAATATCTCAGAGGAAGAAAGTGCGATAGGGAGATGGAGAGTTATAGAGAAGGAATTCCAGAACTTGAGGGTCAGGCAACTAAAGGCAAGGGTACCACTGTAGCAGGAATTGCAGTAAGTGATGCAGGACAGTCGAGTGTTTGAGGATTGCAGTTACTCCAGAGGATTGTGTGGCTAGAGGAGATCACAGAGATAGCGAGGGGGTGTACACTTGGAAGGGTTTTAAAGCAAAGCAATTAATATCTCGATTTTAAACTTTCCTTCCTTGTTTTAAAATGCTCTGTGTATCTTCAATTCTGTTTTTTTCTATACACAGCCTGGAAATTCATGATTCTTCATAATTCCTTCAGGTGCCTGGAACCTAAGCTCTGAATTCCTCCTCTTTACCATGTAATCATTTGATCTCTCGTTCCTCATTTAAACTAATTGGACAAGCTTTAAGTCATCTGTCTTAATATCTTCTGATGTGGCTTGTGTCATATTTGATTATGAGATGCTCCCATGAAGTCTCTTGTGATATCTGACAATGTGGAAGGTGCTTTGTTATGGCAGGTGTTGGTCAGATATTGTCATTTCTATTAATAGATGTTCCATTCTTATCACAGTTTTCCTTTTCTATTTCACGCACCAGTAAAATATTTAGTTTTATTATTTAAAATACCTTGACAATTAAATTTCATAGATTCTTTTCACCTCCCCTCAATCTTTAATTTCACTTTTAACGTCCTTATCTTCTCCCTTCTCTTGCTCTCTCCTGCTTGCTATCAGTTTGCATCGTTTTCCAGGACGGCACAGTGGCTCAGTGGTTAGCACTATTGCCTCACAGCACCAGGGTCCCAGGTTCGATTCCAGCCTCTGTCTGTGTGGAGTTTGTATGTTCTCCCTGCATCTGCGTGGGTTCCCTCTGGGTGCTCTGGTTTCCTCCCACAGTCCAAAGATATGCAGGTCAGGTGAATTGGTCATGCTAAATTGTCCATAGTGTTAGGTGCATTAGTCAGAGGGACACGGGTCTGGGTGGGTTACTCTTCGGAGGGTCGGTGTGGACCTGTTGGGCCAAAGAGCCTGTTTCCATACTGTAGGGAATCTAATCTGTCTGTGAAGAGTTGGCCAACATGCCGACCTCAGTTTGCTTCTGTACTTTGATTTTTCAGTTCCCAACACCTCCTCCAATATTTCTTTTAACTAATCTGTCTTTTAATATCATTCCTTGCTTGTGCCATTATTAGAGGGAGGGTGATAACTTAATAGTATTTTCACTAGAATATTAATCCAGTGACCCAGGTAATGTTCTGGGGCTCCCCTTTCAAATCCTCCAGTAGAGTAGGTTCAATAGAAAACTGAAATTAATAGTCTAATGATGACTGTTGCTGAGTTTTGGTAAAATCTATCTGGGTCACTGATTCCTTTAAGAGAAGGAAATCTGCCATCCTTACCTGGTCTGGCCTACATGTGACTGCAGATCCCCAGCAATGTGGTTGACTCTTAACTGCCCTCTGGATAATGAGGGATGGGCAATAAATGCTGGCCTAGCCAGTGACACCCTCATCATGAGAATTAATTTAAAACTTAAGTAACTCCAAGAAATCCAACACCACCAAGTACATGTTTGGTTCATACAAGATGTAACCATTCACCAAAGATGAACATTCAAATAATGAATTGAAAAATATTAAATTCAAGGGTAAAAGTGGTCACAGAGGTCACAGCCTTTGACATCTTCAATCAGATGATCAGCCTGATACAATTTGTAGGATCCTCAAGTTTTCTTTTGTTAACAGCAATTCTTTCAGTTTCTGCCTTTGGAATATCCAATCCTACATTAGATCAAAATTGCTGGAGAAACTCAACAGGTCTGACAGCATCTGTGGAGAGAGAAACAATTAACATTTCAGAACTGCTGTTCTGAAGGAGGGCCACTGAACCTGAAATATTAATTCTTTCACTCTCCAAGATCTGAAGTAACAATTTCTTTTGTTACTTCAGATCTTCAGCATTCCCAATCCTTTGATTTATTTTTAATAAGATGCTGCTTAGAGCCTTTAGTTTTACCATTTAAATGATCACATCTTGTCTCAGACAATGTCTGTGTGATTTCATTTGGAGTGTGATTGTCTATATACATTGCTGAAAATGTGTTGCTGGAAAAGCGCAGCAGGTCAGGCAGCATCCAAGGAACAGGAGAATCGACGTTTCGGGCATAAGCCCTTCTTCAGGAATCCTGAAAAAGGGCTTATGCCCGAAACGTCGATTCTCCTGTTCCTTGGATGCTGCCTGACCTGCTGCGCTTTTCCAGTAACACATTTTCAGCTCTGATCTCCAGCATCTGCAGTCCTCACTTTCTCCTGTCTATATACATTGTTCATTGGAAAAAATCTTGTTGCTTTCACCTTGTATAATTTTCTATTATTTAGTTCCAATGTTGAGATAGTTAAGGCCTGAACAAACCTGAACTATTAAGGTTTTATGTGACATGGAAATATTTAAAATTAGCAGAATCTTATCGAAGCAAATTAATATTTTTAAACTGAAAGGTTGTTAAATATAACTCAGTTTTAAACTAACTACTTGATAATTGCTAACATGGTATGTAACTTAGTCAATCATATATTCCTAGCCTTTTGATAATTATGGGAATAAACCTTCATTAATACATGTGGGTAAAGGATTAGTGGCATAAGAACATAAGAACTAGGAGCAGGAGTAGACCATCTGGTCCCTCCAGCCTGCTCGACCATTCAATGAGATCATGGCTGATCTTCCCATGGGCACAGCTCCACTTACCCGCCCGCTCACCATAACCCTTAATTCCTATTCTCTTCAAAAATCTATCTATCTTTGCCTTAAAAGCTTTCAACAAAGTAGCCTCAACTGCTTCCCTGGGCAGGGAATTCCACAGATTCACAACCCTCTGGGTGAAGAAGTTCCTCCTCAACTCAGTCCTAGATTTTATTTTGAAGCTACGCCCCCTAGTTCTAGTTTCACCTGCCAGTGGGAACAACCTCACTGCTTCTATCCTATCTAATCCTTTCATAATGTTACATGTTTCTATAACATCCTAGTTCTATAGGAAAAATTTGATTCTAGTCTTAAAATACAAAATAATTTCAAATTGGAACAATATTTGCAAGAGATTGAGTCTTGATTTGTTAGTTTACTGAAATGAATATAATAGGAAATTAATTTAAAGGTGGTCTAGTTACATGAGAAAAATCATAGCCTAGACTTACTTGAATTGTTTAGTCAACTTCTTGAGTGGCTCAGGTCAGTGAGAATGTCAGTAGTTCTTTGGCATTCAAGAAGTCCATGTTCATTTCATGCTACTTGGTACTTGCTTCTGAGAACTTTAAGGATCTGGGTACAGACCTGCGACCGCACAGATATTCAGCTGATGGTGGGAGAGCTGCAGGCTGGGCAGGGTGGTGACAGTGACAGTGACAGTGGGAGGAGTGCAGAAGGAGCAGAAATGAAAGCCAATGCATTATTTACTCTTGTCTTGTATTCATCACATAAATGTTCAGCTGGTTGTGGCAGGGTCCTTTGGACAGAGTTGTTTCATGGTGAAGGAGTGATACCCTGACTGAAGATCTCCCATTGCAGGTTTGAGAACAGGAAAGCAAGCATCGGAAAACAGGACATGACACTAACTTGGTGAAGTCTGCACACCGATTTTAAACCAATACATTCATTAAAGAAACTTGGTCAATGTGTCATTCTTATTTAACAACTGAAATAGAAAAGGTATTGAATTATTGATCTTGGAAACTGGGATGCATTAAGTGGCAGGACTCAAAGCAACCGTGTACTTTGTTGTAACTGCTGTCTTAAGAAGATCTATTACAGATATGATAGGCTGAATGGACTCACTCTGTGAGCTGATCAAATCTATCACATGCCACTGTATTATCATCTTTTCAATCAGGCACATGGGATGTAGTGCTTGCAGGGTCACTACAACCTTTTCCAAAGGGCATTTGGTACATATCGGAGAGGACAATGCTGGTTACAAAGGTTAGTGTTCAGATGAGTCTGTGTTGCATTGGGAGAAGTGTTATCCATCCCAAAGGTAACAAGGAGAGCAAGACCTCCTTTGTGGGTGGCACGGTGGCTCAGTGGTTAGCACTGCTGCCTCGCAGCGCCAGAGACCCGGGTTCAATTCCCGCCTCAGGTGATTGACTATGTGGAGTTTGCACATTCTCCCCGTGTCTGCGTGGGTTTCCTCCGGGTGCTCCGGTTTCCTCCCACAGTCCAAAGATGTGCAGGTCAGGTGAATTGGCCATGCTAAATTGCCCGTAGTGTTAGGTAAGGGGTAAATGTAGGGGTATGGGTGGGTTGCGCTTCGGCGGGTCGGTGTGGACTTGTTGGGCCGAAGGGCCTGTTTCCACACTGTAATGTAATCTAATCTAAAGACCTCTGAGGATTTTGCAGAAAGGGGTGAATTTTTCACGCAGAGGGTGATTGTGTATGGAACGAGCTGCCAGAGGAAGTGGTGGAGGCTAGGACAATTACAACACTTAGATAGCATTTGGATGGGTATATGAATAGAAAGGGCTTAGAGGGCCAAATGCTGGGGAATGGATCCAGATTCATTAAGGTATCGGGTTGACATAGATGAGTTGGACTGAAAGGTCTGTTTCTGTGCTGTATATCTCTGAGTCTATGATTCTAATTGACCATGTTCCTTTCTGTGCTAAGGGAAGGTATCATCTAGACATGGGATAGATGATTGTGAGATTATACATTCTACAACAGGGTGTATTTGACAAAAGTAATAATCTTTGTGTTGTATGTACAGACTCTGAGGCCTGACTGCTCTGTGACTCAATCAGTTCACTCAGTCAGTCAGTGACTGAGTGAGAGGGGAAAACAGTAACAGAGTGGTTCTCAGACTGGACTAAGTAAGCTGGGGTCTGGAATGATGATCCAGAACCATCAGTTCAAATCTCGTGTGATGATGCTGCTCCTTGAAGTTATTCTGTCCTTGGTATTTTTTTGACAGGAGTCGTAAGGGCAGAGGTGCTGAAATGCCTGAATTGGCGACTTCAATCAGAAAAGGCTTTCCAGTTTTTTTTAAACACTTGTTCAATGAAAGGGGAGTAGCCAGTTCTCCAAGTTCAGGTTTTTTTCTAGTTGTGGCTTAATTTTAGCTGGGGACCCAGAGAAACAGCTCCATGCTGATCCTCTCTCTCTCTGACATCTCTCTCCTGCAAGTACCTGTTTTTGAATTTACCTTTTTGCCAAAGAGTGTGTTTCAGGGATGTTGCAGGAAATTGGAACAGCTATTTGTTAAGTTGCGTTTTCGTGTTTGTTGGTTTTCAATTAGTTATGTTATTCTAAATTTGGTTTTCTTCGTTCGTCTGTAAATAAATTCTGTTTTGTTTTAAACTGAGTGGTTGGGCCAGCTGCATCACTCCTGAAGTATCCACCTTACAACTGCTTAAAACAACTCGAAAGGTTAAGGTCTGGGCTTCCTTTTTGGAATGTTTTGAGGGGTCTGGCCTGGTCCATAACATCTAGCTACTCATTTGAGGAATTTAATGTCAACAAACTCAAAATCTTAATGTAAAAAGATAAAATCAATAGTGGAGACCATTGATTTTCCCGGACTGTCATTAAATATATCTCTACTTCACCAATGAATGAAATCTGCTAACTCATGTGGTCAGACTGATGCTTGGCTCCAGACCCAGGAACATGTGATTAACTCTTCATGACTCTCAGGCAAGCCATTCAGTTGTATGTATCCCAGCAGGTAACTTGCCACCAACGACTCAGCAAAACTCCTTAAGGCTGGATAACAAACCAGCAATACCACCTCACATGGCTGAAGGAAAAGTAATTCCCCAGTCAGCATTGGAAGATGAAGAGAATTCATAATGCCCTTGACAATGCAAAAGAACTGCAGATACAGGAAATCAGAAGCTTAAATAGAGATTGCTGGAAAAACTCAGCAGGTCGGGTCACTGGATCTGAAACATTAACTCTGCTATCTCTCCACAGATGCTGCCATTATCTCCCTGTCCCTCTTCAAATGTCCATTTTGGACAATATTTTTTGACTGATGCCTTTTGTATCATTGAATGAATTTCAGAGTTTCGACAGTTGTAAATAATTGCTTTTTATTCAAGAGTAGAATTCAGAAACATTAATTCCATTATCTGACAGGAGAAAACAATGTCAACAACAATTGGAAGGCACTTATTGTAACCGGCTATGTGCAGCATTACAGTCATGTAACCATGACGTCTATAAGCTTGGAACACAGACTCTGTCGAAGGCTGTTATCTTAGAATGATCTTAATATTTTGTGTTGCTCATAAACTTCAAGACACCTGACTTACAAAGAACCAAGTCTTTGTGGTGTGTGTATCAGACTAACAGGTAAGGAAGTTTTCTGATTGTATCATTCAGACAATGGTGGCTGTTATCATTCAGTGAGGATTTTATCCTGAGTGATATGGAATGCAAAACTCAGAGAAACATTGTTCAGCCCAGCTGAACTATTCCAGTCATTACACTTCATGCAAACTTCCCCCACCTGAAACTGCATAAGATATTGGTTAGGCCAAAGCTGGAGGATTGTGTGGCATTGTGGAACCCACATTATAGCAAGGAGTGCTGGAGAGGGGGCAAAGGAGGTTTAGCAAATTAGAAATGTTTAGGATTGATGGATCCTTGGCAGCACAGACTAGGCATTGACGGAAAAAAAAAAAAACAGAGGATGGGTACAAATGGAGATTTCTCGCATTGGAGATGAGTTGAAAATGGTGTTCCCTGGGGATCGTTGTTGGGACCCTTGCTTTTTCTGATTTATATAAATGATTTGGGGATCAGTGTTGAGGGCAAGATCTCTAAACGTGCAGATGATGCCAAGCTAGAGAGAATTGTGAGGATGATACTGAGTGACTTCAGAGGGGCATTGACAAGTTGGCCAAATGGACAGACACCTAGCAGATGGAACTTAATGCAGAGAAATGTGAGGTAATACATGTTGGTAGAGGAAACATGAAGAGACAATCCATACTCAATTATACAACTCTGAGGGGAGTGCAGGAGCAGGGGGATCTCAGGGTTCATGTACGTGATTCTCTGCAGGTGGCCAGGCAAGTTGAAACAGTTATTCAGAAAGTTTATTGGATCCTTGGGTTTATAAAAAGAGGCAGAGAGTATAAAGACAAGGAGGTGATGCTACACCACTAGAACTCATTGGTCAGACCAGTTGAAGTATTGTGTTTAATTCTGGGCACCTTATTTAAAGAAGGATTTTAAATCCCTGGGAAAAAAGTGCGAAGGAAATTTATTAGAATGGTTCCAGGAATGAGAGTTTTTAGATACAAGGAAAAATGATAGAAATTGAGTTTATTCTCTTTGGAACAGAGAAGGTTAAGAGATGACCTTATGGAGACATTCAAAATTATGAACAGTTTTGACAGAGTAAAGAACAATATTCAGTTTCCACTAGCAGGTATGTCAGTAACCAGGGTTCACAATTCCAAGATTGTCAGCAAGAGAGCTAGGAATGCAATGAGAAGAAACTGCTTTACTTGGAAATTTGGAATGCGCTGCTTGAGAGAGTGGTGGAGGTGGTTTCCACAGCTGGGTTAACAGAGAGCTGGATATAGATTTGAAAGGGATGAATTTGAGAAGGTTACGAAGATAGAGTTTGAGAATGGGACTGGCTTGAGAGATCTTTTGGCAGCCAATACAAACACAATGGGCCAATTGACCTCCTTCTGTACGGTGGAGTTCTTTGATCCTATGAATAGTCAGGGCGCCAACCCTGATCGATGTACCTTTCCAGATTGTCACATCTTACCAACTTAAAAGCAACCATTTAAGTCTGCTGTCTGTTTCCTGTTACCATCCAGGACAATATGTTACCCATAAAACCATGAGATCTTAATTTGTTTAATGTGTTTAATTTAGCAGCTTGCCAGTTGCCTTCTGGAAATCTGAGTACAGAACTTCCATTTGATTGCTTTAGTCTGCATTGCTCATTACCTCCTCAAAGAACTTCAGTAAATTAGTCAAACATGATCTCCCTGTTACAAAACCACATTGATTTTATCTGGTTGCCTTGAGATTTTCAGAATGCTGTCTTACAACCTTCTTAATAATAAATTCCACAATGTTTTCCATGACAAATATTAAACCAACTGGCTGCAGTCTACTCTTTTCTATCTCCTTTGTACCTTGAAGAGGTGCTATTTTTCAATCTTTTGAGACTCAAGAGAATTTTGGAAAATTAAAATCCGGGTATGTACAATCTCAGTGATTCCTTCATTAAAGTGTCCAGGATAAAATTCATTCGGAAGAGCTTGGAACTTGTTATGGACCAGGCCAGACGCCCTCAATGTAATTCAAGAAGATAGCCCAAACCCTAACTTTTCTGGTAGTTTTAGGCAGATGGAAGGTGGACATCGCAGGAGTGATGCAAATGGTCAAACCACTTGGCTTCAAGTCAAACAAAATTTACACACCCCTGAATAAAACTGAAGCAAAATAAAAAGTATTTAGAATAAACTTATTTGAAAACCCAACCGACATGATATTCCTGCAAGTTGACAAAGGAGCTCTTCCAATTTCCTGCAACATTAATGCACCCCATTGGCAAAATAAGTAAGTTCAAACACATGTTCTTACAGGAGAGATGTTAGACAGAGAGAGAGAGAGAGAGCTGGAAATGTGTTGCTGGAAAAGCGCAGCAGGTCAGGCAGCATCCAGGGAACAGGAGAATCGACGTTTCGGGCATAAGCCCTTCTTCAG
>NC_057723.1:2926071-2943284 GCF_004010195.1 Chiloscyllium plagiosum
TCTCCTGTTCCCTGGATGCTGCCTGACCTGCTGCGCTTTTCCAGCAACACATGTCCAGCTCTGATCTCCAGCATCTGCAGACCTCACTTTCTCCTCAGAGAGAGAGAGAGAGTCTGCCAAAAACACCTATTGAATCAGGGAACCTTTTCTCCCCAGCAACTTTCTTTGACCAGCAGCTTCCAACAGACTGCTAGCTAAAACCAAACCAAACCAGAAAACCAGACAAATTAGAACCTCTGCCTTTTACAACCCCTCTTGGAAAAAAAACAAGGACAACATAACCTGGTTAAAGGAGTAGCGTTGTCACATTAGCTTTTCATCCTAATAATCATTCAGTACCCTTGCCCGGCTTGTAATTATTTTAGGTTCCTCCCTTCTTTTGAGGAGGTGATGGTCAAGTGACATTATTGCTAAGCTGTTAAGCTAGTAGAGGAAGGTAATATCCTGAGGACCCAGGTTCAAATCCTCCTTATAGGAGTTTGTGGAGTTTGAGTTTAGTAAAAATCTGGAATTAAGGGTCTAATGATGACCATGTGTCAATTGTTAGGGGAAATCCGACCTGGTTCAGTAATGTCCATTGGAGAAGAAAATCTGCCATCCTTACCTGGTCTGGTCTACATGCAACACCAGACCCACAGCCAAGTGGTTGACTCTTAACTGCCCACTGGGCAATTAGGGATGGCCTAGCCAGTGGTGCCCTCGTCCAATGAATAAAAATTCACAATTATTTTTCAGATGCTATTTGTATCATCTACATTTAAGACAGATGTAAAACACTTGTTCAATTTATCCAACTATGTTTCTAATTCTCTGGTATTAATTTGCCAGTGGACCAAAGCTTGCTTTATTACTCCTTTCCTTCTTTAAAATTTTATGTTTTTATATTTCTACCTAGTTTTCTCCAATACTCCATTTTCTCCCTCCTTACATTGCTTTTATGCAGGATTTTTTTTTCCTTTTCTTATATTTTATTCAATGTTCCAACCTGCCACTAATCTTCACAGAGTTGCAAACTTTTCTTTTCTATCAGATACAATCTTTAACTTTCTTCATCAGTCACAGATAGTATTCTATCATTTTAGCATCTTTCTTTCTCTCCGGAATATATCTTATTTGAGTATTTTGAAATACGTCCTTAATTTTCTGCTACTGAAGCTCTAATGATCTCCCATGTAATTTTGCTGTTCTTTACTGCAGCACCAAATTATGATCACTACAGTCCTCAGGGTACCATTTCAGGAAGCTAGGAAACTATGGATACGTAGCTGTATTAACTGAGAATAATAACAGTACGGTAAGAGAGACAGCTTCACTATAAGTTCAGTAATTAATTTGCTCTGTTTACCAGATCTACTACAGATCATGCTCTGGTTTACTCTTGGACATTCTGCTCTAAGAAACTATCCCAAAAGCACTCCAGGAATGCCCAAACTTTATGCCAATTCACAGGAGTGGATGCAACATCACATGATTATTGCCATTCCTTTCTCACCAGTCTCCATTACTGTTTGCTCTAAGTCACGTTCTGCAGTATTGTTGCTGTTATTGGATTTGTAAACTGCACCCATAAGTGACTCCCGACATTTATGATGTTTCATCTGTAACCACATCTTGATCTCCAGATGTGAGGCGCTTTCTCTTATCATTCTCAATTAATAGAGCTACCTCTCCACAGTTTCCTAGCTCCCTGATATGGTGGCTCAGTGGTTAGCACTGCTGGTCACAGTACCATGGATCTGGGTTCAATTCCCTCCTTGTATGATTGGCTGTGTGGAGTTTGCACTTTCTTCCTGTGTCTGTGTGGGTTTCCTCTGGGTACTTTGGTTTCTTCGCACAGTCAAAAGATATCCAGGTTAGGTGGATTGTCCATCATAGTTGCATGATAGTGTCCAGGGATGTACAAGATACGTACATCCATGGGTTTACCATGGGAAATACAGGATTATGGGCATCGAGTGGATCTGAGTGGGATGCTCTTTGGAGGGTTGGTGTGGAGCTGATGGGCTAAATGGCTTGCTTCCACACTGTAGAGATTCTATGATTCTAAATATCATGAACCTCTGAATAGTCAGGTTTTCCAGCTTGACAATAATTGTGCCTTGACAATAGTTATTTAACAATGTATACTTATTTCCATTTGGTTTTTAACTTCATGTTTTGTGATGAATGCTACATGCAGCTAGATAGAGGGCCTTTAGTTTTCTCCTTTTAAGATTATTTTTGTTGCCTTTCACCTTAATCTGATGGTTGTCTCAGGTTTGTTCACTCTATTTCTTCCTGCCGCACTGATCATACTTTCTCTTATTGCTATTGCAATGTTCAAAACTGTCAAGATTAGAGTGGTGCTGGAAAAGCACAGCAGGTCAGGCAGCATCCGAGGAGCAGGAAAATCGACGTTTCGGGCAGGAGTCCTTCATCGGGATGAAGGGCTCCAATCCGAAACATCGATTTTCCTGCTCCTCGGATGCTGCTTGACCTGCTGTGCTTTTCCAGTACCACGCTAACCTCGACTCTAATCTCCAGCATCTGCAGTCCTCACTTTTGCCTTGTTCGAAAGGTGTTTAATTGGTTGTAAAGGCTTTGCGACAGTCTGAGTTTGTGAAGGGCGGTGGCGGTATACAAATACAAGTATTTTTTCAATTGCTCCTTTACTTTGTCACAAGTTTAATTTCTATCTTGCACTGTGTGCTAATTTTAAACACTGCAACAACAGATTAAAAAGAATTCCCTATAGACCTAGAGTCACAAAACCCTCAGTCTGTCAATGCGGAAACCAAGAAAAATATTCAATTCACTTGATTCATCACTCATTCTTATGACTTCTTTAATCTCTGCAGAGGATTATGCCAAAAATGGGCTATCAGTTCATTTCCAGAATGGATGAGTACAGTCTAGGAACTGATATACTGGACTGGCACTTGCCTTAAGTTTAAAATTCTAATCTTTTTTTAAGATAAACAGAAAAAAGGAAAAATTCAATGAATAAATTTAATACAAAAAGATATCATTTTGTTTTTATCAGAGAATAATAACTTTTATTTTCCATTGTTGGCTATCAATCAACGTTCCTCTTATATTTTGGAATAAAAATACTGCAGGGTGATAGAGGCCAGGAAATTGGAAAGTTTGCTGCTCTAATGTAAGAGAGTGCATTTTGCAAACTCCAAGTGACCAAATACCATTATGGCCATTGTGATGTAGTCACTATGTTCATGTTGAATTGCATCAGTCAGAACAATCTCCCACAGACCACAATGTCACAACAAATTGATAATATTGTTTGAGCAGTAATTGTCAGCCAGAACACTGAGCAAAATTCTGATGCATTTCTTTTAATAAATTGTCTTGTGGGACCTGCTCCAACTCCCTGGAAAGTAGACAAAACTTTGATTTCACACAGCATTCTAAAGGCCACACATCTGACAGTGCAACACTCCCCTCAGTACTGCACTAGGTGTATCAGCTTGGATTATGTGATGACTTGAGCCCACAACTTCCTGACCATTAATCGAGGTATTGTTATTGGTGCTCTGTGGAATAGTTCTGGAGGTGAAAGGTACTGTGTGAATGCAGGACACTTGTCGGCTATTTGAATGGGTCCGTGAAGATTGGCTTTTCTGGCTAAAGACTTCCTACCAATGCAGATGGTAAATGATCAGTAAGTTAGATTGAGTCAAAAAATATGGTGGTGGAAAAGCATTGCAGGTTACACTTTTTGATTCTGACTCTCCAGCATCTGCAGTCCTCACTTTCTGCCAATTTGGAAACTCAACGTACCGTGGCCTCTATCCCTTGTCCGATGTTGCTCTGATTCCCATGGAAGATCTGTGAAACAAAATAACCAAATTTAACAGATCACAATGAAATGAAGAAATGACTGACATTTTTTCTATATTTTTGTAGCTTTAATATAAGTCAAAAGAACATAAATTAACCAGGAACTCTCAGGCAAATGATCATTCAAATAAAATGTGCAAGTTTCATTTCAAATACTTGAAAGCACAATGCCATATTGTGCACAACCACGGGGACCTGCATCATTCCCTGCATATATTTATCATGAAGTTGCTACATATTCCACAATCTGTTGTTATTGATACACCTGGAGTAGGCCAGACAATAGCTTTCACCCCCAGGGATGATCATATAATGACAGTCATCATGGTCTGGATTTCCCAAGTTCCCTTTCAATTAACAAACCATTAATAGCCCCATTCATGGCTTGGCCACTTCTAGAAAAGCACTCAACGTTTTAGCATCTCTGAGCTATTTGTATTGGTTTCCAGATTTTACACCATTTTTGCCAACCGATACATTGCCTGCTGCTGTCCTGCTAGAGTTCTCCATTCCAACTCCAAGTGTGTCATCATCCAGCTCTCCTGCTTACAATGCTCCTTTGTGTCTGGAACGGGACTGTTGGTCTCAACTTCCTTCCTGTGTGTAGTACACATCGGGCAAGTGTCACCAGGTGGCACAATGGTTCTGTGATTAGTTCGATTTGGGTTCGATTCCACTCTCGGGTGGCTGTTTGTGTGGAGTTTGCACATTCTCCCCGTGTCTGTGTTGGTTTCCTCCAGGTCCTCTGTTTTCCGCCCACAATCCAAAGATGTGCAGGTTAGGTGGATTGGTCATGGGAAATGCAGGGTTATAGGATAGGGTAGAGGGGTGTATCGGAGTGGGACACTCTTTGGAGGGTTGGTGTGGACTCAATGGGCCGAATGGCCTGCATTTAACATTGTTGGGATTCTATGACTGTGCACCAATACTAAATTAGCAACAGGTCAATCAAATTGGCTGTGACATGCAGTCAAGTGAGTTACCTCTCCTGGGGAACTCTCAGTCTTGTTCATCATCCTATCAGACGGTATTGCTGCAGTTACTGTGCACTATTTTGTGTAGTGAACCACGCTGTAACTGTGGTATTCATTCAGCCTAAAGTCCTACTAGATGCACAATTTATCTGTGTCCATTCAATGGCCTGACACTTTGCACAATGGAAAACGAGAGAAATGAAAGTTTCAGATTTGGAAGAATGCAGAGTCTCGAGGACCTTGGAGGTCTAGAGAACAATGGTGAGTTAGGCAGAGGACATGCCATTGCGAGATTTAAAAAAAAAGAGGATGAGAATGATTAAATTTGATGTACTGATGAAATGGGAGCATATGTATGGGGTGGCACAGTGGCTCAGTGGTTAGCACTGCTGCCTCACAGCACCAGCGTCCCAGGTTCAATCCCAGCCTTGGGTGACTGTCTGTGTGGGGTTTGCACATTCTCCCTGTGTCTGTGTGGGTCCGCTCCGGTTTCCTCCCATAGCACAATGATGCCCATTTGGAGTACTGTGTTCAGTTTTGGGCCCCACACCTCAGGTGGGACATACTGGCACTGGAGGGTGTCCAGCGGAGATTCACACGGACGATCCCTGGAATGGTCGGTCTAACATACGAGGAACTGCTCAGGATCCTGGGATTGTACTCATTGGAGTTTAGAAGGTTAAGGGGAGATCTAATAGAAACTTACAAGGTAATACATGGCTTGAAAAGGGTGGACACTAAGAAATTGTTTCCATTAGGTGAGGAGACTAGGACCCGTGGGCACAGCCTTAGAATTAGAGGGGGTCAATTCAGAACTGAAATGCGGAGACATTTCTTCAGCCAGAGAGTGGTGGGCCTGTGGAGTTCATTGCCGCGGAGTGCAGTGGAGGCCGGGACGCTAAATGTCTTCAAGGCAGAGATTGATAAATTCTTGATGTCACAAGGAATTAAGGGCTACAGGGAGAATGCGGGTAAGTGGAGTTGAAATGCCCATCAGCCATGATTAAATGGCGGAGTGGACTCGATGGGCCGAATGGCCTTACTTCCACTCCTATGTCTTATGGTCTTATGGTCTTATGTGCAGGTCAGGTGAATTGGCCATGCTAAATTACCCATAGTGTTAGGTGCATTAGTCAGAGGGAAATGGGTCTGGGTGGGTTACTCTTCAGAGGATCAGTGTGGAGTGGTTGGGCTGAAGGGCCCGTTTCCGCACTGTAGGGGATCTAATCTAATCTAAAGTTAACATGCACAAGAGCAAGAGGTAAACAAAACTGAGTACAATCTCAGATAAGGACAGCAGAGATTTGCATTGGATCAGGGTTACTCAGAATGGAAAATGAATGTACTGCCAACAGAACATTGAAATAGAAACAACAAAGGCTGGAAAAACTCAGCAGGTCTGCCAGCATCTTCAGGGAGAAAAGCAGAGTTAATATTTCAAGTCTCATGACAAAGATTAAAAAGATTCTAGACTGAGATGGTCAATAATATAACTATGATGCCACCGGACTCCTGTCAGCCCTAGTGTCATACGATGTTTCAAGTAATCAAATCGAAAACAATTCAGAGGAGAGTAATAAAAATAAATTTACAGGTTATTAAAGATGGAAGTGCTAAGTTGGGGGAAAGCGCTAAATACTATAGGCAAGAACTTGAGAAAATAGTTTCGGAGCAACCATCTGAGGGTGAATCCACACCTGACATGTGGGAATCTTATAATGGCAGTTGATCAGAGTTCAGGACCAGCGTGTTCCTGTGTGGGTGGAAGATAAGGATGGCAAACTTCAGGAACCATGGACGACAAGAGGTTTTGAAAGTTTGAGCAAAAAGAGAAAGGAAGCATAGGAAGGTTGAGGAATCAGAAATCAACCAAGAACCTTGAGAAATATAAAGGAAGCTGAAACAAGCTCAAACAAGGAATTAGGAGGGATAATTGAGGGCCACAAAACTACCTTGATGGTAAAATTAAGGAGAATTCCAATTTTATGCACATATTAAGGGGGCAAGAGGGTAGTTGGGGAATGTGTAGGTCCACACAAGAACAAAGAAGGTAAAATATGCACAGAGCAAAAAGAAGTGGGGGAGATCCTTAGTGAATACTTTGCATCAGTATTCACCAAGGAGTAGGCCATAGGTGATGGTAAAATTAGGGAGGGCTATGCCGATATTCTGGGCATGTCAATATTAAGAAGGAGGAAATGTTGGATGTCTTGGAAAACATTAAAGTAGATAAGCCTCAGAGCCTGATGAGAGCTATCCCAGGATACAGAGGAAGGCAAGGGAGGAGATTTCTGTGGCTTTGTCAGAAATCTTTGAATCCTCTTTAGCCACAGGCAAGGTCCCAGAAGACCGGAGAATAGCCAATGTCATTCCTTTGTTTACAAAAGGCAACAGGGATAAGCCAGGGAATTATAGGATGGTGAGCTTTACATCAGTGGTAAGGGAATTATTGGAGAAGATTTGTAGGGACAAGATTTACTTGTATTTGGAGAAGAACAAAATTATTACGGATAGTCAACATGACTTTAACAGGGAAGTCTTGCCTCACAAACTTGATTGAGGTTTTGTGGAAGTAACAAAGATGACTGATGAGGATAGGGCAGTGGATATTGTCTACATGGACTTTACTGAAACATTTGACAAGGACCCTCACCGTAGGCTGGTGCGTGAGACCTAAGGCGAGTTGATAAGTTGGATATAAAAGTTGTTTTTTCATAGAAGACAGAGGGTGATTGTGGAGGGGTGTTTTTCTGACTGGAAGCATGTGACCAGTGGCGTTCTGCAAGGATCAGTGCTGGGACCTCTGTTGTTCATAATATGTAGAAATGTAGATGGTCTGATTAGTAAGTTTGCAGGAAACACAAAAATTGGTGCAGTTGTGGATCATGAGGAAGCTGATCAAAGGCTACAGCAGGATACAGAAAGCAGGAGAGGTGGCCGGAGAAATGGCTGATGGAGTGTAATCCGGAAAAGTGTGAGGTTAAAGGTTTTGGGAGGTCAAATGCAAGTGGACAACTGACAAACAGGGTGGAAGTCCATATCTCCCTGAAAGTGATGGCACAAGTGGACTGGGTAATAAAGAAGCATGCTTGCCTTCATTGGTCAGGGTACTGAGTTGAAAAGTTGGCAAATCATGTTGCAGCTGTGTAAGACTTTAGTTCAGACACTTTTGGAGTAATGTGTGCAGTTACAGGAAATAGGTGGAGGCTTTGGGGTCTGTGCAAAAGTGATCTACAAGGATGTTGCCTGGGTTGGAGTGTATTCTCCACAAGGAAAGGTTGGACAAACTTGGATTTATTTCTCCGGGGTGTCGGAGGCTAAGGGGTGACCTGATAGAAGGATGTAAAATTCTGAGAGGTGTGGATAGGATAGATAGTCAGAGACTTTTTCCCAGGGGTGGAAATGCCTGATACTAGGGGGCATAGCTTTAAGGTGAGAGAGGAAATGTTTAAGGGAGATGTGCTGGGTAAGAGTTTACACCGGAGGGAATATTCTGCAGAAGAAGTGGTCGAAGTAGGTACAATAGCAAGTAACATTTATGAGGCATTTAGATAAACGCATGAACAAGCAGATAATAGAGGGATATGGACCATATACAGGCAGATGAGACTACTTTAGAATGGCATCATGGCAAGTACAGACATGGTGAGTCAAAGGGCCTGATCCTGTGCTGTACTGTTCTATGTTCTATTTGAATAAAGGCAAAAGACTGTAGACTCCGGAAAGTTGAAACAAATCCAGAGAATGTTGGAGAAACTCAGCAGGTCTGGCAGCATCTGTGGCGAGAAGTACAGAGTTAACATATCAAGTCTAATATGACTGTTCTTTGGAACAATAATTTGTGCCAGGTATGTGAAGACATGCCTCTCATGGTGGAGTGTTTATCCCCTAATGATCTTGGATTTCAATTGATTAGGGCTCATTGATACCATATTCATCAATTGTTTGCCTCAGGAGTCACTTCTTGAGTTTGGATCTTCTGTCTGTGTCTGAATTAAGGTTGCATTGAGGTTTGGAGCTGAGTGCTTTATAGGAATATAGAATCCGACAGCACAGAAGAGGCCCTTCAGCCCATTGAGTCTGCACCACCAAAAAATGCAACTCTACCATTACTAGTCCCACTTTCACATGCTCAGCCAATAACCTTGAATTGCCAAGTCAACTGACATCATTATGAGCAGCGTACGAGGTTCTATTATGAGAACAGATTGTGAAAAATTGGTTTGGATTTGAGGAGCTTGAGAGAAACTTGACTGAAATCTTTAAAATGTTACAAGACTGCGATCGAATGCATGGGCACAATTTGTTTCCTTCAGGGTGAGGAGTCGAGTGGGAATTATGTGTGTGTGTGTGTGTGTGTGTGTATATGTGTCTGTGCGTGTGTGTGTGTGAGCGTGTGTGTGCGCGTGTGTGTGTGTATACATGTGTATGTGTGTGCACGCGTGTGCATCTGTGTGTGTGTGTGCGCGTGTGTATGCGCGCGTCTGTGTATGTGCACCTTTACGCTCATATACGTCTGTGCATGTGAGTGTGCATCTGTGCATGTGTGTGTGTCTGTGTCTGCGTATGGTAATGGGTTGGTGGCTAAGGAATCTAGAATAAATGTGATGTCACCTTAATACTGGAGTGACTCCACTTCCAGGAGTGAAAGTCAGAATGCACTTTCCTTCCTAACAAAGGATGGTAGAGATTGGGAATTCCCCCAAAAAATGTGCAGATTCTAAGATATTTGACACTTTGATGACTATGGTAAATAGGTTTTTGTAAGGTTCAGATAACAGATGAGATTGAGGCATAGATCAACTACAATGTAATATCAGGCCAGACCTGATGGGCTGAGAGATCTCCCCTTATTCATTATCTTCATATTAGCTCTGCACTGGCATCAAATTCCAACTGGCATTTTCAGAATAGTGATAGGTTATGAGTATATGGAGGGATTGTCAAATGAGCAAAGGTTAAACAGGTTGGGACTCTACTCACTGCAATTTACAAGAATGCGAGGCGATCTCACTGAAGTGTAAAGAATTCACAAGTGGCTTTACAGGGAAAATGTTAAGAGGATATTTTACCACATTGGAGAATCTAGGAACAGGGGGCATAGTCTCAGAATAAAGGGGACACCAATTTAAGACTGAGATGAAGAGGAATGTCTTCTCTTGGAGGGTTGTAAATCTTTGAAACTCCATACCACAGAGAGCTGTAGGAGGGAAAGCTCTTGTGTATATTAAAGGCTGAGATAGGTTCTTCGTTATTTGGGGAATCAAGAGTTCCAGGGTAAGGGAAGGAAAGTGGAACTGAGGAATATCAGATCAGCCATGATCCCATTGGAAGGCAGAGCAAGCTGGAGGGGCCGAATGGCCTACTCCTTTTCCTATTTCTTCTGATCTTCTGGTCACACACAGACAGTGCTCCCTGAACAGAAAGCGGAACAGCATCAGCACTATAACTGTGATCTGGCATTTGAAAATTGGACTGAGCAGCTGCAATCTCAGAGCGATATCTGTTGTTACCAATGCATTCATGTTGTAATTTGGAAAAAATTGGTCAAATCAATTGTGCAATTATTTATCCCCAATTTGGAATATGCCGCATTTATTTGAAAAACAATTTTCTGTTTCAGTTTCTGAACAATAAGCAGATTATTTTCAGAACAGCTTATCAAAGGTCTTTATCATTTCTTGTCATTGTACAATGATAAATAATTTATGACTAATGGAAAAGTGAATGAATGAATGAATACTTTTGATTCCTCCGTATCAAGTGCAAGTCCAATGTCTGAAAGAGATGGTCTGCCTTCAGTTCTCAGCACTAAGCAGGTAATCAATTGTGTGTTTCGCTCCACATGATGAAAAGAGACGACACTGATGAAGATTGCAATCATGATAATTTATCTATGTCACATTGCTTTCATCAATGATGAACAGAGCCATTGCAAAGATACCCGTGAAGAATCGCACAACCATTGCAATCACAAATTGTGTGCAAAGGCATTACACATTCTTCAAGTGCAATATTAAAACAAGATTCCAGCTGCCCGCTGTTCTGGACAGAAATAGAAACGCCACATACCCTCACTATCTGGAGAGAATTCTCCCTCATGCCCTAACCAATATTTATCCCATAAACATTACCGCTGTGAAATAACGCATCTGGTCATTTGATAAGACCAGAAAGTTCTGGATATGTTTTGAGGTCAGGCAGCATCCGTGGAGATGGAAACGGAATTAATGGGTATCATTTTCTGTTCATGGAGGTGACAGGCTTGGGAGAGGGAAGGGCAACTGTTTTTATTCGTTCCCAAGATGAGAGTGTTGCTGGCCAGGCCAGCATTATTGCCCATCCCTAATTACCCAGAGGACAGTTAAGAGTCAATCACATTGCTGTGGGTCTGGAGTCACATGTAGGCCAGACCAGGTGAGGGTGGCAGTTACCTTCCCTCAAGGACTTTAGTGAACCAAATGGATTCTTCCTGATAGTCGACAATGAATTCATGTCATTATTAGACTCTGAATTCTACATTCTTTTAAAAATTTGAACTCAAATTCCATCATCTGCCATGGCAGGATTCAGGCCCAAGACCCAGAACATTATCTGAGTTGATTCTTCAGTGATAATATCACGAGCTATTGCCTCCCACTATCAATTACACAGAAACCCTATCCCTCCGTGTCTCTATAGGAAATAAATTGTAAACAGGGAGACTCATCTTTACCACCACTAACACCCCCTGCCCCCTCCAGCCACTGTCAATGGGGACATTAACTGGCCATTTAAGAACCATTTCATTTCTTAACCCATTGGCATCGGCATTAACACAGCTGCACTGAGTATCATGCACAATAACAGTCTACAAAACTGTCATGGCATGGAAAGAGGGCATTTCGCCCATCACACCAATGCTAGCCCTATTAGCCAATGCCTCTTGCCTCTTCAACCTATCCTTGCACACCATTTCTAATCTCGAATGAGTGCAGTGTTGAGGGTATGAAGATAAAGCTGGCTACAATGTATAAGGGAACAAGGTTTCAGATTTCCAGCCTTCACATTCTTTGCTCTATTGCAATAAATAAGACAATCAGATTAAGGGACAGGTTGGTGGGAGGGACAGACACTGAGGGAAATATTTTAAAACATGGCAAGGCAGCTGTTTCAGTTTTGAATTGGTGAGTATCTATATGTATGAATGTGTGTATGCACGCTGCAGGCAGATAGGCACTTTGTGGTGGGGGTCCTTTGATCAAAGGTAATCATGACTGGACAACAGGTTGGGGGGCGAAGATGGCAAATGTGCTTCTCACTCAGCTCCGTTTCCCCCACATTCAGCACAACCAACAACCCAGATCCAACCATCCCAACTCCCCACTATCCTGCCAACTTTTTACACCTTTTCCTTTTGATCCTGAAACTTTGTGATCACGGGACTCCAGTGGGCCTCTGGTCAGATGGCAGCTCTAATTGGATGGGGTCTTGACTGTAGCAATAGGCCAAGTGCTGGCCTTACCACTGCCTGATAGACTGTGGTCCCTTGGGGCCTGTCCTGAAAGAGTCTGTGGGTATCTCTTGCTGACACTCAGACTGCAGGTGAGGCCCGTGATACCTCAACAAAGTTTCATTCAACCTTTCAGGTTTGTACCCTTCCATCAGACCTGATCATCAACCTCATTCATATCTGGGAGGCCTCGTGTACATAAATTGGATGAGATGCTTCCTAAGTTACAGCAATAACTGCATGGCATAAATATTTAATTGATTGGATGCTTTGGAGAGGGTTCAGAGGAGGTTTACCAGGATGCTACCTGGACTGGAGGGTTTATCTTATGAAGAGAGGTTGACTGAGCTTGGACTTTTTTCACTGGAGAAAAGGAGGAGGAGAGGGGACCTAATTGAGGTATACAAGATAATGAGAGGCATAGATAGAGTCGATAGCCAGAGACTATTTCCCAGAGCAGAAATGGCTAACACGAGGGTCATAGTTTTAAGCTGGTTGGAGGAAAGTATAGAGGGGATGTCATTGCAGAGGCAGGTTCTTTACACAGAGAGTTGTGAGAGCATGGAATGCGTTGCCAGCAGCAGTTGTGGAAGCAAGGTCATTGGGGACATTTAAGAGACTGCTGGACATGCATATGGTCACAGAAATTTGAGGGTGCAATCATGAGGATCAATGGTCGGCACAACATCGTGGGCTGAAGGGCCTGTTCTGTGCTGTACTGTTCTATGTTCTATGGTCTATGATTCCAAATTACTTTGGGATGTCCTGAAGACATGAAATTCTCTATCAACAAAAATACATCTTCTCCCTTAAATTGTTTTGGGATATTCTGGCACTGCAGGGTCTCAGAACAGAAGTAGACCATTCAGCCCATCAAGAATAAGGTAATTTTTTTTTTTGTAGCTCTTTAGCTATCTAGGGTGGCACAGTGGTTAGCACTGCTACCTCATAGTGCCAGGGATCTGGCTTCAATTCCCACCTTGGGTGACTGTCTGTGTGGAGTTTGCACATTCTCCCCATGTATGTGTGGGTTTCCTCCCATAATTCAAGGATGTATAGATTAGGTGAATTGGCCATTCTAAATTGCCCATAGTGTTAGGTGCATTAGTCTGAGGGAATTGGGTTTAGGTGTGTTACTGTTCGGAAGGGTCAGTGTGGACTTGTTTGGCCTAAGGGCCTGTTTCCATACCGTAGGGCATTTAATCTAATCCTGGCAGTGGCAAGAAACTTAGTAAACACTGGATTTTCACCATTCCCAAACTAATGTTACCAGAAAGGAGTACTCAAGCCTTTTACCCAAATATTCTTCCCTTGTGTGATAGTCAGAAGACGGGGAGTTGGTTCAAACATTAATTAAGCAAATCTTTCTATATTTAACATTTTAGGTACCAATACTCAAAATAAAACTTACATTTGTTGCAATACTTACTTCTTACTTCAGCTAACTTCCATTTTAACTCACTTTCCATAACTTGACTTTACCCTACTGTAGGAGAAAGTGGGGCCTGCAGATGCTGGAGATCAGAGTCGAGAGCATGTTGACAGAAAAGCACAGCAGGTCAATCAGCATCTGAGGAGCAGGAGAATCGATGTTTCGGGCAAAAGCACTTCATCATTCCTGAAGAAGGACTTATGATGCCAGAAACGTCGATTCTCCTGCTTCTCAGATTACCTGACTGTAACTTACTACACACTAAACTCTAACTGTAAATTTATAAGTTTGACTTGAAACAAAAATTACTTCAATTTGGATAAAGTGGCCAGCTTTTCCTCTGATTCTTTGCCTCTGTGACGATTACTTCAAGGCACGCGCTCTCAAGTCTGGATCCTGATTGGTCGCTCTTGCAAAATATTTTGTGCGGATAAGTTATTTCCCAAGGTGTGCTCACTCTTCCAGAAGCTTCTCTGGCACTCAGCCAATGAATTGACCAAACTTGGTCACAATGTTCGATCCCAGCCAATGGAGTTTACTGGTAACCAACTCCCAAATATTTACACCAAGTCATAAGCAGTCACATTTCAGCTCCGATGTGGAAGTGTTGGTGTTAGTCTGGGGTGGGCAAAATCAGAGGTCACATGACAACAGGTTAGAGTCCAACAGGTTTATTTGGAAGCACTAGCTTTCAGGATGCTGCTCCTTTGTCAGGCAGCTAGTAGGGTAGGATCATAAGACACAGAATTTATCGTAAATTCTATTTTTCTATACATTCTATGTCCTATGATTCTGCTCCACTAGCTACCTGATGAAGGAGCAGCGCTCCGAAAGCTAGTGCTTCCAAATAAACCTGTTGGATGCTAACTTGATGTCATGTGACTTCGGACATTGCCCACCCCAGACCAACATTGACACTTCCACATCAGATCTAAAATAACTTTAGCCCTGGTTTGATACACAAAGTTCCATGAAACTCTAACAAATATTTTCTATCAATCGTTCCTCACAGTAACTCTGCCCAAATTAGATGAAGATTTAAGTCACCCATGATTAATTTGCTGCCATTTTTACATGTCCTTATTATCTCCTGATTTATTCTTTGATCTTAGACCAGTGTAGGGGCTATTCCCAGCAGCATCTTCTTGCCTTTGTTCTTTTTTATCACAATCTATATAGATTCTGTGTTGCAATCCAAGATCATTTCTAGCTATTGTACCTATTCAATCTGATACTAATAACACCTGTCCTTTTGAAAAGTCACAAGTCCTTGAATATTTAGTTCCCGGCTTTGCTCTTGTTGTTTACGATGTCTCTGTAATGGCTGTAAGATCATACCCATTAACCTGTATTTGTGCTGTTAATTAATTTATTTACTTTGATACTGCTGCTCTAGAACTTTCTAACTCAGTTAGAGTATACCTATAAATCTTTCTTTTCTATGTGATATGGAAATAAACTGCAGGAGACAGCTGAGATTAACACAACAGGCTGAAAATGTGTACAGTTATACAACAGACTATGATCTTACAACTTCTCCAGCCATGGGTTTCAGTTAACAAAGGGTTAATCGATGTTCAAAACTTTTAGCCAGTGAGATTGTAGTGACATTTGCTTAAAAATGACCTTTACAACCTGTCATAGTTTCCCTTTAAAAAATCACTTGTACTCTGCAAATGGTATTTATGTCTTTGTTCAGGTTCAGTTTAAGGTCAATAGCAGTTATTTCAGCACCTTATGTCGAAGCATTATTGCTGTTCGTGACAATATAACTTCGACTCCTTTTCTTCTCTTGCCCGCAGATTGGAATTCACTGACTCCTTGTTGACGCCATAAATTACCGATAGGACGGCTTGGAAAAAGAAGAGGGCACTCACAACAGATTCTCTCCATTAAGTCGTGACCTCGTGTGAGCAGAATGACCCAGTGGCCACAGAGGGGTATGTGAAAGGGTCAGATACTAACATTTGCCACACAGTTTAGAGATAGAAAGTACATCATTGTGAAAGGCTTTGCCTGAACTGCTACACCAATGAGGCAGATACCCACCCCCGGGAGGTCATGAGGATTAAATCTAGTTTGTTGTGATGAATACACCCTCAAGTGCCTTTTGAGTTTACACACACTGAACCTAATACCTGAGCAGATATGCTCATCCTCCAGCAGCTGACAGCTGCTACAGCGCTCCCACTGAGTCAGGGAGTGGAAACAAGATCCCACCCAGACCTCTGAAATCCTTCAGTGCCAACTGGGATACATTCCACACCCTACGGGTGAGAGACGACAGCCCTACCTCTCAATGGCATGCCTCCTAGCTCTGCCCTGGTCAACACGCACCCTGGTAGCTGAGCCTGACTGGTTTCAACCGACCTCCTCCCAAAAGTTCTGGGCAACCTCCTTTGATCCTTCCAGGAGGAGTCTGGGAAGGTACAACAGGATATGGATAGACTGGCGATTTCGGCACAGAAATGGCAGATGGAGTTTAATCCAGACAAGTGCGAGGTGATGCAATTTGGAGGATCAAATTTAGGTGTGAATTGTACTGTAAAGGGCAGACCCCTTAGGAACATGAACATACAGAAGGATCTGGAAGTGCAGGTCCACAGTGCCCTAAATGTGGCAACACTGGTGGCCAAGACGATTAAGAGGATAAATGGCATGCATGCCCTCACCAGCCAGAGCATGCAGTACAGGAGTTGGCAAACCATGTTGCAGCGATATAAAACCCTCGTTAGGCCACATTTGGAGTATTGTGTGAAGTTTTGGACACCGCACTACCAGGGGATGTGAATGCTTTGGAGAGAGTACGGAGAAGGTCCACCAGGACATTGCTAAGAAGGCGTACGGTGTGTTAGTTATTTTTCTATTTTTCTATTTTTTTTCATTTTTGCAACTGTACAAAGCTCTGGTGGAGCCACAATTGGAGTACTGTGTACAGTTCTGATCACTGCATTACAGGGAGGATGTGGAAGTTTTGGAAAAGTTCAGAGGCGATTTACTAGGCTGTTGCCTGGTATGGAGGGAAGATCTTATCAGGAAAGGCTGAAGGACTGGAGGCTGCTTTCATTAGAGAGAAGGTTGAGAGGTGACTTATAAAGTCATAGAGTCATAGAGATGTACAGCACGGAAACAGACCCTTCAGTCCAACCCATCCATGCCAACCAGATATCCCAACCCAATCTAGTCCCACCTGCCAGCACCCAGCCCATATCCCTCCAAACCCTTCCTATTCATATACCCATCCAAATGCCACTTAAGTGTTGCCATTGTACCAGCCTCCACCATTTCCTCTGGCAGCTCATTCCATACATGTACCACCCTCTGTGTGAAAAAGTTGCCCCTTAAGTCTCTTATATATCTTTCCCCTCTCACCCTAAACCTATGCCCTCTAATTCTGGACTCCCCCACCCAGGGAAAAGATTTTGTCTATTTATCCTATCCATGCCCCTCATAATTTTGTAAACCTCTATAAGGTCTC
>NC_057723.1:2943413-2952218 GCF_004010195.1 Chiloscyllium plagiosum
CTAAGATTTGCTTTCCCAAAATGCAGCACCTCACATTTATCTAAATTAAACTCCATCTGCCACTTCTCAGCCCATGGGCCCATCTGGTCAAGATCCTGTTGTAATCTGAGGTAACCCTCTTCGCTGTCCACTACATCTCCAATTTTGGTGTCATCTGCAAACTTACTAACTTATGCTCTTATGCTCACATCCAAATCATTTATGTAAATGACAAAAAGTAGACGACCCAGCATCTATCCTTGTGGCACTCCACTGGTCACAGGCCTCCAGTCTTAATTGAGACGTATAAGATAATCTGAGGTTTAGATGGAACAGTGAGAGCCTTTTTTCCTTGGATGGTGATTGCTAGACGAGGGGATATTGCTTTAAGTTGAGATGTAATAGATATAGGACAGATGTCAGAGATAGGTTCTTTACCCAGAGAGTAGTAGGGGTGTGGAATGCCCTGCCTGCAACAGTAGTCGACTCGCCAACTTTAAGGGCATTTAAATGGTCATTGGATAAACATATGGATGAAAATGGAATAGTGTAGGATAGATGGGCTTCAGGTTGGTTCCACAGGTCGGCGTAACTTTGAGGATTGAAGGGCCTGTACTGTGCTGTAATGTTCTATGTTCTATGTTCTATTTTCTGGTCTTGAGGGCATTGGGCTATAAGGAAAGATTGTTTTCACTGGACAAGATGGTAGCTGACAGGAGACCTGATAGAGAGTCTACACAATTATGAGAGGCATGGATAGGGTGCATAGTCAGAGACTTTATCCCAGTTTGAAGTTTCAATTACAAGGTGCCACAGGTTCAAGGTGAGGGGTGGGAAAGTTTAATGGCGATGTGTGAGGAATGTTTTTCACACAGAAAGTGGTAGGAGCCTGGAACACACTGCCAGAAGACATGGGAAGCAGGCACGTAAACAACATTTAAGAGACATCCAGACAGTTACATGAATACGAAGGGAATAGAGGGATATGGATTGGAATAAGGACAGATGGTTTGTCCTTTTTAGTTTAGTTAGGGCATGGTGTTTGGCACAGGCTCGGAAGGCCGAAGGGCCTGTTCCTGTGCTGTACTCTTCTCAGAAGATGTGGCAACTTGCACCTCCTGAATCACAATTGGTAACCATCCGAATCGAACCACTGTCCCACACACTGGACTCCAGCTCCTAAAGATACACACCTTAAAGCTCCCATTGTGTCAGCGGAAGTCACTGAATAGATTGTTAACCTTGATATTGAACTATAACAGCATCCTCAGGCTTCTGAATAAGAAAAATCAGATCAAAGGCTGCAGAGAATGGCCCCAGGCTGAAGAGTTATGGAGGCACGGCCGGTTAATATATTGGATCACACCAGAATAACTTTCCCCTTTCAGCTTCTGACAACAATCAATCACTCAATGCTGCATCAACAGACAGCAGGCGCTTGTATCTTCTTAGAAATGAGCACTTTCGCTTTTCTGTCTGATTGACTTTTACAGAATAATGATGTATCTGATGAAAAAACAACATGATATCATCCCAAATCTGTCTGGACTGCAGGAGATCCAGACAGATGTGAAATAAAGGAGTAGAGCATTTGTCTCTCACTCTCCACTTCCCTCCCTTTCCTTCCATCAAAAAGTGAGTGTTTTTAGATTAATAGCTGTTAATATTCTTTTTGTCACCCATACCCCCATCCATTGCTCTGACACCAGAGTGCTTGTATCTAGTTTGTCTGACAGTTAGAAGCAAGGTGAAAGTGGGCACTGCAGATGCTGGGGATCAGAGTCTAGATTAGAGTGGTGCTGGAGAAGCACAGCAGGTCAGGCAGCATCCGAGGAGCAGGAAAATCAACGTTTCGGACAGGAGCCCTGATGAAGAACTCCTGCCGAAACGTCAATTTTCCTGCTCCTTGGATGCTGCTTGACCTGCTGTGCTTTTCCAGCACTCTAATCTTGAGTTAGTAGCAAGGGCTAATTCATTCACTTTTGCACCTTAATTTACACACCTTTTTACCTTATTTTTATCTATCTCCACTAATGAGAAACCTTTGTCTTTAGCATTGGCCTCAATGCCACCCACTCGCTTGCTTCCTCATTGTTAAAAGTATCAAAAGGAATCTATTCATCAACATCTTTGAGTTCCAAAGAAGACTCCTATGAGACGAGGAACACTACCTCGGTTTCTCTCTCCACAGATGCTGATGAGTTTTGTCAAATTTTATAGTGATAGAGTCGTAGAGATGAACAGCATGGAAACAGACCCTTCACTGCCAATCGGCCATGCCGACCAGATATTCTAAATTAATCTAGTCCCATTTGCCAGCACCTGGTCTATATCTCTCTAAACCCTTCCTATGCATGTACCCATTCTGATGCCTTTTAAATGTTGTAATTCTACCAGTCTTCACCACTTCCTCTGGCAGCTCATTCCATACACACACCAGCATCTGCATGAAAAAAGTTGCCCCTTAGGTCTCTTTTATATCTTTTCCCTCTCACCCTAAACCTATGCCCTCTAGTTCTAGACTCCCTGACCCCAGGGAAAAGACTTTGTCTATTTACCCTATCCATGCCCCTCATAATTTTATAAACCTCTATAAGGTCACCCCTCAGCCTCCGATGCTCCAGGTAAAACAGCCCCAGCCTGTTCAGCCTCTCCCTATAGCTCAAACCCTCCAACCCTGGCAACATCCTTGTAAATCTTTTCTGAACCCTTTCAAGTTTCACAACATCTTTCCAATGGGAAGGAGACCAGAATTACACGCAATATTCCAACAGTGGCCTAACCAATGTCCAATACAGCCGCAACATGACCTCCCAACTCTGATGCTCAATGCTCTGACCAATAAAAGAAAGTATATCAAACGCCTCCTTCACTATCCTATCTACCTGTAACTCCACTTTCAAGGAACTATGAACCTGTATTCCAAAGGTGTCTTTGTTCAGCAACACTCCCCAGGGTCTTACCATTTACTGTATAAGTTTTGCCCTGATTTATCTTTCCAAAATGTAGCACCTCATATTAATCTAAATTAAGTTGCATCTGCCACTCCTCGGCCGACTGGCCCATCTAATCTGTTTCTATTTCTGTTTCAAAGCAGTATTTCTCCAGCAACCGCATTATTTTACCTCTATTCAAATGCCAATAATTTGTAAGTGTTTTTCAGATCCTCACATTAATTTGTTTTCCCTTTGGTTATTTGAACCACTGTATGACTACAGAGCTGGAGAAATTTGATGGTGTCATAGTTATATGCTTGGTCTGCTCAATCTAGAATTAGAGTCATCGTGATGTACAGCATGGAAACAGACCCTTTGGTCCAACCCGTCCATGCCAACCAGATATAATATCCTAATCTAGTCCCACTTGCCAGTACTTGACCTGTATCTCTCGAAACCCTTCCTATTCATTTTCCCATCTAGATGCCTTTTAAATGTTGCAATTGTACCAGCCTCCACCACTTCCTCTGGTAGCTCATTCCATACACGCACCACCCTCTGTGTGAAAAAGTTGTCCCTTAGGTCTCTTTTATATCTTTCCCCTCTCACCCTAAAGCTGTGCCCTCTAGTCTTAGACTCCCTCACCCCAGGGAAAAGACCTTGTCTTTTTATCCTACCCATGCCCTTCATGATTTTATAAAAATCTATAAGGTCATCCTCCAGCCTCTGAAACTTCAAGGAAAACAGCCCCAGCCTACTCACCTCCTCCCTGTAGCTCAAACCCTCCAACCCTGGCAACATCCTTGTTCTTTTCTGAACACTTTCAAGTTTCACAACATCTTTCCAATAGGAAGGAGACCAGAAATGAACGCAATATTCCAACAATGTCCTGTACAGCCGCAACATGACTTCCCAAGTCCTATACTCAATACTCTGACCAATAAACGAAAGCATACCAAACACCTTCTTTACTATCCTATCTACCTGCGACTCTACTTTCAAGAAGCTATGAATGTGCACTTCAAGGTCTCTTTGTTCAGCAACATTCCTTAGGACCATACCATTAAGTGAATAAGTCCTGCTATGATTTGCTTTCCCAAAATGTAACACCTCACATTTATTGTCCCACAACGTGAACTTTAAATCCTACCACAGCAAGAGGGGAACTGAATACCTATTAGTTAAATAAATCTGAAATAAATGCTTGCCTCAGTAATGTTGACAATGACACTATTGGATTATTGCAAAAATCCATTGGATTCACAGATATCCTTTGGGGAAGGAAATCTGCCATCTTTACCTGGTCTAGCCTACATGTGACTCCAGGCCCACAGTGATGTGGTTGACCCTTAAGTGCTATATGGGCAATAAGGGGTGGGCAAAAATTCTGGCCATGAAATAAAAAGGGCTGGAGCAAGCGACACAGTTGTACTTAAGAAGCTCACTACCATCTCTCAGAGGTGATTAGGGATTGGAATTAAATTCTAACCAATCCAATAACAACCACATGCTGTGATTAATAAAGAAAGAAAAGGTGATTTTAATCCCGTGTCTATACCATAAGAAATGATTCTCTCAGTAAAATTGAAACTGACAAGTGAAATATTTATAGGCTTCAGTCTTCTGATGAATAAACAAACACACATGTAATTATCTACCTTCCTGGGGAGGCAGTGATAATATCATTTGACTAATAGTACAGAATGGAAATGTGTTGCTGGAAAAGCGCAGCAGGTCAGGCAGCATCTAGGGAACAGGAGAATCGACGTTTCAGGCATTAGCCCTTCTTCAGGCTAATGCCCGAAACGTCGATTCTCCTGTTCCCTAGATGCTGTCTGACCTGCTGCGCTTTTCCAGCAACACATTTCCATCTCTGATCTCCAGCATCTGCAGACCTCACTTTCTCCTAATAGTACAGAATTCCAGGCTAATGTTCTGGGCACATGAGTTCCCTCTGAAAATGGCAGGGAAAATGCTGCCCAACCCATCTCTCCCTTATTTCAGAAACCTCCTGGCTGTGAATCCAAAATGTAACCTGATTGTCTTCTTGGAGATCACCTGCCAACACCCCAGGGACAACTGCACATGTCTAGTGACCTGTCCATATGCATCAGAATTCCAGCCCGACAGCCATATGAATATTCTACACTACTGCAGTTCCCTCAAGAACTAACCATTTTTGGCCAAAAATGTTTTTTCCCCAAAATAATTCTCTCTAGGGAATAATCAATTATTTTCTCCCTTAGCACATACGTGCACATGTATGTGTGTGTCTGTGTATCTGTGCTTGTATATGTATCTGTGTATCTGTGCATGTGTATGTGTGTTCTGTGTATCTGTGCATGTGTGTATGTGTGTGTGCATTTATGCACGTACATGTGTGTGTTTATGTGTCTGTGCATATCTCTGTGTTGCTTGCACAAGTTCATTAGACATGGGAAATCATGTCTAATGAACTTGATTGAATTTTTTGAAGAAGTAACAAAAGTGCGCAAGTGTCAACCAGGAGTCTGTGTTCAAATGTCCAGAATGGAATCAGCTCAGAGGTGAGAGAGTAACATTACTTCAAATTCAACCAAGAGTTTAGATTCAATGAGATTTTAATAAGTTTCACAATTTGTCGCTTTTTCTTCAGTTTAGTTTGATTAGAAAATAGCTTTGTTTCCACACATAGTGGTCAGGACAGTTGTTGATCTGTCTCTAGCAAATGCAGTTGTGAATGAAAAATAAGAAAGGAGATAATTATTTTTAAGGTTTCGCTTCTGCTGTAACCTGCCATTCTTAAGTTGTCTCTCTGTCATGAGTTATTATCATTGTTTCAAGAGAGCTAAAGTAAGAGATCTTCAGGCAACCTTTCTTTTAAGTAAATCATCAGATTTAGAGAGCATTAGCCATTTGCAAAGTTTGCATGGTATATCTACATTTGGATTTAATGCACACTTAAACACAGTGGAGGAATTCATCAAACCAGGTTGAGTGATACAATGTGAAATATAGCTTCAAACATTAGTTCTATCTGACAGTAATGTTTTTCTGCTCCTGTAGTGAGAGTGCTGTGAAACTTTATAATTTCAGTTTGAAGATTCACCTCATAAAAATTACAGCACTGACAGTAAGCATTTTGGACTCGTTGAAAATATTGAAAGGAGATGCACTGCGCAGGCTTTACAACCTCAATTTTAAGCTGAACATAACACAAACCCCAATGAGTGGGTCTTGTTGTGAAAAGACTAACTTAGAGTCATAGAGTCATAGAGATGTACAGCACAGAAACAGACCCACTGGTCAAACTCATTCATGCCCCAGATATCCCAACCTAATCTAGTCCCATTTGCCAGCACTTGGCCAATATCCCTCTTAACTCTTCCTATTCATATTCCCATCCTCTTAAATGTTGTAATTGTAAAAGGCCTCCACCACTTCTTCTGGCAGCTTAATCCATACACGCACCACCCTCTGTGTGAAAAATTTACCCCCTAGGTCCCTTTTAAATTTTTCCCCTCTCCCCTTAAACCTATACCCTCTAGTTTTGGACTTCCCCACACCAGGAAATGACCATGTCCATTTACCCCATCCATACCCCCTCAATATTTTAAAAACTTCTATAAGGTCACTCCTCAACCTCCAACACTCCAGGGAAAATAGCCCCAGTCCATTCAGCCTCTCCTTATAGCTCAAACCCTCCAATCCTGGCAACAATGTTGTTCATCTTTTCTGAACTCTTTCAAGTTTCACAACATTCTTCCTTTAGCAAGGAGAGCAGAATTACACGTAATATTCCAAAAGTGGCCTAACCAATGTCCTGTACTGCTGCAACATGACCTCCCAATTCCTATACTCGATGCATTGACCAACAAAGGCAAACATGCCAAGTGCCTTCTTCACTATCCTACCTACCTGTGACCCCACTTTGAAGGAACAATGAACTGGCACTCCAAGGTCTTTTTGATCAGCAACACTCCCCAGAACCTTATCATTGAGTGCATAAGTCCTGCTTTGATTTGTTTTTTTCCAAAATGCAGCACCTCACATTTATCTAAATTAAACTCCATCTGCCACTCCTCGGCCCATTGGCCCATCTGATCAAGATCCTGTTGTATTCTTTGGTGTTTGCTGCACCTCCAATATTGGTGTCATCGGCAAACTTACTAATTATGCCTCTTATGCTCACATCGAAATTATTTATATAAAAGATGAAAACAGAGGACCCAGCACCGATCCTTGTGGTAGTCCACTGTCACAGGCCTCCAATTGGAAAAACAATCCTCCACCACCACCCTCTGTCTTCTACCTTCGAGTCAGTTCTCTATCCAAATGGCTAATTCTCCCTGTATTCCATGTGATCTAATCTTGCTAACCAGTCTCCCATGAGGAACCTTGTCTAACTCCTTACGAAGTCCTTATAGATCACGTTAACCGCGCTGCCCTCATCAACCCTTTTTGTTACTTCTTCAAAAAATTCAATCAAGTTCATTAGACATGATTTCCCACGCACAAAGCCATGTTGACTACCCCTAATCCCTTCCTGATGAAGGGCTGTTGCCCGAAACATCGATTTTCCTGCTCCTCAGATGCTGCCTGACCTGCTGTGCTTTTCCAGCACTTGTCTAATCTTGACTCTAATCTCCAGCATCTGCAGTACCCAGTTTCGCCTATCCCTAATCAATCCTTGCCTTTTCAAAAACATGCTGAAACTTTATTGCTGGAACAGCACAGCAGGTCAGGCAGCATCTAGGGAACAGAAGATTCGACGTTTCGGGCACATGCCCTTCTTCAGGAATCATGCAAATTTTCAAAAACATGCAAATTCTGTCCATCAGGACTCCCTCCAACAATTGCCCACCATTGACGTCAACCTCACCAGTCTATAGTTTTTCCTTATTACTGCCTTTCTTAATTAGAAGCACCATGTCAGCCAACCTCGGTTCCTCAGGCACCTCACCTGTGACTATCACTAATACAAATACCTCAGCAAGGGGCCCAGCAATTACTTCCCTAGCTTCCCACAGAGTTCTAGTTGTATCATCATCAGGCAAGGTGCTGGCAGATTGGCTATTTAAGAAAGGTGGTAAGGAAAAGGGTTTAGATACGGACCAAATGCTGGCAAATGGGGCCACATTAATTTCGGATATCTGGTTGGCATGGAAAAGTTGGACCAAAGGGTCTGTTTCCACGTTGGATAATTATAAACACATGAAGGACAAAAGTGTAGCTAGGGAGAGAATAGGATCCCTCAAAGATCAACAAGGTAGCCTATGTGTGGAACCGCAGGAGATGGGGGAGATACTAAAGAGCCTTTTGCATCAGTGTTTAATGTGGAGAGGGACATGGGAGATATGGAATGTGGGGAAATAGATGGTGACATCTTCAAAAATTTCCCTATTACAGAGGAGAAGGTGATGGATGTCTTAAAACGTATAAAGATGGATAAATCCCCAGTTCCTGATCTGTTTGACTTACTCTTTTTCCCAACCATACCAGTCTCAGATTGATTGGACCATACCACGGAGGCAGTATTGGCTGCGGTGCATGGGCCAGCGGGGCAGAAGTGACGTCATCGCTTGCCATACTGGTGGTGGCTGGTAAGGGATGTTAACTCACCAACCCCCATAGCTACCTGGACTACACCTCCTCCCACCCCACTTACTGTGCAAATTCCATCCCTTATTCCCAATTCCTCCACCTCCATTGCATCAGAAGATTCAATTCCACCACAGAACATACCAGATGACCTCCTTCTTCAAAGACCACAATTACCCTGCCCACGTGGTCAACAATGCCCTACAGCATATCTCCTCCATTTCCTGCAACTCCACCCATGAAACCCCCATCTCTCCAACCACAACAAGGACAGAACCCCCTCCCCCCCACATCCTCACCTTCCACCCCA
>NC_057723.1:2952268-2981887 GCF_004010195.1 Chiloscyllium plagiosum
CAGAGAGACCATTCCCCCCGCAATTACTTGTTAGGTCCATGCCCCCCCCACCAACCCACTCACCCCTCTCGGCACCTTTTCCTGCCATCACAAGAAGAGCAAAGTCTGAGCCCACACCTCCACCATCACCTCAGTCCAAGGCCCCAAAGGATCCTTCCACATATGACAGAGGTTTACCTGGCCTTCCACACATGTTATCCGCTGTGTCCATTGCTCTTGATGTGGTCTCCTTTACATTGGGGAGACATGATGCCAACTTGCAGAATATTTCAGAGAACATCTCTGGGACACATGCACCAATCAACCCCATCGCCCTTTAATTGCCCCTCCCACTCCGCCAAGGGCATGCAAGTCCTGGGTCTCCTCCGCTGCCAAATTCTAGCCACCCGACGCCTGGAGGAAGAACGCCTCATCTTCTGCCTTGGGACCCTCCAACCACATGGCATCAATGCTGATTTCACCAGTTTCCCCATTTCCCCTCCTCCCACCTTGTCCTCGGTCCAACCTTCCAACTCCGCACCGCTCTCTTAAATTGTCCTACCTGTCCATTTTTCTTCCCACCCATTCTCCCAGCCTCCTCTCTAACCTATCACCTTCACCCCCAACTTCATCTACCAATTCCCAGCTCCCTTCTCCCAGCCCCACACTCCTCCCATTTATCTCTCAGCCCCCTTAGCTCACCCCCATCACTATTTCCTGATGAAGAGAGCAAGAAAATAGCTTTACTGTTCTAAAAACGATTGCTCCAGGCTAACTTAAGACCTACGTCTTACATTTTTAAAGATTAATCAAGAGACAGATCTCAATAACAATATATAATCAAGAAAAACCCACTCAAATCACTACTGTAGATTCACAAAAGAAACTCAGTAAGGTTACGCTTATCTATTCCTGTGCTGTGATCTTGCCCACACAGGTTTCTCCGAGGTCAGCTGGGAATTTCACTGTTTGTTTATTTTTCTTAGAATGAACTCCGATGTCCATTTACTCTTGTTTCCTGAAGAGGGCTGTGCAGTTGTATCAGCCAGGTTTTATTCTATTTGTGGCTTGCCAAGTAAATTCCAAAGGCCAACTGTTGACAAATGAGATGACGTTAATTAAAAATATCTCATCAGCATGAATCAGTTGGATATAATGTCTGTGTCTGTACTGTACCTCTTTGTGAATCTATCACCCTTTCTGAAATTTGGAAATCCTCCTTCAATACTTGTTCAGTTGCTGAATTATTTTAACTAAACCACAGGACATGGGCATTACTGGCTCTAGCAGCATTTATTGCCCAGTCCTGGCTGTCCCCCGACAGGGTCCCAGTGAGCTGCCTACTCAAACTGCTGCAGCCTGTGTGTTCTAGGTACAAGGACAACAGGGAGGGAGTTCCAATATTTTGAACCACAGACTCACAGAATTGTAACAGTGAAGAACGGGGCCATTTGGCCCATCATCGATCCATTATCTAATGCCAATCTCTTTCTTTATCCCCATACTCTTGTCCAGCATTTCTATTCAAATAATAATCCAGTTCCCTTTTGAATGGTTGAATTTAACCCACCTCCACCACATTTCCAGGCAGTGCATTCCACACCCTCGCTGTCTGATCTTTCTTTCTGACACCATCCTTACTTTATTTACGTATCACTTTAAAGTATTGTTGCTTTTTCTTGTTCTTGTTATTTTCTTTCTCTTTTTCTCTTTTATGAGTGGGAACAGCATCTCTCTATCTAACCAGTCTAGCCCATTCGCGAGTTTGAAACCACAATCATGTCTACTCTTGGCTTTCTTCTTTCTAAGGAGAACTTCCCCATCTTCTTCAATGACGCTGAAGAAACAGTGATATATTTCCAAGATACGACGGTGAGTGGTTTGGAGGGGAAAAGCATGGGACGGTGTTCCACGTGTGATCATGTTGTGGCTGTACAGGGCATTGATTAGGTCACTTTTGGAATATTGTGTGCAATTCTGGTCTCCCTCCTACAGGGAGGATGTTGTGGAACTTGAAAGTGTTCAGAAAAGATTGGCAAAGATGTTGCCAGGGTTGGAGGGTTTGAGCTAGAGGGAGAGGTTGAATAGGTTGGTTCTAGATTAGAGTGGTGCTGGAAAAGCACAGCAGTTCAGACAGCATCCGAGGACGTGCTGTCTGAACTGCTGTGCTTTTCCAGCACCACTCTAATCTAGAATCTGGTTTCCAACATCTGCAGTCAATGTTTTTACCTAGCTGAATAGGCTGGGGCTGTTTTCCCTGGAACATCGGAGGCTTACAGGTACCTAATGGAGGTTTATAAAATCATGAGGGGCATGGATAGGGTAAATAGATAAGGTCTTTTCCCTGGGGTGGGGGAGTCCAGAACTAGAGGGCATAGAATTACAATTTTTAGAATTAGAATTCCTACAGTGTGGAAACAGGCCCTTCAGCCCAAGAAATCCACACTGCCCCTTCAAAGAGTATCCCACCCAGACCCATTACCCTACATTTACCCCTGACTAACGCATCTAATCTACACGTCTCTGAACACTATGGGCAATTTAGCATGTCCAATCCACCTATTCTGCACATTTTTGGACTGTGGGAGGAAACCAGAGCACCAAGAGGAAACCCACGCAGACACGGGGAGATTGTGCAAACTCCACACAGACAGTTGCCCGAGGATGGAATCAAACGTGGGTCCCTGGTGCTGTGAGGCAGCAGTGTTAACCACTGAGCCACCCTGCAGAATAGGTTTAAAGTGAGAGGGGAAGATTTAACAGGGACCTAAGAGGCAGCTTTTTCACACAGAGGGTGGTGTATGTATGGAATGAACTGCCAGAGGAAGTGGTGAAGGCCATATTTAAAAGGCATCTGGATGGGTATATGAATAGGAAGGGTTTAGAGGAATAATGGCCAAGTGCTGGCAAATGGGACAAGATTAGGTTGGGATACCTGGTCAGCATGGACAATTTGGACTGAAGAGTCTGTTTCTGTGCTGTACATCTTTATGACTCTATGACTGTATCACCTGCTGCATTTGTCCCTCTGGATGGAAGTGGTCTTGTGTTTGGAAGGTGTTGTCTAAGGAACCTTGGATCTCTAACAACAGCAGCAAGGTTTCCAGAAAAGAAAAATGTTCTGTTGTTTCTATCTGGTCAGAGATTTTGGTGCTGTCTGAGGAGCCTTGGTGAATTTTTCTAATACATCTTTGCAGATGGCACACGTGTGGATGATTAAGAAATGAATGTTTGTGGATCTGGTGTCAATCAAGCAGGCTACTTTTTGTCTTAAAACTCAAACAAACATTTTTCCTTCGTTACTGCATTTTTGTGCCATTACATTCTATGTTTTAGCTTATTTCTCCATATTTTAAGATGTCTCTGGAGAATGGTGACACTAAACATTACATTTTTCACTGTATTTTGTAATAAAATATATGTTACATGAAACAAATCAAATCAAAATGAATCAAATTAAATCAAATAGTTAAGGAATGGTATTTGGCAACAATGCTCAAGAAGTTTAAAACCATCAAGAGAAGAGCAGAAACCGCTCTGAGGAAGGGTCACTCAACCCAAAACATTCACTCTGATTTCTCTCCACAGATGCTGCCAGACCTGTTCAGCTTTTCCAGCCATTTCTGTTTTTCTCCCCAGTTTATGTACCTTTTGGATCCAGGTGAGCAGAGATCAGATTTCTAAATTTAACAAGAATAACAATTTCTGACAAGTAAATTAATGTCAAGCTACAGGTAAACAACTATGAACCTTCGACAGATAGTTCTTTGTTAAATTCTTGCCTCCTTATAAATCTCCTCCTACACACACATACAGACAGGCACAATGACAATGGGTGTTATGGATAGAGGGGAAGATTAGGACTGCAGTGCATTGCGGAGGTGTTATTGCTAAACTATCATACCACAGACCCAAGTAATGTTCCAGGGATCTATGTTCAAATCCTACCATGGCAGATGGTAGACTTTAAATTCAATAATTAAAATATTTAAAGATGGTCATAAAACTACAGTTAGGAGGAAAGACCCATCTGGTGTCACTGATACACTTCAGTGACAGAAACCAGTCATCCTTATTGGGTTTGGCCAACATGTGACTCCAGGCCCACAGCAATGTTGTTGACTCTTACCTGCCCTCTGGAGTCTGTGGCTGGGTAAAGTGACACCAACATCTGTGAGGGGGGAAAGAAAAGGTTCCTGTTTAATAAGGTGGTCATTTTGGCTCATCAGAACATGCTGTTCCCAATGTTCCTTCTACAAGTAATTACACTTGGTAACAGGAGACACTCAACTCCTGGTTGACACTCAACAAGTCTCTGACTTGTTCATTAAATACCAGAGGCTTACAGCAAATGATGAGGCAAAATAATATATTTTTTTCAGACTTCAGGTACTTTTTTTTACTGCAGAAGAAAAAACAGCTCCTTCCTTCTCAGAGGTCCAATGACTTCTGACCAATCATTCACACCCACAAGCTGTTCAGTTACCTGGGAGTTGTTGGCAGGAGGAAGGTTTTAGTCATCATTAAATAGTCAGAAAAATCAGCTGCTTTTTCTCTGGCTGAATTTCCATTCATGTACACCTCTTGGATCCATCTCATCAGAAACTCTTCGGCTCCACATCTCACTGCTCGCACAAGCAGCAGTGTAAACTATGCTTACAATGAGTGTCAGGTAACTTTTAAAAAGCGCAGCAATCCTTTCCACTGTCTATGAGATGTCAAACAGTCCTTTTCCCAAGCTAGTCCATAATCAAAATACAGAAAAGTAAAATATAATGGTCATTACATTATCTCAATGCTTCCCTCCAGCCTCACAACCCTTCACAATGTCTGCTAATTTAAACCAGCCACACAGAAAGGTTCATCTCATGCTGCTGTTAAAATTTGAGAGGCAAAGAACTATCCTAGAGGTCACTATTTAAAGTAAAAATTCACAATTTTATTCTTTAAGGCCAACAGAGAATATTAAAACCAACAACTAATTACAACTCCTTTTTCTTAAACCTATCTTTTACCTCCCTCTCTACAATACTGTTCCAATAAAAAGTCCTGATCAAGATATACAAAAAAACAACTTGTTTCAAAAAACCAGTCACCTTTGTTGATTCTCCTTTGTAGACTTTTCTCTGCACATTTTCTCTAGGTTGGTTTCAAAGTTCTGCTCCGCAAACATCTCATGGACAGAGAGCTTTCAAAGAGCTCTTCAACTAACAGTCTATGCTTGTGGATGTCCTTGGCAGTGCTCCTTCTAACTGTTCAAAATGTACGGTTTTTAGATACCAAAACATCAGATTATTTCATTGGTTTTAATATTATCAAAATACTAAATTCAAATTTGATTGGATTTTGGTATCTTTGGGGCATAATTTAAATTGATTGGCCAAATTTGAATTCGTTTTTGTTTCATGGCAACTCAACTGCTGCTATTTGTTTCCCAAGTGTTACAATCTTATTTTTTTCAGGCCTTTGTGTGCTTTGTCAGTCCTTGCTAGCTTTTCAACTCTTTTAAAGATACAGTACACCTCTACAACTTCATAACAATGCATTCCTCTAGTTCTGGTCTCAAGCCTATACCTAACTATAATTATAAAAGAGCTTAGATAATGTAAATAAGAAATAAAGCTCTCCCCATTAGCTGATGCTTCAAGGGCCAGGGGATACAAGCTCAAGATTTTGGGGAGGAGATTCGAGGGAATTGTGAGGAAGACCTTATTTTTATGCAGCAAATGATATTGATATGGAACATATCCTCCATGAAGGTGGTAGATACAAAAACAGTGAATGATTTTGGAAGGAAATTGGGCTGGCATTTGGCACAGGCATGGGCATGGTGTGCCAATTGACCCTTTCCATGCCATAAATGGCCCTATGGTTCCATCATAGGGCCATAAGCTTTCCGTTGCATTGGTCCCAAGTTCTGAAATTGCTTGCCTACCTCTCATAAAGTCATAGAGTCACACAGTGTGGAAACAGACCCTTCAGACCAACTCATCCATGCTGACCAGGTTTCCCAGATGAACCTAGTCCAATTGCCTGTATCTATATCCCTTGAAACATTTCCTATTCATGTAACTGTCCAAATGTCTTTAAAATGTTGCACCCATACCTGCATCTATCACTTCTTCTGGCAGTTCATTCCATATACTCACTACCCTCTGTTTTAAAAAGTTGCCCTCAGCTCCCTTTTAAATCTTTCCCCTTTCACCTCAAACTTTCAACTCTTTAACCAAGCCACTAACCATCGGTCCTCATGTCTCCTTAGGTGACTCAGGGCCATGTTTTGTGCCGTAATGTTATTGCAAAGTGGCTTGAGCTGTTTTATTACATTAACAGCACGATAAGTTATTGTTGTTGAAAGTGGAACCAAGTCATTCCTGGTGCGGCCTGGGAAGGCACTGGGTTACGTTGACTCTGGGAAGTGCAGGGACAATTGGGAATAGGGAAACTTGAGGCAGTGGATGATGAGAGTGAAGACAAATGAAGATACAGGTGTCGGAAATGTAGATATTCCACGTGCCATTGGGCATAGTTAACATAGAAACATTTTGGATATAATTCCACAGTTTAGAAACATCAGTCAGCAACTTTGAGTCAAGAATCCAGTTCCATATTTGTACCAACAAAATACAATTCTGCACCAAGAGGGTAGGAGAGGTTTGGGACTCTCTTCCACAAATGACAGTGGATGCTGGAATTGTGATTCATTTTTAATCTGAAATAGGCACTTTTTTTTTGTTAAGCAAAGTTTTTAAGGGATATGGACCAAAGGCCACTATATGAGGTTAGGTCACAAATCAACCATGATCTTGTTTCTGAGGGAGATAGATTTTTGATCATTAATGGAATCAAGGGTTATAAGGAAAGAATAGGAAAGTGGACATGAGGAGTGTTGGATCTGCCATAATCTTATTGAATAACAGAGGAGTCGAATGGCCTATTACTGTTCCTATTCCTCATGGTCTTCTGATTTCAAGAGGCTGAATGTCTCCTCCTGTATTTTTATTCCTATGTAACTGTTGTCCTTGAATGGTTTAGACAACTGTGTCTCAATAGGTTTTGAATGGTGATGATGGTTTTGCAATCATTGCATCCTAGCCTTGCTATAAAAATTCACAGTTAAGTAATAATGAATGGAAATTTGTGGATTATTTCTGATCATTGTAATATGGTATTATAATCAGCCACTTAGCCCAGACAATAAGGCATAGATTCTCAATCATTATTACATCAAGGTAATGCCTCAGAGCATTTGTCATTATTGTTTAATAAAAATAACTTGGATCATCCATCATTCTTTAATAAATATACACGCTTCATAACAACTCTAATATATGAAACTCTTAAATAGACAGGTGCTGGAAGATTGTCTGTTTAACTCTGAGTGCTGTTTCAAGAGTTTGGTCTCAGGATACCTTGGATAGTAATTGATGTTCTGTGGCACGGAGAATTGAACTGCACAGTTTGTCCTGCACCTGTGCTACAATGTAGAATTTCACTTTTTCTTTTTTGAAGCAAGATGTGGAGATGCCGGTGTTGGACTGGGGTGGACAAAGTCAGAAGTCACATGACACCAGGTTATAGTCCAATAGGTTTATTTGAAATCACAAGCTTTCAAAGCGCTGCTCCTTCATCAGGTGAAATCTTCACCTCACCTGATGAACGACAGCACTCTGAAAGTTTGTGATTTCAAATAAACCTTTTGCACTATAACCTGGTGTCATGTGACTTTTTATGAGGCAGTAACACATGCGCAATCGAGACTTCCTGATATCCAATTCTACTTCCTCCAGTCTTCAACATTGCATTTCAATATCATTCAATAGTTCCTTGAAATTTTCTCTCCTCCTTCACTACCATTATCGGCTCCTTCCCTTCCATTATTATTCAACTTTCTTGACCTTTGTCACATTCTTCCTTTTAACCCATGTTTTATTCCATGTCTTACAGACAGCGCAAGGCAAATTGCAGGTGGGAAACCCACAATTTCAGGCAATGCATTCATGGACTATGTTTTGAACATATAAGTGACATTTTTTACCACTTATGGGGGTTTTGTTATTTAAACAGATTTATCAAAGCTACTTCCTATGGCTTTCCCTTTTCATTTAGGGAAAGTGATACGAAGCCACAGAAAAATCTGTTTAACACTACAAGTATAAAAGCAATAGATATGTGTTGTGAGGATGGTGTGAAGAGGTGTCATGGGGGTTTAAATAGGCTGAGCACCAAGGTAATAGCACAACAAATGGAATACAATCTGTGCAGAGTTGTGAGGTTATCAACACTGTAGGTAGCATATCGGTCCTTCTTTAATGGTCTGAGATTGGGAATCGATCATGCCTAAAGAAACACTAGTGTGGAAGTTTGTGTTCACGAATCACTGAAATTTGACATGCAGTTGCAGCAGGCAATTCAGAAGACAAATGTCATGTCGGTCTTTATCGCACAAGAATTTGAGGACAGGAGTGAACAGGTTGAGCTTCAGTTATGGAGAGTCTTGGTGCGACCACCCCTAGAGGATTAGCTGCTCTTTGGATGGTTGGTGTGGACTCAGTGGACCTAGGGGCCTGGTTCCACACTGTGGGAATTCTAAACCCTAGCAAATACAAGCCTAGTCTATCCAAACCTTTATCACAAGCATCTGGAATGCAGTGCCTGGGAGGATAGTTGAAGTAGGGAACTTCACAACCTTTAAGCGGTACTTAGATGTTCACTAGAAATGCCATTCAATACTATCGGTGTAGTATTCGACAGTAGGACGAGAAAAGATTTGGTGATATACGAGTGAGACTATATGCAGATGAGTGGAAGGGCCCCTTCAATATGATTCTATCAGCTGCCTATTAAAAATTGTCCTCAAAATCTTATCTGAACAGCTTCCAAAATATTTATAGCCTGCCTTAATAAGATGGTCAATATTGTATGTAGTTCACCAGATACAGTCTCCCTGGTGTAGCCGAAATGAAACCTTCCTATTTTTCAGTTCAAATCCCCTCCTCATCCCAAATACAGCGAAGAAGGCTCAACAGAAATGAAAAAATATGAAAGATGAAAGTGCACAGTGACTGGTGGTGACCGTAGTGACACCAAGCAGTTTGTTTTCTTGGTGGTTGAATGCTGGATAATCGATGGCTGACTGTGAGAATCACCGTGGTAATTGAATCAAGAGTGTTCAGGAGACATCATAAATCACTGGGGCTTCATTCACTTGGTTTTGAACCTGAACAAAATCCTCTCCGTTAAATCATCACCCTTTGTCTCTGCCAGTCTTTGTATGTTCCTTGCAGTATCCATTAGGTAATGTCCCATTTACGCTGAATCGTTTACAGGTTTTGCCTGCCATTTTCTTCAGCAATATAGTGTGATTGATGTCACCATATTACAGCACAGATACAGATGATCTCAAGTCTAACAGGGGAGAGCTATTGACCTCACTTTTGGGTTTTCTTAGTGGGAGCTGATTCCTCAGACTTTTGCAAAGTTTATACGGATAATCTGTCATATGGAACAAAACCAGTCATTTGAGATGTGGAGAGCGCTACAATTGAGGTCTCTTCATGTTCAATAATTATTCAGAGTCACAGAGGGTTGACAGTGAATAGTAAACAATTCATTATTAGTCACAGAGTTATCGAGTTGTACAGCACGGAAACAGACCCTTCAGTCCAATCAGTCCATGCTGAATTTGATCCCAAACTCAACTAGTCCCACCTGCCTGCACCTGGCCCATATCCCTCCAAACCTTTCCTACTCAGTATTTAACCAAATATCTTTTAAATGTGTAACTGTGTCCACATTAACCACTTCCTTATGTGAACCACCCTCTATGTAAAAAAATTGCCTCCAAGTCTTTTTTTAATCTCTCTCCTCCTACCTTAAAAATATGGTCCCTCATCTTGAAATCCCCCATCCTAGGGAAAATACAACTACGATTAACTCTATCTATATCCCTCATTATTTTATAACCTTCCATAAGGTCACCTCTCAACTTCCTCTCAACACTCCAGTGAGAAAAGTCCCAGCCTATCCAACCTTTCTTTTTAACTCAAACCTTCCACACCTGGCAACATCCTGGTAAATATCTTCTGAACCCTCTCCAGCTTAGTAATATCCTTTCCAGAATTGGGTGACCAGAACTGAACACAGTATTCTAGGACAGGCCTCTCCAATGTCCTGTATATGATCACGGATATTTGACAGGGTATTTGGGGACCATCTCCCTCTGGCTATAAATAGAGAGAAGTAAAACACACTGGATACAAAAGCTGGACCCTGTCACACTGCAAGGTGATAGTGGGCTGAAGGCACTGCCATGGAGTTGACCACAAAATCAATGCTGTCAAGAATAGGTTCCATGCTCTGCCCAATGCCACGTACCAAGCTGTAATCAGTCACCTCTATGTTACCTGATAATGGAAATGGGCTATCTGTCAGGGTTACCAACGCGCTCTGAAATACCTTCAGCACTTGCCTCAATGTTGCTGCATTTAAGTTCCCTTTTAAGTCTATGAGTTGGGTTTCACTGTCTTCCACTGGTGGATTTAAATACAGAGCAACACACCTGTGTAGGGCAAGCTTCCAGATAGATGGGATTAACACTTAAAAATCAGCATTAGAAGTTACTTTGCAGTAAGAACTGACCACAAGCTGCATTGTTTTTGATAACAGGACCAAACTAACTTACCAGCATATCATCATGAATTTCCTTCACGGCAGTGTGAAGTTGCTGAATAGAATTATACACATTTTTAAACAATCAATAATTTGCAGAATTTTACAATTAAACTAGCACTAAAAATGCATTACCTGTTCAGTTGTGTAACAACAAAATCCGATAAGGGAAATTCTAGACTCCAAGTCTCATTATCTTACTGGATGCAATACCTTGACTAAATAGATTGACCAATGTAAGATTAATTTATATCTTCATTTTCAAAAAGAAATTCAAGCCAACATTCCTTCTAAAGTTCACAGTGAGCCATGTGGTCAGAGTGAGAGAGATTTCCCCAGAGTGAGACTGATGCAAAGTGAATAACTGGTAAATTGGGTCAATGTGAAAATTTGGGCCAGAGGGAGAAATAAGTTTTATTTAGGTTTTATGATTAGAAATATAATCTCCAAAGAGAGATGTGAGTGGGAGAGGAAAAAAAGCATAGATTGAGAGTCCCAACTGTAGTATGACCAACGGCAGTGTGACATCATGAGTACTGGGTAAGCAGCTGTTTGGTGAGTAGGTTTGGTCAGAAATTCCAATCATTAGAGTGAAATTTGGGCATTTATTTTGCATTTAAGTTTCTGGGATGTTTTCCCTCATTTTCTGAATAACGTCTCATTACATTTTCATGATAAGTCCATATTTATTCTGAGGGTAACAAATAGTTCTTTTAGAGATACATGATGGGAGGTCAGGATGGCCAAGTGGAGTGTACATCCTACTGTACATGTCATGTGTCCCAGACAAATAAATCTGCAAGAAGTCTTTCCTTCTGCAAAAGCTTATGCTCCAGGTTTCAGAACATGAGCAGTGGCTGGAGTCACTGTTGTATATTTGCAAAGCAATGGACTATGCGAATGGTATGTAGAGGGAGGTGACCATACTGAAAATTAGAGATGTACACATAGAGAGGGAATGGGTGACTACCAGTCGAAAGAAACAGACAGGAAGTGTAGGAGACCTGAGTCAATGGTACTTCACAATTACTTAGGAAACTTATGAGGGCAATTGAAACATATTGTAACATATAACATCATTCAAACAAATAAGATTCCCAAGGGGCTGGACAGGTTAAAGAGCCTAGTACCAGAGGGCATAATCTCAGAATAAAAGGGGCAATTTCAGATTGAGATGAGGCGGGATTTCTTCTCTCAGAGGGTTGTGAGTCTTTGGAACTCCTTACCACAGAGAGAGCTGTGAGGGCAGAGTCCTTGTGTATACTTAAGGCTGAGATAAATAGATTCTTGAACAGGAGGGGAATCAAGGGTTACAGGGAAAGGACAGGAAAGTGGACATAAGGAGTGTCAGATCAACCATGATCCTAGACTTCTGTTCCTAGTTCTCATGGTCTGATGATTTGATGACGGGTCCTCAGGAGGATGCAGCTACTGCCAAGTCCATGGTTTCACAGGTAGAATCAGCTATACAGGGGGTGGGCAGAAAAATGTAAAAGAATTAGTTAAAGAAGATACCATAGTCAAGGGTTGAGAGAGACATTTCGGTAGCAGTAAACATGACTTCAGGATGGTATGCTGCTTTTCTGATGACAGGATCAAGGGCGTCACAGAGCGGTTGCAAGGCATCATTCTTGGGGAGGGAGAGTTCACCAGAGGACATGGTCTACATTGGTACCACCGATGTAAGTAGGAAGCAGAATGAGGTCCTGAAAGCAGATCTCAGGTACATAGAAAGACAATTAAAAAGCAGGAGCTCAAGCAGTAACCCTGGGACTGGTCCCAATGCAGTGGCAGTGCTCTAGTGAGTATACAAACAGGAGAATAGATCATTTGAATTCATGGATGGAAAAGCGACAGGGGACCGAGCAATCTCTGAGGATTTGAGACCGATTCAGAGGCAGGTGGGACTTGTACAAGTCAAATGTTATTATCTTCATTACTTAGCAAACAAACATCGGGGAAAGTGAGGACTGCAGATGCTAGAGATCAGAGTCGAGAGTGTGGTGCTGGAAAAACACAGCAGGTCAGGCAGCATCTGAGGAGCAGGGGGATCGATGTTTTGGGCATAAGCCCTTCATCAGGAATCCCCTATCAATAACTCCTGCCAATTTCTGCCAGCCATTGCTCCACCTCAGCAGATTCTGCGTATTGGTTTCCAATCCTCCTTCACTCATATACTGATCACACCACTTATTATCAACATAACTCTACCTCCTTTTCCATTTTGTCTATCCTTCACAAACATCAAGTATCCTTGAGTATTCAGTCACCAGTCCTGATCACCATGCAGCCATAATTTCGGGAATGGCAGTTAGGTCATACCGATATATCTCTAATTGTGACTGTAGATTGTCCACCTTGTTGCAAATGCTGCAAACCTAACACATTTGATGCCTGAGTTTCTCTTGTCTTCTTGTCTCCTTTTTTGACATCCAATTCCAAACTTACCTCTTTCCAATCTGGGATTCCATTCAGGTTCCCCTTATACTTCCAGAAACTTCCCCTGACGAGTTAGTTTAAACCCATCCAACAACACTAACAGATCTCATTGAGAAAACATCACTCATAGACCCTTTAAAATGGAACCTGCAGTTTGAGTAAATTTTAGAACCTAAATTTAAGAGTTAAATTGACATTTCATAGTAAAAGTTCATAGCAAACTACTGAACTCGGTATTCAAAGAACCTTATGCATTCCAGAACCTAGTGTTAGCATGAATTCTACAGGTAGCTATGTAAGTAGGAGGCATTGTCAAATAAAATCATTGGAATGCAGATTTTGTCACCTTGCTATAGGAAGGCTGTTATAAATCTGGCAAGAGCACAGAAGAAATTTACAAGCATGTTGCAAGGACTCTAGGGACTGAGTTGTAAGGAGAGGTTGGACAAGCTTAAATTTGTTTCTTTGGAGCGTGGGAGACTGAGCGATGGTTTGGGGAGGGTGGGAGGGGAATCTTATAGAAGTGTGTAAGATCATGAGAGGCACGGATAGGGTGAATGCATTCAGTCTTTTTCCCAGGAATCCTGATGAAGGGACTGTGCCTGAAACGTCGATTCTCCTGCTCCTCGGATACTGCCTGACCTACTGCGCTTTCCCAGGGGTTATTCATAGGTCCATGTATAATAGTAAAGCAACATGATATAAACTAGGCAGTAAGAGAAGTGTATAGCATGTGCAACACAGTTATCATGGGTGACTTCTATCTACATGGAGACTGGATGTCGACACGCAATCTGTGAAGGACAACTTAAATATGAAGGCTGATAAAGTTGCCAGAAATATCAGTAATTCTCAGGATTGTGAGGTTCTTAGAATACAATGAAGGTGGACAAAGAAACTGATAAGGAAAAGGAGAATAGAATATGAATTGCAATCCAACAAAGAAAAATATAAAAACAGATAGTAAAAGCTTCTATAGTTACATAAAAGGGGCATGTTTGGCTTGAACAAATGTGCAACCAATAAAGTCAGAAGCAGGGAAATAATAATGAGGGGTAGAGAAATGGCAGAGAATCAAAATGATTACTTTGTGTCTGTTTTGAATAAGAAAGGTACAAGAAATCTACCAGAAGAAGATATTAATGTGAGGAGGCAGTTGAACAAAATTAACATTATAAAGGAGATTATATCAGACAAATTAATGGGGCTGAAAGTTAACATAAACAGCATGGGGCTTTACAGATGACAAATGCATCTGACAAAAGGGCTGCACTTTGAAAGCATGTTTGATTTTGAATTAACCTGTTGGACTAGAACCTGGTGTCTTTTGACTTCTGATCTTGCCCACCCCAGTCCAACACCAGCCCCTCCACTCCATGGGACAAGCATAGAATGGTCACACAGTCCAAAAGCTTGTCTTGATGAACTTTTTCCATAGAAAGACAGACCTGGGAAAACGCTCACATTCTTGAAATTAAATGCTCAGACAGCAAAGGTTCAGAAAGAAAACTCAATTATTCATCATCAGTTCTGAACAAATGTCACTGCATTGAGACATTAACTGTTAGAACAAGAGAAAGTGAGGACTGCAGATGCTGGAGATCAGAGCTGAAAAATGTGTTGCTGGAAAAGCGCAGCAGGTCAGGCAGCATCCAAGGAGCAGGAGAATCGACCTTTCGGGCATAAGCCCGATTCCTGAAGAAGGACTTATGCCCGAAATGTCGAATCTCCTGCTCCTTGGATGCTCATTAACCGTTAGAATGATCATGTTAACAGATGAGAGGCTTAACAAACAATCAAGGTATTTTGCAATGTATAATTTCAGTTCGTCACACTGTAAACTATTCCTTTAACCTCTGCTTACAATTGTGTCCTCCACAACCACCTGATGAAGGAACGGTGCTCCGAAAGCTAGTGCTTCCAATTAAACCTGTTGGACTATAACCTGGTGTTGTGTGCTTTTTAAGTTTGTACACCCCAGTCCAATAGCAACATCTCCAAATCGTAGAGATTAACTGTTTGTCTCCTCAACATTCTTTGGTCTTGCTTCTTACTGGGCTTTGTCAAATCAAGTATTTGTCCAGATCCCGAGTTGAGAGATTGAACAATGTGATGAACAAGAGGATGGCCAGAATGAGGGTACGGCCAATCTGAGATATTGGAGGGAACCTGAACCTGGATCCGGAGGAAGTAGGGGAGGTCCTTAATGAATACCTTGCTTCAGTATTTACTAGTGCTATAATGGATTGATGTTAGGAAGGAGTATATGCTGAAAATATTGAAAAACATAAAGATAGATAAATTCCCTGGGCCAGATGGAATAGACCCTGGATTACTACAGGAGGCAATGGAAGAGATTGCTGTACCTTTGGCGATGATCTTTGTGTCCTCACTGTCCACTGGAGTAGTGCCAGGTGATTGGAGTTTGGCAAATGTTATTCCCTTGTCCAAGAAAGGGAATAGGGATAACTCTGGGAATTACAGACACGTCACTCTTACGTCAGTGGTGAGCAAATTATTGGAGATGATTCTGAGAGACAGGGTTTCTGATGAGTTGGAAAACCATAGTTTGATTAGAGATAGTCAGCATGACTTTGTGAGGGGCAGATCATGCCTCACAAACCTAATTGAATTCTTTGAGGATGTGACAAAACTCATTGATGAAGAAAAAGCAGTAGATGTGGAGTATATGGATTTTAATAAGGCATTTGAAAAGGTTTCTCATCATAGGCTTTTTCAGAAAGTAAGGAAGCATGGGATACACGGAATTCTGGCTGTTTGGATACACAATTGGCTGGCCCATAGAAGACAGAGGGTGGTGGTAGATGGAAAGTATTCAGCCTGGAGCTCGGTGACCAGTGGTGTTCCACAGGGATCTGTTCTGGGACCTCGGCTCTTTGTGATTTTTATAAATGACTTGGATGAAGAAGTGGAAGGGTGAGTTAGTACGTTTGCCTATGACACAAAGGTCGGTGGAGTTGTGGATAGTGCGGAGGGCTGTTGTAGGTTGCAATGGGACATTGACAGGATGCAGAGCCAGGCTGAGAAGTGGCAGATGGAATTGAATCTGGAAAAGTGTGAAGTGATTCATTTTGGAAGGTCAAATCTGAATGCAGGATTCAGGGTTAAAGGTAGGATTCTTGACCGTAGGGATGAACAGAGGGATCTTGGGATCCATGTCCATAAATCTCTCAAAGTTGCCACCCAAGTTGATAGTGTTGTTAAGAAGGTGTATGGTATGTTGACTTTCATTAACAGGGGAATTAAGTTCAAAAGCCACGAGGTTATGCTGCAGCTCTATAGAGCCCTGGTTAGACCACACTTGTAATATTGTGTTCTGTTCTGGTTGCCTCATTATAAGAAAGATGTGGAAGCTTTAGGGACAGTTCAGAGGAGATTAATCAGGATGCCACCTGTGCTGGAGAAAGGCTGAGGGAGCTACAGCTTTTCTCATCGGAGAAAGAAGAATGAGAGGTGACTTGATGGAGGTGTACAAGATGATGAGAGGCGTAGATAGAGTGGATAGCGAGAGACTTTTTCCCCAGGGCAGAAATAGCTGTCACGAGGGAGCATAATTTTAAGGTGATTGGAGGAAGGTTACGGGGAGATGTCAGAGGTAGGTTCTTTACACAGAGAGTGGTGGGTGCTATGAATGCACTGCCAGCAGTCATAGTCGAGTCAAATTCATTAGGAACATTTAAGCAAATCTTGGATAGGTATATGGACGGTAATAAAATGAAATATATGTAGGTAGTCTGATCTCAGAGTAGGATGAAAGGCCAGCACAACATTGAGGGCCGAAGGGCCTGTACTGTGCTGTACAGTTCTATGTTCAATGTCCTAACTATCCAGATGTTTTAAAAGTAATGTTTCCTTATTAAAACCTCAAGTGGATAGCATTGTCACTACCCTTAGGACGTGTTTGGTTGTAGGAAAACATAAAGTCACCATTGTCCCACTCTCTCGTTAGAGAGAGACAACTGATGGTGGTTTAACCTGAAGGTCACAATACTTCAGACAAGGGTTAAGTTGAGAAAAGGGGATCTTCGTAGTAACCTCAGCTGATGAGGGAATTAAACTCGTGTTGTCATCATGATACAGCACAGAAGTGACCATCCAGCCAACTGAGCAAACCGCCACTCCGTGTGGTTATAAGGGATGGGAGTCAACTCTAAAATGGAACTTGCATTTATTTTTCATGAACTCAAGATGTCCAAAGCCATCTCATAACCAGTTCTGACTCAGAGTCCCTGGTACAGCATAAAAGATGTGATAACTAGTTTGTACAGAGAAAGGTCCAGGAGATAGTAATGAGCTGGGTGATGCGGCAATTTGCCGTAGTCCACAAGGGACCAAAGGCATTTCTTTTCTTCAATGGGAGGTGTGTTATTGGTTAGGTTGCAGGGTACAGTCCCACATTACAACTCGGGTAAAGCAAGGAAATGTGCTTCCACTGAGTACCACAGCTAGTACAGCGATGCAATCTGCAATGGTGGTTTCATTCTGCTGCACATGCACTCTCGTTATCTCATCAGCAGAGGTAACCAAGCTCCACCTGAAGATAGGTGTTTACTTAAAACTAAACTCAGTGGTTAGCACTGCTGCCTCACAGAAGCAGGGACCCAGTCTCGGATGACTGTGTGGAGTTTGCACATTCTCCCCTCCTCGGATGCTGCCTGAACTGCTGTGCTTTTCCAGGACCACTCTACTCCAGGATCTGGTTTCCAGCATCTGCAGTCATTGTTCTTACCTACATTTTCCGCAGTCCACATGGGTTTCCTCCGGGTGCTCCGGTTTCCTGCATCATTCCAAAGATGTGCAAGTTAGCTGGATTGACCATGCTAAATTCCCCACAGTGTTTAGGGATATGCAGGTTAGGTGGGTTAGCGATGGTAAATGTGAGGTTATGGTGATCAACTGGTACCATCAGCACAAGTCAACTCTGAAAATCTAATGTGATTGTCAAAAGAACCTTTATCCACAGTGAATGAATCTATTTGGAACATATTTTCGGGTGGTCTCAGATTCAATACATCAATTACAAAAGCGAATTTGATAAATATTTAAAGAAGAAAAGGTTGTAGGGATTTGTGGAAGGAGTCATTCAGCAAGATTAAATAGATTTCTCTTTGATGAAAGCAACAGGAGAGTCAAATGGCCTTGATCTGCATTATACGAGTGTCCAATATTCCAATTCTAGGAGGAGGAGCAGGAGTTACAAAGGCTAAGTGAGAGTATTTTCAAAACAGCTGCAGTGTATTTAATTCTGTATATTTAAATCTCGATTCAAAATAATCCTCAGCAGTTAACGGGTCTGAAGAATAGTTTGTACAAAATGGCAGGATGGAAATTCAGCCTTTGCTCTTCAACGAACAGTCCAAGATCAGTTTTTCCTGCAATGATTTCTTGTTTAAAAGACAATGCCATTGAAATCTCTTCCAGATTGCATCTCAACTGAGATAAAAAATCTTTTTATACAAACAGATTCAGCCTTTGGGAGCCACTCTGATGAGTAAAATGTCACTGGGCAAAGTGTACAGCTCTAAGTCACAAAGTGCTGGGTTCAAGTCTCACTCCAACAACTTAGACTCTGTCAGGGGTGTCAGCTTTCAGATTCATTGTTCAACTGGAGTCCTGTCTACTCACTCAGGTTAATGGTAAAGATCACGTGCCATTCAGCAGAGAGAGCCAGTTGACTGGACAGCTGGTTTGCAAGATAGAGTGACATCAACAGCACAGGTTCAGTGCCTGTACCAGCTGAGGTAACCACAAAAGACCTGTCTTCTCAACTTCTCCCCTCGCTAAAGGCATGGTGATCCTTGGGTTAAACCACCACCAGTCACCCTTTTCTAATGAGCGAGCAGGACTATGGTAACTTTATCTTTTTATTCTGAAGATAAACAGAGGCATTCTCCTTGATGTCGTTGTTGACATACACCCTACAATTTGCACTGCAAAACATTGTCATTAGCAGAAGCTGGGCTGCTCTTTGCAAATGGAAAACAAAATGTGCAGGGGAAATTCAATGGTTCAATTGGTTAAAAACGAGATTGCCAATGGCTGGATGAAAGTTCACGATCAGGATCTCTGAGCTTTAACATTGGCTAGATACATGCTCATTATGAAGTTAGTTGACTGGAATTGAAGCCCGCTTCCCAATTAGTTTCTCCATCGGTAAGCGATACATGCCTTCAGATTCATGACCACAACGACAGTGTGCAGCAAGAGAAGTAGTCATCTGGTTGGTTTTGGAGTGAATTGGTGTTGTTTGTCTTCTTTGGGGGCAGTGTCGAAGCCAGGCTGTGATTGAGTTTGGGCATTGGTAGTCTAAGCTGCATGGGACATGGAGGTTGGCTATTGGAGGAAGGCTGGAGAACAATGACCACAGATCAAAAAGATCGTCAAATGTTAGAAGGGTCACTGGGACAAGGTGCAAGATCTAGAGTCATTCCAACCACAGAGAAAGAACTATAAAACATAGACATATAACTCTACAAGTTAAAATTCTAAACCCTTTATAAAGCCCATCTATGTACAGATTCAGACAGACACAAAGTAATGAAAAAAAAGGTTATTATGGAAGAAAAGAAAAAAAAAAGATTAGGAAAAGAGCTCAATAGCATCCATTTCAACCCATCCCTGACCAGAACAGATGAACATTAATTTGTATAGCACCTTTATTATTGCGAAACATTCCAAAGAGTTTCTCAAGAACATCATCAGACAAATTTGATACAGAACCCCTCAAGAAAACATTAAGACAGGCGACCAAAAACTTGGCGAGAGAAGTAATTTTCAAACTGTGTAATAAGGACAGAATGATAGCGAGATGAAGATGAGGACGTTTAGGGACAGATTCCAAATGTCCAGGAAGCCCAGTATAGCAGAGCAATGGACATGTAGAAAGCCAGTTGAAGGAATGCACAGATCTCAAATGGTCATATATTTTGATTATTGGTTTGACCTACACTAATATTTCAATGAAAAGATTCATTGCTATTTACTTATTGAACGTAAAATATAAGATTTACTCGCCTAACCTTCCCCTCTGAACATCAATAAGATGGAAAAGAGTTGTTAGAATTTCACGTGCATGTTGTTAACATTTCAGGAAGATATTTCCTCTAAGGTAAAGGAAGAGGCTGAGATTGTCAAAGGGTAGAGAAGGGTTAAGCAATACAACGATATGTTTGTCTCTAATAAATTACAGTGCATTATTGATTGAATATATTCCTTGTAAATTTCTCAGTGTACAAACTATCCAATTGTACATCAGAGATCTGGAAGCTTTCATGCATTTTTAATTATTTTGCAAATCAATTTCAAATTAAAATTCATGATGGTTATGGTACAGCAGTAAGCAATTTGTTCTCCAAACTTAGTCTAATTGGCATTTTTGAAAATTCTTGTCTAATCATTCCCTTCTGATTCCATTGTATTAAATAAATGACAAGTATGGGCAGGGTGTGTGAGTAAATATCTGTCAAACTAGCCCTCCTCCAACACACTCCCATAACTCACAGTTAAATTAGTCTGTCATCAATTATTAATGGCAGATGGGAGATGATTCATCCAAGAGAGGTTAACTTTCTGGGTAAGTGCCTGATTTGATTCTGGTCCTGGGCTAATTAATGACATGTGACTGTTCTGAACTTCTGTGAGAGCGAAAAAAAACCTTAAAAAAATTACCTTGCAATGTAGAATCATAGAATTTGCAGTTTTGGTCGCCATACTATAGGAAGGATGTGGAGGCACTGGAACGGGTGCAGAGGAGGTTTACCAGGATGTTGCCTGGTATGGTAGAGAGATCGTATGAGGCAGGGCTGAGGCACTTGGGGTTGTTTTCATTGGAGAAAAGAAGGTTTAGGGGTGACTTGATAGAGGTGTACAAGATGATTAGGCGTATAGATAGGGTTGATTATGAGAACCTTTTTCCACATATGGAGTCAGCTATTACGGGGGGGCATAGCTTTAAATTAAGGGGTGGTAGGTATAGGACAGATGTTAGGGGTAGATTCTTTACTCAGTGAGTCGTGAGTTCATGGAATGCCCTGCCAGTAGCAGTGGTGGACTCTCCCTCTTTATGGGCAGTTAAACGGGCATTGGATAGGCATATGGAGGATAGTGGGCTAGTGTATGTTAGGTGGGCTTGGATCGGCGCAACATCGAGGGCCAAAGGGCCTGTATTGCACTGTATTTTTTCTATGTTTCTTCTATGTTTCTAATCCCTACAGTGTGGAAGCAGGCCATTCACCCCATCAAGTCCACACCAACCCTTTTTACCTAGACCCATCCCATCCCTGTGACCCTGCATTTCCCGTAGCTAACCCACCGAGCCTGCACATCCCTGGATACTACGGGCAGTTTAGCATGGCCAATCCACCCTAACTTACACATCTTTGGACTGTGGGAGGAAACCCACGCAGATACGTGGAGAATGTGCAAACTCCACACAGACAGTCGCCCAAGGCTGGAATTGAACCTGGATGCCTGTGAAATAACAGTATTAATGACTGTGCTGCCCTCGTAGAGATACCTTGCATGCAGTGAATTTATGGTTGTCCTACAAGGATGCAAAAGGAAACCGCAGCAAACATTTTGCATCATATAATAACCCAAACTCATAACCACTTCCATCTAGAAGGACAAGGGCAGCAGATAAATGGGAACATCATCACTAGCAAGTTCCCCTCCAAGCCACTCACCATCTTCACTTGGAAATATATCACCATTCCTTCAGTATTGCTGGGTCAAAATCCTGGAATTCCCTCCTAATGCTTTGTGAGACTGCAGTGGTTCGAAAAGACAGCTCGCCACCAACTTCTGAAGGCAACTAGAGATGGACAATAAATGTTGACTCAGTTAGCGATAACCGTAAACCATAAGACATAGGAGAAGAATTTGGGCTAATCGGCACACCACGTCTATTCGCCATTCAATCATGGCTGATAAGTTTCTCGACCCCATTCTCCCGCTTTCTCCATTAAAACCTTGGCCCCTTGACAATAAAGGTCTACCTATTTATCTATCTCAGTCTTAAATATACTCAATGACCTGGCCTCCACAGCCTTCTGTGGCAATGGATTCCATCGATTACACCCCCCCTCGGGCTGAAGGAGTTTCTCCTTATCTCTGTTCTGTAGGGTCTTCCCTTTAAGGCTATGTCCTCAGGTCCTAGTCTCTCCTGCCAATGGAAACACCTTCCCAATGTCCACTCCATTCAGGCCATTCAGTATCCTGTAAGTTTCAATTAGATCCCCTCTCATCCTGCTAAACTCCAGCGAGTATTGACCCAGAGCCCTCAAACACTCCTCATTTATTAAGCCTTTCACTCCTGGGATCATTCTCATGATCCTCCTCTGGACCTGCTCCAGGGCCAATACATCCTTTCTGAGGTATGGGGCCCAACATTGCTCACAATACTCGAAATGTAGTTGACCAGAGCTTTATAAAACCTCAGAATGACATCCCTGCTTTTATATTGTAGTCCTCTCAAAGTAAATCCAACATTGCATTTGCCTTCCTAACTCCTGACTCATCCTGCAACTTTACCTTAAGAGAATCCTGGACTAGAACTCCTGAGTCTCCTTGCACTTCAGATGTCTGAATTTTCTCCCCACTTAGAAAATAGTCCATGCCTCTCTTCTTCCTAACAAAGTGCATGACCTCACACTTTCCCACGTTGTATTCCATTTGCCACTTCTTTGCCCACTCTCCTAATCTGTCTAAATCATTCTGCAGTCTCCCTGTCTCCTCACTACTATCTGCCCTTCCACCCCTCTTTGTATCATCTCCAAACTTAGCCAGAATGCCGTCAGTTCCTTCATCTGGATCATTAATGTATAAAGTGAAAACTTGTGGTCCCAACACTGACCCTTGTGGAACACCACTAATCACCAGCTGCCATCCTGAGCAGGGCCCTTTTATCCCCACACTCTGCTTTCTGCCAGACAGCCAAGTTTCTATCCATGCTAGCACCTTGCCTCTGACACCACGGGCAGCCTCCTGTGTGGCACCTTGTCAAAAGCCTTCTGGAAGTCCAAGTAGATAACATCCACTGACTCTCCTTGATCTATCCTAATTGTTAACACCTCAAAGAATTCCAACAGATTTGTCAGGAATGACCTTCTCTTGATGAAACCATGCTGACTTTGCCTCATTTTGCCATACAATTCCAAGTATTCAGAAATCTCATCCTTTACAATGGACCCAATTTTGAAATTTTTGACTCAATTTCACAATTTTGCTGCTGCAGCTAGTCTCCTTTGTTTCTCACATGTATTTTTCAAAAGGTCTAAAATGTAGATGTAGGTCCAACAATGATATTATATATTAATTGTCCAAATAATGCACCTTCACTCCTCTATGAAACTTAATTCATACAATAAAACTGTTCCAATCCAAACTACTGGAGCCAAAATACCTCCTTTTGCAGTGTAATAATTTGGTGATTCTGTGGAAATAGTATCTTTTAACCAAACTTCCTGTGTTCCAAATAATTCTACCACTCCCTAGTGTGAATTTTTGTGTTGGATGTGAAGTCTTATGGAACGATGTCAAACTGACAGCTTGAGTGTGAGCGGTAAGAGCTGATTCTTTAAAGACCGATAATTTGTCGAGCTAATTGTGTGCCTCCTTTCCTTTGCTCTCACTTTCGGCAATACACCATTATGACTGTGTAGAGCTTGCAGTGCAGTCTCTACACACTACACAATGAGAGAAGGCGGGATTATCCTGCCTCTGGTGCAGACGTGAAATGTGTTCTTTTAAAGAAAGCACAATTCACTTATCAATCAAAACATTCACCGAAAGCTCTTTGAAATAATCTCCAAGACAATCGCTTGTTGCCAGACAGCAGGAAATGAACATCTGATGACTGCATTGACATTTACTACAGAAATAAATCTTTAAAGTTGACACACAATACAATCGGCTATCTCAAATGAATGAGAACAATGACAGGGGGAGAGGGACAAAATCTTTGAAGACAGCAACAGATTTTGTGCATGAGAAGCTGATTAGAATTGTTCTTGGCACCAACAATCCATTCGGGCTATTGTCGGGGAGTGCTCTATCCCTGAAAAAATTTGTAACATGTAAAATAGCAAGCCTTGGAAAAAGACGCTGGAGAGTCAGAGTCGCATAGTGTGGTGCTGGAAAAGCACAGCAAGTCAGGCAGGATGCAAGGAGCAGGAGAGTCAACATTTCAGGCATAAGCCCTTCATCAGGAATGTAGAGGGGGATGGGGACTGAGAGATAAATATGGGGGTAGGGATGGGGTAGGGAGGTGAGAAGTTTGGGGTGGTGATAGGGCAGGGAAGATGACCTGGAGGGCACAGTGGGACAGAGACTCACTGAGACTTGACTTGCTTCACACATTTCTGATTTGAAGGTGCTGGTGTTGGACTGGGGTGTACAAAGTTAAAAATCACATAATGCCAGGTTATAGTCCAACAGGTTTATTTGGAAGCACTAGCTTTCAGAGCATTGCTCCTTCGTCAGTTGGTTGTGGAGCAAAAAGTAAGACACAGACTTTATAGCAACAGGATTGCAGTGTCATGGATGTAATATTAAACAAATTTAGCTTAAGTCTTTCATCTTTTAGGAAGACCATGTTAGTACGGTCCAGCGAGAGTGAGCCGGGGGCAGCTGGGAAGGTAAATCTGAATATAAAATACTTACCTCATGAACCAGCAGAGAAAAGGCTGAACAGGAGTAAATGTGGACACAGGGACTGCTGGGTAAGTGAGCTAATATATTCAGGCAATGTCTAAACCCGAACACTACACGTGTACCATCTCCCACCCATCCTTCTCCTCTAACCAAAAAAAGCTCTGCATGGAGGGTGGTGAGGTAAGGATTTTTTAATCTCTTTTGGCAATTTCGAACAGAGGGAATGGAGGCTAGGGGAGTTGCATGCTCCTCTAGCAGGTTGTTGGAGATAAGGGTCACCACTGGTGCCCCTGCTGACTTCACCTGCGAGATGTGCACCCAACTCCAGCTCCTCACAGACTGTGTTAGGGAACTGGAGCTTGGAGCTGGATGAATGTTAGATCATTCAGGAGGCTAAAGGGGATGATAGTGAGGAGTTATAGGGAGGTAGTCTCACGTAAGTTACAGGATGAAGGTAGCTGGGTGACCGTCAGAAGAGGGAAAGAGACTAGGCAGGCAGTGCAGGGACCCTCTGTGGCCTATCCCCTCAATAATAAGTATACCGCTTTGGATACTGTTGGGGGGAGCGACATATCAGGGGAAAGCCACAGCAGCCAGGTTTCTGGCACTGAGCCTGGCTCTGTGGCTCAGAAGGGAAGGGGACAGAATTGGAGAATGACACTGATAGGAGATTCAATAATGAGTGGAACAGACAGGACATTCTGTGTTCGCAAGTGAGACTCCCAGATGAGATGTTGCCTCCTGGGTGCCAGGGCCAGGGATGTCTCGGATCGAGTCAATAAGATTCTTAAGGGGGAGGGGAAGGAGGAGCAGCCAGAAGTCTTGGTACACATTGATACCAATGACATAGGTAGGAAAGGATTAAGGACCTGAAAGGAGAAAATAGGGAGTTAGGTTGGAAGCTAAAAGGCAGAACGAGCAGAGTAGTAATCTCAGGATTAATCCCGGTGCCATGGGCTAGGGAGGCTAGGAATAGAGACCAAGTGTAGATGCTAATGTGGCTCTAGAGCTGGTATAGGAGGGAGGGCTTCAGATATAGAGTCATAGAGATGTACAGCATGGAAACAGACCATTCGGTCCAACCCATCCATACCGACCAGATATCCTAACCCAATCTAGTCCCATCTGCCATCACCCAACCCATATCTCTCCAAACCTTTCCTATTCATATACCCATCCAAATGCCTCTTAAATGTTGCAATTGTACCAGCCTCCACCACATCCTCTGGCATCTCATTCCATACATGTACCACCCTCTGCATGAAAAAGTTGCCCCTTAGCTCCCTTTTATATCATTCCCCTCTCACCCTAAACCTATTCCCTCTAGCTCTGGACTCCCTGACCCCAGGGAAAAGACTTTGTCTATTTATCCTATCCATGTCCCTCATAATGTTGTAAACATCTATAAGGTCACCCCTCAGCCTCTGACACTCCAGGGAAAACAGTGCCAGCCTGTTCAGCCTCTCCCTATAGCTCAAATCCTTCTGGGGAAGGTGGGACCTGTACAAGAAGAACGGGTTGCACCTGAACTGGAGGGGCACCAATATTCTGGGTGGGAGGTTTGCTAGAGCTCTTCAGGAGAGTTTAAACTGGATTGGCAGGGGGATGGGAACCAGAGCTACAGGTCAGAGGATGGGGCAACAGATGAACAGGTGGATACAGAATGCAGAGAGTCTGTGAGGAAGGATAACAATGGATATGGCAAAGTCGCAGTCAGTGTGATGGGTTGAAGTGTTCTCTATTTTAACACAACAAGTGTCAGGAATAAGGGTGATGAGCTGAGAGCATGGATCAGTACTTGGAGCTATGATGTTGGGGTCATTATTGAGACTTGGATATCACAGGGACAGGAATGATTGTTGGATGTTCTTGGGTTTAGATGTTTCAAAAGGAAAAGGGAGGGAGGTAAAAGAAATGAGGAAGTGGCATTACTAATCAGGGATAATATAAGAGCTGCAGAAAGAGAGATCATCGAGAAGGGTTTGTCGACTGAGTCAGTATGGGTGGAAGTCAGAAACAGGAAAGGAGCAGTTGCTTTATTGGGAGTTTTCTACAGGCCCCTCAAGAGCAACAGAGACATGGACAAGCAGATTGGAAGGCAGATTTTGGAAAAGTGCAAAAGTAATAGGGTTGTTGTCATGTGTGATTTCAACTTCCCTAAAATTGGTTAGAACTTCCTTCATTCAAATAGTTTGAATGTAGCAGATGTTGTCAGGTGTATCCAGGAAGTCCTCAACATGTACATTGGCCAAATAAAGGGGAGGCCATATTGGATTTGATATTGGCGACGAAACATGCCAGGTGTCAAATCTCTTGATGCGGGAGCATTTTGGTGATAGCGATCACAACTCTCTGGCCTTTGTTACAGTTATGGAGAGGGATAGGAGCAGACAGCATAGGTAAGTATTTAATTGGGGGAGGGGGAATTACAATGCTGTTAGGCAGGAACTGTGGAGCATAAATTGAGAACAGATATTCTCAGGGAAATGCACAACAGAAATCTGAAGGTTCTTTCAGGAGCAGTTGCTGATAGTGCTAGACAGTTTCTCCCAGTGAAGCAAGAAAGAGATGTTAGAGTGAAGGAACCTTAAGTGACAAGAGATGTCACTTCCTCTAGCCAAGAGGAAGAAGGAAGCTTATTTAAGGTTGAGGAAGCAAGGATCAGACAGGAGTCTAGAGGGTTACAAGGTAGCCAGGAAGGAACTAAAGAATGGACTTAGAAGAGCTAGAAGGAGGTATGAAAAATGGCGGGTAGGATTAAGGAAAACCCCAAGGTGTTATACACTTATGTGAGGAACATGAGGATGGGCAGATGGAGTTTAGACTGATCAGGGATAATGAAAGGTACTTGTGCCTGGAGTTGGAGGAGGTAGGGGAGGTCCTTAATGAATACCTTTCTTCAATATTCACTAGTGAGAGGTACCTTGTCATTTGTGAGGAGAGTGGGAAACAGGCTGATATACTCGAACAGGTTGATGTTAAGAAGGAGGATGTGCTGGAAATTTTGAAAAACATACAGATAGATAAGACCCCTGGACCCGATGGGATATAACCCTAGATTGGTACAGAGAGTGAGGGAAGAAATTGTTATGTCTTTGCCAATGGTCTTTGCATCCTCACTGTCCACGGGAGCAGTGCCAGGTGATTGGAGGGTGGTAAATGTTACTCCCTTTCTTGAACATAACCCTGGGAATTACAGACCAGTCAGTCTTACATCAAATGGTGGACAGATTATTGGAAATAGTTCTGAGAAATAGGATTTATGATTATTTGGAAAAGCATGGTTTCATTAGAGATAGCATGGCTTTGTGAGGGGCAGGTCGTGACTCATAAGCCTTATTGAATTCACTGAGGATGACAAAACACATTCATGATGGTAGAGCAGTGGGTGTGATGTACTTAGATTTTAGCAAGGTGTTTGATAAGGTTCCCCACAGTAGGCTCATTCATAACATAAAGAAGCATGGGATACAGGGAATCCTGGCTGTCTAGATACAGAATTGGCTGGCCCATAGAAGACAGGGGGTGGTAGCAGATGAAAATTGTTCAGCCTGGAGCTCGATGACAGGGATCTGTTCTGGGACCTCTGCTGTTTGTGATTTTTGTAAATGACTTGGATGAGGAAGTAGGAGGGTGAGTTGGTAGGTTTGCCAATGACACGAAGGTTAGTGGAGTTGTGGATAGTGTGGAGGGCTTTTGTAGGTTGCAACAACACATTAACAGGATGCAGAATTGGGCTGAGAAGTGGCAGATGGAGTTCAACCTGGAAAAGTGGGAAGTGATTTATTTTGGAAGGCCAAATTTGATTGCAGATTACAGGGTTAAATGTAGGATTCTTGGGAGCATGGAAGAACAGAGGGATCTTGGGTTCCATGTCCATAGATCCCTCAAATTTGCCACCCAAGTTGATAGAGCTGTTAAGAAGGCGTATGACCTTCATTAGCAGGGGGGCGGAGTTTAAGAGCCGTGAGATTATGCTGAAGTTCTGTAAAGCCGTGGTTAGATCACTCTTGGAATATTGTGTTCAGTTCTGCTTGCCTCATTATAAGAACGATGTGGAAGCTTTAGGGAGGCTGCAGAGAAATATACCAGGATTCTGCCTGCACTGGAGGACATGTCTTATTAAGAAAGGTTGAGGGAGCTAGGGCTTTTCTCATTGGAGCGAAGAAGGACGAGAGGTGACTTGACAGACAAGATGTTGAGAGGCATAGACAGAGTAGACAGCCAGAGACATTTCATGAGGGGGCATAATTTTAAGGTGATTGGAGGAAGGTTTAGGGGAGATGTCAGAGGTAGGTTCTTCATACAGATAGTGGTGGGTGTGTGGAATGCACTGCGGTGGCAGTAGATTCAGAGACATTAGGGATATCTAAGAGACTTTTGGATAGGCACATGGATGATCGTAAAATATAGGGTATAGTTTGATCTTAGACTAGGATGAAAGGTTGGCACAACATCGAGAGTACTGTTCTATGTTTTATGTTCTGTGTTCTCCAGTGGAACCAACCCAAATGATTGATCTATTTTATGAAGCTTGCATTGACAAAGGAAATAAAATATTCTAATCCACTTTGTACATTGTCTGCTGCATACTTCTGGCAGGAATGTTTGAGAAAAAGTTTTGCAAATCTAAAATAAACCCTGAGTGTTGCATAAAGTTGGAGCATAGGGCTATTCGCACATTAGAGAAAGTCAAAAATTACACATCACCGGGTTATAGCCCAACGGGTTTATTTGAAATCACAAACTTGCAGTTTCAAATAAACCTGTTGGATGATAACCCCATGTCCTGTGATTTTTAACTTTGTCAACCCCAGACTAACACTGACACCTCCACACCATTAGAGAGAGACAAAT
>NC_057723.1:2982387-3007863 GCF_004010195.1 Chiloscyllium plagiosum
GAGGGGATGTGACAAAATGATTTTTCACTCAGAGGATGGTGGGTTTCTAGAACTCACTGCCTGTAAAGATAGGAGAGGCAGAAACCCTCGAACATTTATGAAGTATTGAGACGTGCACATGCAATGTCAAGGCCCCTGTACTGAGCTCTGGACCAAGTGCTGGGAAATGGGACTAGAATAGTGAGGTGGTTGTTTTTGACTGGCATAGACGAGATGGGGTGATTGTTGTTTCATTTTGGGCTGTAGATCTCCGTGACTTCATGAGTTACCATTTCCCCAAGTTCAAGAATTCCCTCCATCACCTCTTTGCCCCACCCTCACACTTGAAAAATATAACAGATACACCTGTGACAGCTTTTTGTCACCTGAGCAAATAAAGTGGCAAGGTATCTGATTATATTTTGTGATGTTCCTGATATATAGAGTCATAGAGTCAACAGTATGGAAACAGACTCTTCGGCCCAACCAATCCCTGCCAAGCATAATCCCAAAGAAAACCAGTCCCACCTGCCTGCTCCTAGTCCATATCCCTCCAAACATTTCCCATTTATGTACTTATCCAAACATCTTTTAAACATTATAAATGTTTACCACTTCCTCTGGAAGTTCATTCCATAAACAAACCACTCTCTGCGTAAAAAGATTGCTCCTAATTTTTTTTAAAATCTTTTCCCACTCACCTTAAGAATATGCCCCCAGTCTTGACCTCCCTTACCCCGGGGGAAAACACCTGCCTTTTAACTTTACCTATGCCCTTCATGATTTTATAAACCTCGATAAGGTTATCTTTCAACCTCCTACACGCCAGTGAAAACTGTCCCAGCCTATCGAGCCTTGCGTTATATCTCAAACAGGAGGCTCCCAAGCACTGAGGATGTCACCTAGTCAGGGGACGAAACGTCTGCAACACAAATTCCCAGCTTGGCGAGCAGAACCACAACATATCTCAAACCCTTTATTCCTGGCAACATCCTGATAAATCTTTTCTGAACCATCTCCAGCTTAAAAACATCCCTCCTATAACAGGATGCCCAGAACTAGGCACAGTACTACAGAAGATATTTTATGATGTTAAAATGATGTTTTTTGTTGTTTCTGGGAATAAATATTCCTCATTATTTAACAAAATGTTGGCATTCCATCTAAACAGAAGTGATTCCTGCAGATTCTGATTAGTTTAGGTTTCTGCTTTGCAGTTTGACTTGGCTTTATCTCGTGCTCCTCAGCTTTTAAGCTAATTAAGCCTTCAGTGTTTGAAATGCTAAATTATTAACCTTTCCTAAAGTACTTGTGAGACACCTGCTCCTGAAAAATACTCCCAATCATGCAATCCTTTCCTTTACTGCATTAAGTAATTTACGATGACCCAATCCAAACTTGGTGGAGGGGCAGGAAGCAGAGAGTGATGGCAGAGAGATGTTTCTGTGACTGAGTCTGTCTGCAGTGTGTTTTTGTAGGCCTCACTGACAGGGTACCAGCTATTTGTGATGTGTATGAATGATTTGGGATTTGAATGTAGGGTCAATGATCAAGGTGTTCATGGATCACACAGAAATTGATCGGGTGGTAAATAATGAGGAGGAGCGCCATAAACTGCAGGAGGATAGCAACGGTCTGGTCAGGTGGACAGAACAGGGACAGATGGAATTCAGCCCACAAAAATGTGAGGTAATGCAGTTGGGGAGGGCTTAAAATGCAGGGGATTATTATACCATGGACGGTAGGACCCTGGAATGTTCTGAAGATCAGAGGGTTCCTGATGTGCATATCCATAGATCCCTGAAGTCGGCAAGGTGGAGAGACAAAGGAAGTGTTCGGGATTCTTGCTTTTATTAGCTGACACATACAATACTGGAGCATGAAGGTGATGCTGGAATTGTATAAAACACTGGTTAGTCCACAACTGGAGTGCCATTTGTAGTTCTGATCATCACTTTGTAGTAAGGAGATGATTTCACCAGAGTTTTTACAGGAGATTTACCAAGATGATACCGGGGCTGGAGGGTCTGAGCTATGAGGAAAGATTGGTTAGGCTGGGCTTGGTTTCCTTGGAGCAGGGAAGGCTGAGAGGGTCCTAATCAGGATGTATGAAATTATAATGGACACAAGGTGGTTAGGAAGGTACTTTGTCCATGAGTAGTGGGTTTAGGAATTGGAAGCATAGCTTTAAGAGAAGGAGTATAAGGTTAAGAGAAGAGTTGAGGAAATGTTTTGTTTCACTCTGAAGGATTTGGAATTCACTGCCTCAAAAGAAGTTTGTGTTTCAAGTACTTGCAACATAGAAGCATATCGAGATATTACATTGCCATAGCCTGTAGAGCTTTAAGCTAACAGCTGGTCAATGGGGTTAATCAAGTTACATGCTTAGAATCAGAGAGCCATAGCGAGACAGACCCTACAGCCCAATGGCCCAACACATCCATACCAACCAGATATCCCAACCCAAACTAGAGCCACCTACCAGCACCCAGCTCATATCCCTCCTACTCTTTCCTGTTCATATACCCATCCAGATGCCTTTTACATAATTTTATAAACCTCTATAAGGTCACCCCTCAGCCTCTGACACTCCAGGGAAAACAGCCCCAGCCTGTTCAACCTCTCCCTATAGTTCAAATCCTCCAACCTGGCAACATCCTTGTAAATCTTTTTTTAATCCTTTCAAGTAAAGTCCTAGGGAGTGTTGCTGAACAAAGAGACCTTGGAATGCAGGTTCATAGTTCCTTGAAAGTGGAGTCGCAGGTAGATAGGATAGTGAAGAAGGTGTTTGGTATGCTTTCCTTTATTGGTCAGAGTATTGAGTACAGGAGTTGGGAGGTCATGTTGCGGCTGTACAGGACATCAGTTAGGCCACTGTTGGAATATTGAGTGCAGTTCTGGGCTCCTTCCTAACGGAAAGATGTTGTGAAACTTGAATGGGTTCAGAAAATATTTACAAGGATGTGCCAGGATTGGAGGATTTGAGCTACAGGGAGAGGCTGAACAGGCTGGGGCTGTTTTCCCTGGAGTGTCAGAGGCTGAGGGGTGACCTTATAGAGGTTTATAAAATTATGTGAGGGGCATGGATAGGATAAATAGACAAAGTCTTTTCCCTGGGCTGGGGAGTCCAGAACTAGAGGGCATAGGTTTAGGGTGAGAGGGGAAAGATACAAAAGAGACCTAAGGGGCAACTTTTTCACACAGAGGGTGGTGCATGAATGGAATGAGCTGCCAGAGGAAATGGTGGAGGCTGGTACAATGACAGCATTTAAAAGGCATGTGGGTGGGGAAACGAACAGGAAGGTGTTTAGAGTGATATGGGCCAACTGCTGGCAAATGGGATTGGGTCAAATTGGGACATCTGGTTGGTATGGATGGTTTGGACCGAGGGATCTGTTTCTGTGCTGTATGATGCTACATCTTTATGACTCTGTGAGTCTAAGGTATTGAAGTGGACAATTGGCCTTTGATCATACTGAATGGTGCAGTAAGCTGGATGGCCTGAATGGCCTGCTCATATTCCGATGTGACACAATATTCGGTAAACACATTCGTTGCCAGCAATCTTTTCCTGGCAACATTTAATTGATCTCCAAAGTTTCCATATTGGCAAGGTTCTGTACACCATGAAATAAAATCAAAAGCCTGGTAATGCTGGAGATCTGAAATTATACCAGAAAGTGCAGGAGGAACTCAGCAGGTCTGGCAGCATGTGTGGAAAGAGAAACCAAGTTACATTTCAAGTCCAATTATTCTTCTTCAAGTCTGAAAAAGAGTCACATCAGACTTGAATCATTAACTCTGCTTCCGTTTCCACAGATGCTGCCAGACCTGCTGAGTTTCTCCAGTGTTGTGTGTTTTTATTTCGGGATATTACAGGTTCTTGTTAACCTCACAGCCTGAGATTGTATCCTGTTCAACATAACTGTTAAAATCATTTACAACGGCCTTTAAACTCCACAAGACACACACATATCATTACTGATGGAGTTTCATGATGAGGAGAGATAAGAGAAGCTGGAATTGTTCTCCTTACAGTAAGGAAGCTTTAGGGCAGATTTAACAGAGGTTTTGTTATGCTCTTGGGGAAACACTTTCATGCCTCATTGAGGTAGCTCATTGGAAATCCAACTTCGCTATTACCTTAGCCATCACAAATGTTAAAGATTTTATAAAGTATAATTCCACAATTTACCTGATTTTCAGATCTGGATTGATAGAAAACATTGCCCAGGCTTCTGTACTGAAAAAGAACCCCTCTATATTACAATTAATTAGAATCTAACTACAGATGAACAATGACACACCGTTAGTATATAACATAACAAATTCCATCTCTAATTACCATGTGAACTTCCTCTTCAGAGGAACGGACAGACAGATAGACATAGAATGAGATGAAAAGCTACAGATCAATGTCTTTAACCACAAATTCTGTGGAGCTCGTCCTTGCTGGCCTGAAAGTCTTTTTTTGCTGGCTTCCCTTTCTTAACCTTTCCACTGGTTTGTAAGATGCACAGGATAGCTTAGAAACTTAGAAAATAGGAGCAGGAGTCACTAATTCACACATGATCCTAATTTCTTTCCATTCCCTTTAGCCCTAAAATCTTTATCTAAATCCTCCTTGAAAACACTCAGTGTTTCAGCCTCATTTGCTTTCCACAGGTTCACCACTACAGGAATGTGTAGGTTTCTATGAGCTGGAAATGTGTTGCTGGAAAAGCGCAGCAGGTCAGGCAGCATCCAGGGAACAGGAGAATCGACGTTTCGGGCATAAGCCCTTCTTCAGGAATCCTGAAGAAGGGCTTATGCCCGAAACGTCGATTCTCCTGTTCCCTGGATGCTGCCTGACCTGCTGCGCTTTTCCAGCAACACATTTCCAGCTCTGATCTCCAGCATCTGCAGACCTCACTTTCTCCTCATAGGTTTCTATGAGATCCACCTCATTCTCCTCCAGTGAATATAGTCCTAACTGATCCAATCTTTCTTCATACTTCAATCCTGCCATCCCAGGAATCAGTCTGGTGAACTTTTGCTGGACTCCCCCCAACACCAGAACATCCTTCCTCAGATAAGGAGACCAAAACTGTACACAATACTCCAGGTGTGCTCTCCTGGCCTTGCTACAATTGCAGCAAAGCATTCCTGCTCCTGCACTTGAATCCTCTCACTCTAAGAGCTAACACACTATTGGCTTTTTTCACTGCCTGCTTTACCTGCAGCCTTACTTTCAGCAACTGGTGTAAAAGGGCACTCAGGCCTTGGCAGGGTAACAGAGAGAAAAATAGATTCATCAATGGAATTGGCGAAGGCTCTGATCCTTCTCTTAGTCCTTCAGCCTAACAGTAAACCACTAATCCACTGTTACCTTACATTAAAGTGTAACATCTCAAGAACACTCTGAGGATTTTTACACAGTGTTTCTTTCCACCTTAATTTTTATACTGGACACTCTCCCCAGGGTAAACTTTGCACCTGTGTTTAGGTATGTTTTCGAAGTTGTGTCTGAATTAGTTTTCTCAGGGTTCATGAGAACTTGTTCACGTTAATGGGGAAGTGGTGGTCTCCTGGCATTATGGCTAGACCAATAATCCAGGGACCAGATAATGTTGTGGAGACCCAGAACAATGTTTGAATCCCACCAGATGATGACATTTGAAATCAGTGAAGATCTGGAATTAAGAATCTAATGATGCCCATGAAACTATTATTGATTACTAGAAAACCCATCTGATTCAATCATGATGTTTTAGGGAAAGAAATCTGCTATCCTCACCTAGTCTGGCTTTCATAAGACTCCATCAAAGTTGACTCTTAACAGCCCTTCTGGGCAACTCATAGAATCCCTAGAGTGTGGAAGTAGGCCATTCAGCCTTTTAAGTCCACACTAACCCTCCAAAGAGCATCACCCCCAGAGGCTTTCATCCCAGTATTTTCCATGGCTCACCCACCGAGCCTACACATTCCTGGACACTATTGGGCAATTTCCCATGGCTAATCCACCCTAACCTGCACACCTTTAGACTGTGGGAAGAAGCCGGAGCATACAGACACAAAAGGAAAACTCCAAACAGACAGTCAGTCACCCAAGGCTGGAATCAAACCTGGATTCCTGGGCCTGTGACACAGCAATGCTGACCACTAAGCCACCATGCCACCCACAGTTAGATGTGGGCAATAAATACTGGCCTAGCCAGTGACACCCACATTCTGTGATTGAAGTTTTTATAAAGTAATGAAAGAGCTCTTTGTTTCACTTCAGAACACTTTGCAATTGGCTCCTCATTTGGTTGTGGTGGAACTAATTACCTTCTGCAGTGAGGTATAACTGTGAGCTAAAAATAATGTAAAATCCTTGTCGCAGTTAACCGAGAGGGTTAAAAAGAAAGGAGTCAATTCTCCTCTCTTCACTTGGCTGTTAGAGTGTTCAAAATTATGCTGGATTTTGATGGAGTAAATAAGGAAACTTGCTTCTACCGATGGGAGTTTCACCAACAGCATGCCCTGTAAGATACATATGCAGACACCTCCACGGTTTACCCATGGTAATCAGTACACTGACACAGTGCACAGCATCAACTTACTGCTCCAGAAATCATCACTGTGTATGGAGTTCAGAGGCCTGTGCAGAAGAGAAACTATTCGACAGAATGCTGGTTACCAACAAACACTTACCAGATGAACTAGAGAGATATGAAAGGCAGCACTTTTGCAACTTACTATTTGAGGTGATGTGAGGGTGGTGTGAGGTTAATAAAAAGTATTCACTCAGCATGTAGTTAGGGTATGGAATGCACTGCCTGACATATGATTGAGGCAAGTTCAATTGATTTTTGAATGAATGATTTTATTGCCACTTATATCTTGCAGATACACTGAAAGATGTTTTGTTGACATAATCTGGCACCATTTTATGTTACAAAAAGAATAGAAAGAAATTTCTTCAATAAGAGTTCATCCATTGTTCAAATTGGGGTCTCAAGCATAGATACAGGCCTTCTGCAAGCTCTCTTCAAGGTGTTCCAATCCTCAAGGAGTCCCTGCTCTGGGAACAGCAATAATGACATTGATAACCCAGGAGACCCTGGTTCAGCTGCCTCACCAACACCACCAAGAGTCTTGGCTCCAGGCTTACCACCACAAGGAGTCCTATTCAAGAGGGGAACAAGGGGTTACTTGGATCAAAATGGTGTGCAGGGACATGGGGAAAAGGCAGTAGATTGGTAATGGGTTACAGAACTGGCGTGATAAGGTTAGTATGGGGTAAGGGGCATGAGTCTCATTGGAGAGCTCTTTCAAAGATTGATGATGAGTCCAATGGCCTTTTGAGTGCTGTATGACTCTGCGATTCTACAAAATAACTTGTCTGTTATATGACCCTTGCCCAGAAAACAGATCAAAGTGTTTTGTGTAAACTCATCAACAGCTCATGAATAAGATGAGGAGTCACCATTGTGGGACCACCTACCCAATACAGTGCAGCAGTTCAAGAAGGCAGCTCCCCACCACTTTCTCAGGGGCACCGAGGGACGGACATTACATTCTGGCCCAGTTAGTGATACTCCACAGCCCACAAGTCAAGAAAACAAAACCATTAATGTTAAATACAATGAACAGCACCATGACATTTTAAAATGTTTTCAAACATGATCACCATTGATCAAAGTTCAAACACAGATCTGCAAAGTCTTATCATTTTGAATTAGTTCTTCGTTAGCTACGCTGACTCTGCATGAATCCAGTCCAAAGTGCAGTCATTAGATTGATGGATGACACTTGGGGAAGTTCATGCTTTGTCAATCTGTGCCCAGTGCTCAGATAAAGCATCGACAGGCCAAGTATTACCATTTGCTGTACAAATGTGTCTCCTTCACAGTCCCGACAATGCCAATTAACTCTAGTCCCCAGAAATGCCTTCCTACTCAACAGGCCTGTCATTTCCACCTCGCATACATTCTGTCACTTTGGCCGTTCCACAGCAGGTTTCCAAGTTCAAGTTAGTTAGTGCCATACAAAGGTAGTTGTGTGCTGTCAACATCTTTCCATGAAGAATAAACAGCCTTATTTGTCATGTGAGCACTAAATAGCTATCAGATGGAAGGCATCATGTCTGCCTGTGATGACTCTGAGCTTGTGTCACTGAGCTATGAGGAAAATACTGGAACACATGGCAAACTAACTACACACCAGAAATAAAAATGATTTATTTAAAAATGCAGAAAATCTGAAAGGTAGCGCAGAAACAGTGTGACAGGCCAGTCAGAATGATGAATAGCTTCATGGAATCATGCATTACAGAGAGGCTCTTCAGCCCATCGACTCTGTTCCAACAAGGTTGTGTGATCAAAAGGTGAAAAGAAGAATTCCAAATGAGCTTTTCATATTGCACGATAGACTTTATTAGATCATGTTACCCCGGATAAAGTCACTAGTTATTGGAAGGAAGTCAAATTACATTATTCCATCAACCAAAGACAACTCTTCATTTCCCCACTGTCACATCAGCTCAAACAGGAAGTTTCTTAGATTAGATTCTCTACAGTTTGGAAACAGGCCCTTCAGCCCAACAAGTCCACACCAATCTCCAAAGAGTATCCCATCCAGACCCATTCCACTGCCCCATATTTACCCCTGACTAACACACCTAACACCATGGGCAATTTAGCATGGCCAATTCACCTGACCTGCACATCTTTGGATTGTGGGAGGAAACTGGAACACCCGGAGGAAACCCATGCAGACACGGGGAGAATGTGCAAACTCCACACAGACAGTTGCCCGAGGCTGGAATCGAACCAGGTGCCTGGCGCTGTGAGGCAGCATTGCTAACCACTGAGCCACCATGCCACCCCTGAACAGGACATCCTTCAAGTAAATTTAAATTTGTATTTCTGTCATGGCATTTGTAATCCAAAATGCTTCAAAACCAATAGAGAACTTTTACTGGGATAGTCACTATTACAAGATAAGAAAGTGGACTTTTTTTTCACCATTTAACGTTAATTAGCTTGAATAATCTGCATCTTGCCGAATGCATGTTGTAGATTTGCGTATTAGGAGCTACCTTCTAATTAGTTGAGTAACTTGTTGCTGACAGTAAGTGAAGCAATTTAACACTGAGTGCCTGTCTAAAGGACTCTCAGAAACACAAGTGAGAACATTAATCCCTATAGCATACTCTATCACCAATGTGCTGGATCATTGAATTACCTTATAAACCATGTTAGGGTAAATACATACTTACAGCGATAGCAGGAAAATGGTACTGGGGCAATGTTGTGCTAGAAACAAAATTACTTCACAGATTGTTAGGGTTATAGAGCTAGATCTCAGACAATGGAATAGAAAGAATTGGTTAATAGAATCAGATATATTAAAAGAGCATTTCACTGTGTGACATGATTTTTCACACTTTTTTTCTGACTTTTTCATAGTGAGTGTGAAATTAGAAATTCTCAATGCTGAGGATGAATCTAACATCAGCAGTGAATTCATTTTACTTGGGAATTTCAATGCCTATTACTCCGAGGTGACTTCGTCTACGCAATCTAATAGAAAATTCCCAACTTTCAAAGGTACTCTGCCTGAGCTTTGAAAACGGCTTTAAAAAGGCACTGTACTGAAGCATGGAGGTCACGTTTCCCCACAAAGCTGAGCTTAACACAAGGAAGCACGAAGCACTAAAACAAACTCAATACTCAATACTCAGTCAGACTCAATACTCCATCCGTTCCTCCTAACGTATGCTCTGCAGGAGCTTGGAAACCTGTTTTGAACTTGCTTCTACTGTTCTCTCAGTTCCAACACACTCATTGCTTTACTGAAGATATATCCTCCTGCCCCCTTTGACTGTTTCGCCATTCGCTTCCAATCCATGTTGTCTGATTGTCAATCCTTTACCAATAGAAACAGTTTCTCTCTCTCTCTCTTGATACTGATTAGACCCTCATGACTCTCCATCAATCTCCTGCAATCACTGGTATTAAGAGCACAGAATGAAGTTGTTCAGCTCATAGACCTTGAGGCTGTGGTAGTGCAAGTAACTATTTAAATATGGCCCAAAGGTTTCTAAAATTTCTGACTCAACTGTGACTTTTGGCAGTGAGTTCCAACTTCTACCACCCTCTGGGGTGCCTCTGAGCCTCCTATCAATCAACACCTTCCCATCCCAGTTATTGACCTCTTTACTAATGGGAAAGGTGCCTTCCTACCCACCCTCTCTGTACCCCTCACAATCTTACACACGGCTACAAGATCCACTCTCAACCTTCACTGCACCTTTCCTCATAGCTCAGACTGTCTAGCCCAGGCAACATCCTGGAAAATTTCCTCTGCACCCTCTCAAGTGGAATCACATCCTTCTTATCATTTAGTGCCCAGAACTGCATGCAGCTGTGGCCTAACCATCTCTGGCCAAATATCTCGGCAATTATCTATTAACAAACTCGATATCTCCCATCCACCAATATTATTGATATTTTCTGTTCAACCGAGTTCAAAGTGTTAATACTGGAGCAGGTGGGACTTGAACACACGCCATGATCAAAGACTTAATGATTAACTTATATAACAATGCATTCTTATTTAGATGGAAAATCTGAGGACAAGATGACATAAAGGCTCATTGAATGTCTGACAAACCTGTTAGAATTCTTTGAAGAGGTAACAAATAGGTTAGATCAGGGAAACCCAGTGGATGTTATCTACCTAGTCTTCCAAACGGTCTTTGATAAGGTGCCTCATGGGAGGCTGCTGAGTAAGGCGAGGGCCCATGGTGTTCTAGGTGAGCTACTGGCATGTGTTGAGGTTTGGCTGTCTGACAGAAGGCAGAGAGTTGGGATAAAGGTTTCTTTTTTGGAATGGCAGCTGGTGACAGTTGGGTCCTGTAGGGTTCAGTGTTGGGGCCGCAGCTGTTCACTTTATATATTAATGATCTGGATGAAGGGACTGGGAGCATTCTGGCGAAGTTTGCCAATGATACAAAGTTAGGTGGACAGGCAGGTAGTACTGAGGAGGTGGGGAGGCTGCAGGGAGATTCCTGAAGAAGGGCTTATGCCCGAAACGTCGATTCTCCTGTTCCTTGGATGCTGCATGAGCTGCTGCGCTTTTCCAGCAACACATTTTCAGCTCTGTTCTCCAGCATCTGCAGTCCTCACTTTCTCCCTGCAGGAAGATCTAGACAGTTTAGGAGAGTGGTCCAAGAAATGGCTGATGGAATTCAATGTGAGCAAATGTGAGGTCTTGCACTTTGGAAAAAGGAACACAGACATGGACTATTTTATAAACGGTGAGAAAATTCACAAAGCCAAAGTACAAAGGGATCTGGGAGTGTGCTACTGTACCCTTTTACTCCATTCCTCCACATATAAAGGCTAGCTTTCCATTAACTTTCTTCATTATTTCTGTGGAAAAAGTGAGGACTGCAGATGCTGGAGACCAGAGTTGAAAAATGTGGTGCTGGAAAAACACAGCAGGCCAGGCAGCATCCGAGGAGCAGGAGAATTGACGTTTTGGGCATATGCCCCTCTTCAGGAATGGCTTCTGTGTTTTTCCAGCACCACATTTTTCAACTTCATTATTTCTGTGTATGTTTATGACATTTTAAAGATCTATATATCTGAACCTCCAAGTCTCTTGACACAAAGTGCCCTGATCTATCCTTTTCAGCCCGAAATGTGTAACCTCACGCTTGCTTACATTGAACTCCATCTACCATAGTTCTGCCCATTCACTTAGTCTATCAATAGCCCTTTATAACTTTATGCTATCACCTACACTGTCTACACTGCCACCTAGCTTTGTGTCTAACGATTATGCCAGTGTCAGCACTTTAAAGTTATCTAATTAGACCAACTCTGATGCCTCCTGTCGTTTTGTTTTTAGTTTGATCTCAACTTTTCTTTCTCAATGTTGTTATTAAAATTGCTTCTCCAACATTTCTGGCACTAAACATGCCAGATCATCACAACAAAGTTGTCCAAATATTTCGCATTGTCAAGCCATATTACATTAATTTCACTCTCAATCTGAAATCACTTGTTCCTGTGCCCTCTAAATATTGGGATCTATTGTTAGCTTTTGCACATCAGGATACAAGCATCTAATCTCAGGAGGTGTTGCAGAAAGAAACTTTGTCAATGATTCTTAACTGCAGACAACTGCAGTCCAATTGGGGAAAGAAAGTCTGGTGCCCTGAATAAGGTGGGAGATTCTGGGAGAACAGTGGGAGAAATTTGGCGAGTCTTTTCTCAACATCAGGAGCAATTTGTTGCCTTTTCAAACAGAATTTTGGGAGTCCAGATAGGATTCTCATGAGGGAGCAGTGAGATGAATGTTACTGGGGAGTGTTGTTTGTTAATATCTCACCACATTAATAAACAGCTTCTTGTCCTGTTGCTCCATGCCTGTGAGGGAGATAGATAATTCCCCATGTGTAGGTCAGAGTAGGTCCTGGTGATTTCAGCTTGAAGCTCACTCTGCCAAGTCACCCACTGGTAACACTGGCATGTTCCAAGGTACCTGCGCAGCAAAACCTTAGAAGCAGTCATTGGACATTTGCCAGCCTCTTCAGAGCATCTTGGCACCTTTCTGACCCACCGTACAGGACATTACTGCATTTAAAGCTGTACTTCAAGGCAAAATGGGAAGAAACCTTGGAATTGCTGCTGTAAGGACAGATACTCGGCTCACAAACCGGATGAAGCTGCATCCCAGAGCTGCTCGCTCGCTCTCTTTGTCATCACTCCTGCTGAGTCTTCCTGGGTGCTCACTTCATCCCTTCCTAACACTTTGGCCCACCCGGCCACCTTCCACAATCCAGCCAGAGCTAACAGTCTCCACAGTTATTCTCCCTCGCCTTGCAGTTTAAGGTAGACAAAACGTCAGGAAGTTTCACTTAGCGTTAGCTGTTGTCCTCCACCAAGTCAAGAGAGACAGCTTTCAGTCAGGGGACTATCGGTGAAGTAGGCCAAAGGGGGCCTCTGATGTCAGTCAAGAGACTTGGACATGGTCAGCTAGTCCTTCAGGTCGTCAGGGTCAGGAACATCCCCTGATAGGGCATGAGGAGCCAAGTGTAGGGCAACTTACCATCCATCTTAGTCCTTTGGGCATTTCTTTCTGTAAAAATTAGAAAAAGGGAGGGATTAAGTGATGTTAAAGTTGATGGTACAGCTGTTAGTGTTGATGTTGAGATGCCCCTTGTGAGTGAGTGGGCAGCACAGGGCAGGCAGGGTTTAACGGTGTTGGGGGTTGTGGGTGGGTGAGACTGAGTGAGGGAAGATGTTGCAGAGGGGCATAGTGAGCATGATAGAGCGTGAGCCTTGGTGGGAGATGGGTACAATAGCAGAGACAGAATGAGGGCGAGGTATCAGAGAGAACGTGAGAGAATGTCTATTGGTAGAGTGGAGAAGGTCATTGATCTTCTTCCTGTAACACTGGCACTTTTCGAGACACTGATATTGCACTAAACCAGCAGAGTTCGGACCCGAACAAGGGCGAGGTATCAGAGAGAACGTGAGAGAATGTCTGTTGGTAGAGTGGAGAAGGTCATTGATCTTCTTCCTGTAACACTGGCACTTTTCCAGACACTGATATTGCACTGACCTAGGGGTAACCTCAGACCAGGCAGGCATGTTCTGGGGTCATAGCCTCCACAGCTGATCTTGGGGCCAGTGGACATTTCTTCCTCTGCATCATCTGTCCATCTCCTGGTGCCTGACCACAGAGTGAAATGTCAAGCCTGGGGCAGATGTCACAAGCTGTGCAGGGTTGCTTCACACTGACCAGGTGGATCCCAGTGCATGATGGGTATTTAAATAAGGCGTAGGCAGCTGGGAGGTAATCTATTACAGAATGTCTCAGCAGTGGCGATTTCTAACAGGTACACGGGTAGTAGAACATTGGAAGCAAAAGCTCACGGAAGAGCTGGTGTTAGTAGTTAAAGAGGTGGATTTGGGATGATCACAGCAGAAAACTCACTGGGCCTCATGAAAAGAAACCCTTCATAAAACTCAACAAAATTGACACTTAGCTAAATATAACAAGATTGAGCTGAAAGGACAACAAGCCTTCGTAAGAAATGACTAAGATGGGACCTCATGGAGGAATACAATCAATCAGTAAACTTTATAACCTCCTGAGGAAAGGTTATAACCTCCTTGACCCAAATGTCGATTCTGATTTCTCTCCACAGATGCTGCCAGATCTGCTGAGATTTTCCAGCATTTGCTGTTTTTGTTTCTCATTTTCCAGCACCCACAGTTGTTTTGCTTTTTAACTACCTCTTTAATCTTTTTGGTCAAGAGTATTGCCGAGTCATCTCGACCTGAAATGTTGACTGTTTTTCTCCATAGCTGCTGCATAAATTGCTGACATTCTCCAGGATTTTCTTCATTTTTGTTTTGTTTGAGATTTCCAGCACCTGCAGTATTTGGCTTCTGTTGATCTGTAAACACGTTCATTGAGAGACTGTCAAAGATGTGCGGAGAGATTAGAACAAGGAGATTAAGTTATTGCTAAGCCACAGGCAGCCTACAATGTATTCTCAAGAATATCGATGAATGAGAGGTGATCCCATTGAAACCTGCAAAATACTTAAAGGGACAGACAGGTGCAGATGGTTTCTCAGACTGGGGAGTCTAAATTCAGGGAGTACAATTTGAAAATGTGGCAGATACCATTTTTAACTGACCTAGAGAAATTGTTTGACTCAGAGAATTGCAAAACTTTGGAATCCTCTACCCTAGAAGACTGCGAAAGTTCAGTCTTCGAGTATAGTTAATGGAGAGAGCATATATTTCTGATTATCAATGGCAGCCAGTAAGAGAGTAAAAGATACAGAAACTTCAATCAGCTGAGATTTCAGAAGAATGAGGAAGGATCTCATAGACAGATAGAGAATCCTGATGGGACATGGCAGGTTGGATCGGGAAGAATATTCCCGATGTTGGGAAGTCCAGAACAAGGGGTCACAGTCTTAGAATAAGGGGTAAGCCGGTCAGGGGTGAGATGAGGAAGAATTTCTTCACTCAGGGAGCTGTGAGTCTGTGGAATTGTCTCCCACACAAAGCTGTTGAGGTGGATACATTAGATAAATTTAAGAGGGAGCTGCAAATGGCCTTTGCAGCGAAAGGGATCAAGAAGGATGGAGAGAAAGGGGGAGTAGGATACTGAACATGCATGATCAGCCATGATGATATTGAATGATAGTGCAGGCTTGAAGGGCCGAATAGTCCACTCCCGCACCAATTTTCTACGTTTCTATGACTGTATTAAATGGGCTGAATGGCCTACGCATGTCCCTGAATTTCTAATGGATACTATTGCACGCAGACATGGGTAGAATGCGCAAACTCCACATGGTCACCCGAGGGTGGAATCAAATCCAGGTCCTTAGCACTGTGAAGCAGCAGTGCTAACCACTGAGCCACAGCATCACATTTCTGTGACTTTGCTCCAGGAGCAGATGGATGAACAGTGTTTTTAGACAAGGTGGTTCTCATTGACTGGAATACGGTAAATGACTGCAAGTAGACCTGTAATTCAATAACAAATACTTAGCCTCTTCCTCAGACATTTACCACAAGTAAAACTTTGACCACCTCGTGCAAAGCTTCAGTCTGAGAATTAAAATGCAGGTGACAGAATCCGATTCCAATCATGAAAGGCGATCAGGTTTCTAATCTCAGGTTTGGGGTTTGCTCCCTGGGGATAAGATGCAGCCGCAAATAACAACGCGCTTTGATTCTTGTACAATATAAATATATTGCAAAGCGCAAAGCCCCAAAAGCTTAAAATACTTTCAAAGGGCAGTCAGGTTTTATGTAGAAAAATGCAAAAACCAATGCTTGCTGCAAGAAATCGAAAACAGGAAACAATGTGATGCATATTTTATTTTTTGTTCATGAGATATAGGTATCACAGGCCAGTCTGCTAGTTGTGCCAATCCCTAATTGGTGTGCAATTCTGGTCTTCCTGCTCTAGGAAACAAGTTGTGAAACTTGAAAGGGTTCAGAAAAGATTTACAAGGATGTTGCTAGGGTTGGAGGGTTTGAGCTATAGGGAGAGACTGAATAAGCTAGGGTCGCTTTCTCTGGCTGAAGGACGACCTTATAGAGGTTTATAAAATCATGGGGGGCAAGGATGGGGTAAATAGACGAGGTCTTTTCCCCAGGGTGGGTGAGTGCAGACTAGAGGGCATAGGTTTAGGGTGAGAGGGGCAAGATTTAAAAGGGACCCAAGGGACAACTTTTTCACGCAGAGGGTGGTGCATGTATGGAATGAACTGCCAGAGGAACTGGTGGAGGTTGGTACAATTACAATATTTAAAAGGCAACTGGATGGTTATTTAATTGGAACGACAAATCTTCCTTTATTAAGGTGACAGATGCTGGACACCGTGCTGCAGATGAAACCTCACAAGTACCCTGTGCAACCTCTCTACTTTTGTGTTCAATCTCTCTTGCGATAAATGACAATATTCTATTATTTCCAAAATATTTGTTGCACCTGCATACTAAATCTCTTTGCAATGTATGCATTAGGACACCAAGATCCATCTGCATTTCTGACATCTCTACGTTTCAATTGAACCACTACCTAAGGAATGAGCAATTCACACTGTGGGTCTGGTGATGTTTTTGTCCACTCCAAACAATCCTAAAGGTCATGAGAGCAGAAATGTAGTCCACAGCCTTTACACCATCAAAAACTGGAACCTCAGTTTGCCATGGTGTTTTCCTTTCAACGATCATCATCTAGAGTTCATCCACCCCATCAGTGCTCACAAAGGGCTGAGGAAATGATTGGAGATAGATGTCACAGACACAAGGGACTTTGACTGATGTAGGTCAGAGTAAAGAAGAATTTGTTACTGATTAAAAGAAGTGAAATATTTGTGGGGAGGTACAGTATGATGGAACAATATATACTGTGTCAGTTAGCGACCAATGACAATAGAGCACATGGATGGGGGTTGGAATGTGTAAGGTTACAGAGATGTTTCCTCTTACCTCTTGTATAAACATTTTATTCTCTTAAATTAAGATTTTGCATGCTTACTGACCTGGGTATGATCATGACCTCAGGAAGGGTTTAGAGGCATATGGGCCAAGTGCTGGCAAATGGGACTGGATTACGTTAGGATATTGCTCGCCTGTATTGCTCACAAGACAAAGCTTTTCATTGTGCCTCGGTACACGTGACAATAAATTCAATTCAATTCGGTATCTGGTTGGCTTGGACAATTTGGACCAAAGGGTCTGTTTCCGTGCTGTACAACTCTATGACACTGCTGTAGAGAGCATCGAAGAATCAATGACATTGTTGTGGATCTGGAGTCATGTCTAGGGCCAGAGCAGGTAAGGAAAACAGATTCCCTTCCCTAAAGGACATGAACAAACCAGATTTATGTTTTTTTTAAAACAAACCATTATCACCATTGTTGAGAAACTTTCAATTCGAGGAAGCTTGAATTACTTGAAATAAAATGTCACATGTAGTTGTGATAAGGTTGGAACACATGTTGCTTGGGCATTCATCTCTGCACCTGTGTATTACTAGGCCACTGACAGTACCCCCCCTGCTATCATCACCTTCAATGGTGGGATAAACACAGCTTCCAAAAGTGCTATTGTAACAGAGCAGGCAGCGAGGGTCATGGCTCAATGTAGTAATGGAAGCTGGAGTCATGAAATTCCATCACACAGAAGAGGTTAAAGACCCCTCTCAGGTACCTGAGTTGTCAGAAGTAATGGGACTTGTTGACTTTCACTTCCATCCATCACTCTTTCTCCCTCTGGGCTGTTTATCTACAGCATCACATTAGCACTTGCCTCCCTCCCATCAGGTATTCAAAACTGATATTTGGACAGTTGGCATTTCAAACTTCCCACTGCTCGAAATATAATGCTTTCACAATGCAATTTTGGAATTCACTACTTACAAAAAATAGAACAGACAGTGTCATCAATGTCCATGTAGATAAAGGCTGTATCTCAGGAGGATTCTACTGGATTCTAATTGGATGATTAGCATATTGCAAAGTCAGGAAAATTCAGATAATTAGAACATTGTGCCATTTCAAATTGGTGTGTTGACACAGATCGTCTCAAACATATTCCAGAAAGCATCCAATTCTACTTGAGAGCTGTCAACAGAAAGTTTCAGCTGGCGATGCCTGTACGGAAGCTGGAATTTGGAAACTAAAACAGAAAGCAAAGACCAGTCTCTCTCAGGAAGAGTAATGATAGGTTAATACTCCTGGGGCTGGGAACCTGGTGATGTCCTGAAGTATAATGTCACCAGGAACCATTCCTCCTGTTCCAAGACTGATGGCCCTATAATACATCCCAAACCACAGCGTAAAAGCTTGTTTTGATTTGTTGGTAACGTGTGAATATCACTTTCTAGGTTAATACTTAGTGTCCTTCCCGAACTGGAACTGAGGATCTTCTGACTAGTGTGTAGCCATTGCAGATTGTCAGGAAAAACCTGGCTCACTAATGTCCTTCAGGGAAGGAAATCTGCCATCCTCACCTGGTCTGGCCATGTAACTCAACCCACAGCAATGTGGTTGACTCTCAACTGCCCTCCGAAATGGCCAAAAAAGCCACTTAGTTCAAAGGCAGCTAGGGACTGGCAATAAATGTTGACCAACCAATGATACCCATTTCCCAAGAGTGAATATAAAAAGAAAATTGCCCAGAGAGCAGTTGAGAATCAACCACATTGCTCTGGGTCTGGAGTCACAAGTAGGCCAGACCAGGTGAGGATGGTCGATTTCATTCCCTAACAGCATTAGTGAGCCAGAGGGGTTTTTAGCACAAATGATCCAGGTTTTCTCACAGAATTGCTACAGCTCAGAAGGAGGCCATTCAGCCCATCACGTCTGCAGTGATTCTTTTACCTTTCTATTGCCTTTCTCCATGTCCCTGAATACAATTTATACCCAGTCATCCAATGCCCTCTTAAATGTCTTTTATAACTGAAATTCCTATTAAATTCAAATTTCATCTCCTTACATGGTGGGGCTAAACTTACATCTCAGAGCATTAGTTCTGGATCTCAGCCTAGTGACATTACGACTATACTGACAGATACTTCATGTAGCACAAGCAAAACATTATTCACGGGCATATCAGTATTTTAAACAAAAACAAAGTCAATGGAGTTAAGGTTGACTTTTGACAAGTGTTAAGCAGAAAAAAAAATGATTGAAAAGATGTTTGTCCTTTGTGGAGCACTTGATCAACTTGGTTGATTTTCTCCGAGTATGTAATACGTCTGTTACTTCCATTAGTTACGAGAAGGTGTTAGATGCTGTCTGTGACCATCCTAACCTTAACAACTTTAAAGTTGCTGAATTGAAAGGCACAATCCATTCGCATTGCAGGCAGCTTTCTTACAGAGCACTGTTGATTTCTTCGATGGCTACTGATGCATAATTCATATCACTTATGAAAGCTTGCATTGAGTGTGTAGTTGCCTCTATCCATATTTAATCAGCCTCCTGTGAATTAGATGTGTTTCAAGTACTTACTTATGATGAGATGATTATGAAAGCAGGTGTCCTCATGCATTCATTTCCATATTGGTTTCCAGAACAGCTTGTCAAGTGAATTGTACGAGCAGCAACGAGATGCTTCCATTTCAACAAACTATAATGCCTTACAAACCTTACCAAGAAGCTGAGACCTTTGTCAGTCCAAATCAATAATTCTCAATGCCAAGAAAGAAACCACTGAAGCCAAAATCTCCTTCGAGTCAGGTAACTGGCTAAGCTCAGATGACATTCAAGCTTGTCAGCTAAGGTTCTCTGCTAAAAAAATCCCTTTTGGAAAAGGAAAGTTGCTGCCTTTGAATAGTGACAGCACTGGGATTGATCGGGGTCGCTTCCAAGTTGCAGCAGACCATTAGAATTTCCATGGGGAAACTCTTCACTTTGTTTCATATTGGGACACTGCCTGTGTTGCAGTGACACTTCACAAACTGCTGACAACTTCAGAAAGACTTTCACTCAAAATCCCAGTTATCTGGAATTCTCATGCAGCCAGCATCTGAGACTCAGAAGGGGATTTCCAAATACCTAGGATCCTGATAACCAGGATTAGCTTTTTTAAAATTCATTTCTGGGACATAGGTGTTGCTGGCTGGGCCAGCATTTATTGCCCATTCCTAATTGCCCAGACGGCAGTTAAGAGTCAATCACATTGCTGTGGAATGGGAGTCACATAAAAACCAAACTGAGTAAGGATATCAGATTCCTTCCTTAAAGGGCATTAGTGACCTATGTGGGTTTTTCCTGACAATGGATTCATGGTCATCATTAGTCTCTTGATTCTAAATTTTTGTTCATTGAATTCAAGTTCCACTATCTGCGCTGGTGGGATTTGAGCCCTGGTCACGAGAATATCTTTGAATTCAGAGTCCAGCAATAATACCATCAGGCCATTTCCCCCCCCCCCCCTAATGCAAGGGAGTAAGGGACCAGGTGCTTTGTTAATGCTAGCTCAAGACTAAACTTTTCGATTAGTCATATCCAGGTATACCGGTATTTATAAGCAGTCCTCAAAACTCATTTTTCAAATACACTTTCACCTTCTGACAGTGATAATTTGAATTCTATTACTTGCCACTAATATTTCACACACCACTGTAAGATTCTGCTGTCCAGAGCGTCCCCTTATTCCCCCCATGCACCAGATACCAGGAAGATTACTGTATTTGGCGGTGAAACATGCAGTGGTTGTGAAAGGCACTATCCAAATGCAAGTTATTTTCTTTAGCTTGAGTTCGAGAGAGTAAAATCTGTGCAACAATCTAATGGAGTACATTCTTTTTTTACAATAATCCAATAATTACAAATTTAAAAATAAACAAAGTCAGAAGTCACACGACACCAGGTTATAGTCCAACAAGTTTATTTAACTTCAACCTGATGAAGGAGCAGCGTTCCAAAGGCTTGTGATTTCAAATAAATCGATTGGACTACAATTTTGTGTCATGTGACTTCTGACTTTGCCCACCCCAGTTCAACACTGGCACCTCCACATCAGAAAAATCAACCACTTGACTTGTTCTCGGAGTTTATTTTCACCCGTTGCAAGGTAGGCTTTGAGCTAATGTCTCCGGATTATTGAATGAGGGGGGATCTAGTTGAAACTTACAGAATACTGAGGGCTTGGACAAAGTAGATGTTGGGAAGATGTTTGCATTGATAGGAGAGACGAGGACCCAAAGGCACAGCCTTAGAGTAAAGGGAAGACCTTTTAGAACACAGATAAGGAGAAATTTGACCTGTTGGGCCAAATGACCTGTTTCCACGCTGTAGGGATTCTATTCTAAACGAACTAAAATTGGCCGAGTGGCTACCTTTCATAGGACATGAAGCCCACTGCTGTGTTGCAAATTAATTGGGTCATGGGATTCATGTCATAATATCAGATCACAATTAACTAGCTTTTAGGGGCAGCGCAGTGGCTCAGTAGTTAGCACCACTGCCTCACAGCGCCAGGAGACCTGAGTTCCATTCCAGCTTTGGGTGACTGTCTGTGTTGAGTTTGCATATTCTCTGTGTGTCTGCATGGGTTTCCTCCCACAATCCAAAGATGTGCAGATTAGGTGAATTGGCCAATGCAAAATGCCCATAGTATTCAGGGAATCGTTAGTTAAGGGTAAAAATGAAGAGGAATGGGTTTGGGTGGGATACACTTCAGAGGGTTGGTGCACAGTTGTTGGGCTGAAGGGCCTGTTTCCACATTGTAGGGGTTCATTCTTTCTTCAGCCAGAGAGTGGTCAATCTATGGAGTTCACTGCCACAGGAGGCTGTGTGGACCAGGCCATTGAGTTTATTTAAGACTGAGATAAATAGGTTCTTAATTGCCAAGGGGATGCAGACTGTACAGGGAGAATAGGATTGAGAAGCTTGTCAGCCATGATTGAATGGTGGAGCAGACTTGATGGGCTGAATGGCCTAATTTCTGCTCCTACATTTTATTGTCTTATGATTATCTGCCGATGAGCCTAATTGTTCTAATCACCAGAATCACGATGGCTAACGCTGCCAGGTATCCTACAAAATAGTGTAAAGTTAAATTCAGGAGAATGGGTTTCAGAAGTTGTTTTATGTGGAAAACAATGAGCATATGGAATACCTGTCCACACTAATAGCAAGAGCTGCTTATATCAACATATTCAAGAGAGATCTAGGAAAACAGTAAATGCAAAAACACAGTAATTATTAATTGTCATTTGCCAGTACAGAATTTGAGTATTGCTGAAGCATTATTTTGTTGAAGCTTTCTTGTCTTACAATTATCAGGACGTTTTGAAAAAAATCTAAAATGATGGGGGTTAATTAATATTTTATATCACATCAGTGCTCATTGGTTGATAAATGAACTCTGAAGGTGTTCCCATGAAGAAGGCACCAGCTCATGATGACTGACAGTTAACTGTCAAGCTCTGTTTAAATTTTAAGCTGAGCAGGTTGACTTTGATTGGTTAGATTTTGTTACCCAGAGAAATGAAACAGTAAATGGTTGTCATCTATTCTCCAAGCTTGAAACAGACACAGTATATGTCTATGTGTTTTCTCTCTGCAAAGAACAGAGGTCTGTATTTCACTGTACATAGTTTCCAGTACACTGCAAGTCCAACAATCTTAAATCCATTTCCAGTATACATTTTTGCAAACTTTGAATTATTTAGCAAATGCTTTCTAATTGCAGGATCAGATGTAATATGTACAATGTGCTTTGAGTTTTACAGGTGGAGATTGGTGGGGTATTATCCCTTGCTTGTTACAAACTGCCATGGGGATATGCTGTTTGATTTGATAACCCAGTCATTGGGAGGTCCAGCCTACACACCTGGCATCACGCAAGTACTGAAAGCACAAGCACATGGCAGTCATGATTGAATGGCAGAGCAACTCGATGGGCTGAATGGCTTATTTCTCCTCCTTTATCTTAAGGCTTTATGATCTGATAAATTCAAACACCGCATTACCCATTTGTTGAGTGTCTCTTTGACCCGACAGGAGGGTTGTGTGAGTGATGAACACATCTCATGCTGTCACTACTCCGCCTGCTGTTCGAGCCTTTGGGTTACATCAGCCTTTAACCTGAAGGAGGCTGAACACTTTTCAGGACTAACAATGCTGGCTTTAGGCCCCAGTGTGAGTTTGTGCAATACATAGCAAGAATTAACCTGATTAAGGTCCTTATCATCCTTCAGGAAGGCTCTGACACTTCCTACTTCAGCAACAGGTTTGCTCACTTAACAAAGGGTATGGGCATTCTTTATGAGGTTTATCAGTTTTACAGCTTGTGGAACTATAGGAATCCTTATGTGATCTATGAAGGTGGGTCTGTGTAGACAGTAAAAGTGGAATTACTGTGGTCTTACCAGATTATAGAGGGTTTTTTTTTCTCTAGAGACAGACACACGACTAATGGTGGTAAAATTTATGGGTCACCATGCCTCAGGTGATTGGAGAGGCAGAAACAGAGAGTCCTTCATAATAATTTCAGCCAGTTGCAGGAGTCGAACCCTTGCTGTTAGCATCATGCCGTCTGACAAGCCAGGTGAAAGTGAGGACTGCAGATGCTGGAGATCAGAGTCGAGACTGGGGTGCTGGAAAAGCTCGGCAGGTCAAGCAGCATCTGAGGAGCAAGAGAATTGATGTTTTGGGCATTAGCCTTTCACCAGGAATGACAAGCCAGCCATGCACAGCAAACTAACTGAGCCACTTAGACAGCAATGGTTTGGATTCTCAACTCAGGACATCAAGGAAAGGGTGAATTTCAGCACAGGGTAGAGTCCATTAAGATACACGAGGAAATGTTTACAGGCCTGCGTGGATTCAAATCTAGCAAATGGATCATGTACATATCGTGAATATGCAAGGGGTGGGAGGTGAGCTACCATTTCATCAAAAACACTTTTCTCATGGAACCAGTGAAAGATATTTGCAAGACTGGGAGACTGATTCACACAACACGGGACAAGTCCAAATTGCTGCAATAATTGCAAGATGGAAAGATTTGAAAAAATGTGTGATGTTTCAGCAATGCTTAGAATAATCATTTGTCAGTGGGTCTAGCTGGAAAACAAATTGGTTCTATTATGACCCCACATGTTTCTGAGTTCATTATAGGTCTGCATTCTGAATTTCAGTCCAAAACTCTGTAAGTATCTTCCTTCAGTATTGAAAAGCAACAGTGCACTATTCAACGTCAAACTTGCTGGTCACATCCAATCTCTGTTAATTTGAAAACTTGAATGCTGCAAGACTGAGAGATTCCTTAAATCCTAACCCTCGGCTCCAACAAACTTTTCCAACAGCTGTAATGTTCTCGCCAGCAGCTTCCTTAGCAACAGAACTAACTGTGTGATGAACGTACGCTTACTTAATGATATCTTCGTAAAACAGAGATGACAGCCGGAAGCTCAATCATAAATAACTGGCGAGCCTTTTGACTGTTGAATTCAGGGAATTTTTTGGTAAGTATTTGTTCCATTTAATTCATTCCTATCTAAGTAGGTCAGGTGGAACTGAATGCTTAATGTTATTTTGATGATATAATTAAATGACATTTTCCATTTCGAGAATGTCATATCGACATTCTAATAATATTCTAAATAAGATGCAACATGCTGTGTATGATATTATTCAGCAGCTGAACGTGAGGGAATATTGTCCTGTTCTGCTGTTATTTACTGTATTTGTACATGTCCTTGGGCTGGTTGGATTTTTACTTCTTGCACAAACAGAGCACTCGAGATGGAAGTATGGAACAAGTGATGTCTATTCTGATATAGTTCAGTTACTATTTTATTGAAGGAAAGTTCTAAGCAATGGAATGTTTTAATTTTCTTTTAAAATTGTCATTTAGAAAGGAATGTTTGCATTGTCCCTGGGCAGAGGCGCTGCAGAGATGGCCATATAAAGCTCAACAATTATGTCTCCATACCACACTGTTGCGGTAATTTAGTGCTGCTTTGTCAGGTATATCTTGGAGTCCTGTAAGCAGACCCCTGGATACCGCACTTTAGGAAGAATATATTGACCTTGAAGGGAATGCAACATAGATCTTAGAAATGATAAAAAGGTTTAATCGCTATCATGTTACGAGACATATGGTTGCTCTCTATTGAGAGAGAGAGAGAGAGAGAGAGAGACACGACTGTTAGTACTTTAACTTGAGGGTGACCACACCTCAGACTAGGGGGTAAGGTTGAAAATGAGAGCTCTTTATGGTAACCAAAGATATTTAGACTTCTAAGGTTCAGTTATGAGGAGAGATTGTACAAATCAGGACTGTTTTTCACTAGAATTTAGAAGGTTAAGGAAATATTTGAAATTTGCAAGATATTTCAGGTATTTGGACAATTGGACTGCATTCTGGGGAAGTTGGGACCTGTACAAGCAGGACGGGTTGCACCTGAACCAGAAGGGCACCAATATCCTGGGAGGTAGGTTTGCTAGCACTCTTC
>NC_057723.1:3010532-3045869 GCF_004010195.1 Chiloscyllium plagiosum
GTACAGGACTTTGGTTAGGTCACATTTGGAGTACTGTGTGCAGTTCTGGTCGCCTCACTTTAGGAAAGATGTGGGAGCTTTGGAGAGGTTGCAGAGAAGATTTACCAGGATGTTGCCTGGAATGGAGAGGAAGTCGTACGAGGCTAGGTTGAGAGTTCTCGGCCTTTTCTCGTTGGAACGGCGAAGGATGAGGGGTGACTTGATAGAGGTTTATAAGATGATCAGAGGAATAGATGGAGTAGACAGTCAGAAACTTTTTCCCCGGGCACAACCGAGTGTTACAAGGGGACATAAATTTACGGTGAAGGGTGGAAGGTATAGGGGAGATGTCAGGGGTGGGTTCTTTACCCAGAGAGTGGTGGGGGCATGGAATGCGCTGCCTGTGGGAGTGGCAGAGTCAGAATCATTGGTGACCTTTAAGCGGCAATTGGATAGGTACATGAATGGGTGCTTAAGCTAGGACAAATGTTCGGCACAACATCGTGGGCCGAACGGCCTGTTCTGTGCTGTACTGTTCTATGTTCTATGTTCTAAGATACTAACAGGAAAATACAGAGTAGATAAAGATGAACTATTTCAACTGGTTAGGATTGAACCAGGGGACATAGTCTGAGAATGAGGACCAGACCATTCAGGAGAGAATTTAGGAAACACTTTGACACACAAAGGTTGGTAGATGTTGAAGGTAGGAGTGGATGCTGGATCATTTGAGATTTATATCTGAGATTGATAAAATTTTGTTCAGCAAAGGCATAAAGGAATATGTGGCAAAGTCAGGTATATGAAGTTAGGACATAGATCAGCCACGATCTCACTGAATGGTGGAACAGGCTCGAGGGGCTGAATGGCCTATTGCTGCTCCTATGTTCCTGTGTTGTCTTTGTCCAGATGTAAAATGGGCACCAAAGTGTCTACTATAATTGTACTGGGTATATGCCAGGAAGCTGCACCTGCTATATTGGTAAAACAGAATTAGATTTACCACATGAGAAACTGGAGCTTGATACTTATTTGTGCTTCCCATTTTAATATTATCCTGGTACAGGTCTAAATGTTGCTCCAATCCCATCCTCAAGGTGGAGGGGTGCAAGGTCTCACCAAGAATGTGTCTTTCTGCAAATAGAATACTCAGCGGAACAATGGAGCTGTCTAGGTGGTTAATGTTAACAATGACCAGGGAGTCCAGAACCAAGGTCTCAATCTAAGGATACCGGCTCGTCTAGTTAGGACTCAAATGTGGAGAAATGTCTGCACCCAGAGAGTGGGGAGCCTGTGGAATTCTCTGCCACAGAAAGTGGTTGAGGCCAAAACATTGAATATTTTGAAGAAGGTGTAAGGTGCAGTTAAAGAGTCATAGAGATGTACAGCACAGAAACAGACCCTTTGGTCCAACCTGTCCATGCCGCCCAGATATCCCAACCCAATCTAGTCCCATTTGCCAGCACCTAGCCCATAACTCTCCAAACTCTTTCTATTCATATACCCATCCAGGTGCCTTTTAAATGTTGCAATTGTACCAGCCTCCACCACATCCTCTGGCAGCTCATTATATACACACACCACCCTCTGTGAGAAACAGTTGCCCCTTAGGTCTGTTTTATATCTTTCCCCTCTCACCCTTATATCTATGCCCTCTAGTTCTGAATTCCCCCACCCCAGGGAAAAGACTTTGTCTATTTACCCTATCCATGCCCCTCATAATTTTATAAACCTCTATAAGGTCACCCCTCAGCCTCCGACACTCCAGGGAAAACAGCTGCAGCCTGTTCAGCCTCTCCCTATAGCTCAAATTCTCCACCCCGGCAACATCCTTGTAAATCTTTTCTGAACCCTTTCAAGTTTCACAACATAACCTCCCAACTCCTGTACTCAATACTCTGACCAATAAAGGAAAGCGTACCAAACGCCTTCTTCACTATCCTATCTACCTGCGACTCCACTTTTAAGGAACTATAAACCTGGTCTGAGGGATCAAAAGGCAATGGATATAAATGGGATACTTGAAGGGATGATCATGATCACATTGACACATTCAAAAGGCCAACATGTCTCCTCTAGCCTCACTCTTTGATGCTTCTACGTGAATGAATATTCCTCCTGTTTCTGGCCGCCAGCACATGAATTGCCTGCTAACAGCACATTGCCTTTTACAGCAGGATGTGCAAATCCCAACTTCTGATGTTACTGGTCTCAATGACAAGTTAGGCTCCACCTTCCCGCTGAACAGCACAATCCTCTGATTCTTGCTCGCTGAACTTTTCAATAACACCACCCCTTCCACCCCCTAGTCTGAAGACAGCACGCTGCCCACTCACCTGCAGGGTGAAACATGTGGCAATGTTGACAACTGGCTGTCTGTGGATGTCTAGTCTTGGATCATGTGGAAGATGTCACCCTTTCCAATGAGCTGCTTATTAGTGAAACACGGTTACAGCCAGATTGATTACTCCTTTAACCTGTGGAAAGCAGCCTTCAGACAGATACTGCTATCCAAAACATTGCACTGGTGACCATTCCACAGCAGCTTACTCCACACCAGATGGTGAAGTCACTCATCTTGACATCTACGCAGAAAAAGAATAAATCAAGTGGAACATTCTGCAGCACTGAGGCAGCTTTACCTAATGAAATACAATTAAAAAAGAACATTGCAGATGCTGCATCAACAATTCCACCGCAATGTCAGCTTCCCTGTGTTGAATGCTGTTCTTGTATCTGATGGAGAAAGTTGCAAACGTAAATCTCAATCCAGACCTTTATTGTGCCCTGTAAGATCCTGCTCCAGTGCAGTGTTGAATTCTGAACATCATCCACTGAATCTAACCTAGATTTCCCTCAGCGGTGAATCTGATCATCCAGAGATAACAGAAAGGAGGAAATTGGAACTGAAGTGGACAATCAAGTTCCTCAGGCCTGCTGTGCCATTTAATGCAATCGCATCTAATCTTAAACTTTCACGTCCTCTGCCTTCAGCCCTCAATTCTTAGAGAGTCAGTGCTGAGAGGGTACTGCAATGTCAGAGAGACAGTGCTGAGGGAGTAGTGCACTATTGGAGGGACTGTACTGAGGGAATGGTGCACAGACAAGAGGGTCAGTGCTGAGGGAGTGGTGCAGTGTCAGAGAGACAGTACTCAGGGAGTGGCGCACAATTGAAGGGAGTATGCTGAGGGAATGGTGCACAGACAAGAGGGTCAGTGCTGAGGGAGTGGTGCAGTGTCAGAGAGACAGTACTCAGGGAGTGGCGCACTATTGAAGGGAGTATGCTGAGGGAGTGGTGCACAGACAAGAGGGTCAGTGCTGAGGGAGTGGTGCAGTGTCAGAGAAATAGTAGTCAGAGAATGGTGCACTATTGGAGGGACTGTACTGAGGGAATGGTACACAGACAAGAGGATCAGTGCTGAGGGAGTGGTGCAGTGTCAGAGAGACAGTACTCAGAGAATGGTGCACTATTGGAGGGACTGTACTGAGCGAATGGTGCACAGACAAGAGGGTCAGTGCTGAGGGAGGATTTCAGAGAAACTGTTTGGGAACCTCGAGGAATTAAATCTGAGGTCTGTAGTTACAGCAGGGTAGATTGTATGTGTGGATGAAAGAAAATGGATTAAAGTGATGTAGAAACAGGAGTGGTAAATGCAGTTTGAACAAAAGGACAAACATTGCCTGGCCTGAATGCCGATGTGTTTTCTCAGCTGCAACCTACAAAGGCGATGTGTGGTGATGATGATGTAATTTTCTCTCAGAAGACAAAATTATGCCTGGGATCCGTATCAAAGCTGGTTGTCTGATGGAAGCAGATTCAGCAACAATTTTATATTTGCAAAGGAGAACGAGTTGGACTGTGGGGAACAAGTTGAACAGTTGTCGGAAAATCTTAACGAATGGGCCAAATGGTAGCTATCAGCTTGAGCTGCAAGCTCCTATGATCATTGCTGCAGCTTTGAAGGGAATAAATTAGCTTTAAAACAAAAAGCTCACTCTCTCATTTTAATGTAAAGTAAACTGCAGCTTTGATGGAGGATAAAGTTGGAATCGAATGATTTGAGAATATTACTGAACTGTTTGAAATCTTCCCCGACCACTGGGCACCACAAGGTGCTCTTCGTAAAACTGATGAGGCAAATCCGATCTGATGATCAAGTATTACTTTATCTCGTGATTAAGTGAGTTTGAGTGCACTGTGTAATTCTATATAGCACTTTTCAAAATCACTGAATATCTCAAAGTAGGTTACAGCCAATCAAGTCTTTTTTTTTGATTTGATTAGATTGCTTACAGTGTGGAAACAGGCCCTTCGGCCCAACAAGCCCACATTTTGAAGTGAAATAATTGTTCTAACATAGGAAACAGAAGATATTAAGACTTTAATCTTGATTAGTAAGGGCATCAAGGTTATGGGGAGAAAACAGGATAATGGAGTTTGAGAAACATATGCACCATGATGGAATGATGGAATAAATTCAAAGAGCGAATGGCCTAATACTCATGTATCTTTCAGCCTTATGGAGCAGAAGAAGTCCATTCAGTCCATCGAGTCTGCTTCCCCATTCAGTGAGGTCATGGCTGACCTGAGAGTCTAGAGCTCTGCTTTCGGCCATTTCCTTATAAACCTTGATTTCCCTGATTGATTAAAAACCTGTCTAATTCAGGTTGTTGCTGCAATTGTACAATGTGAGCGAGACCACACCTGCAGAACTGTGCAGATGTGTAATTACATTGGAAGCAGTTCAGAGGATGTTTACCAGATTGGTTCCAAAGATGAGGGTTTTGTTTTATGAAGAGAGATTGAATAGTTCAGGACTACACCATCTGGAGTTTAAAGAATGAGAGGACATCTCTAACCTAATCTAATCTCATTGAGGTAAATGAGATGCTAAAGGAGATGAACAAAGTAGATGGAGAAATTATGTTTCCTCATGTGGGGTAATCTACATTGCTAGGTCATAGACAATAGACAATAGGTGCAGGAGTAGGCCATTCTGCCCTTCCCACCTTTCATTATGATCATAGCTGATCATCCGCAATCAGTATCCTGCTCCTGAATATCCCCAAGACCCTTGATTTCACTATCTTTAAGAGCTCTCTCCATCTCTTTCTTGAAAGTATCCAGAGACTTGGCCTCCACTGCCTTCTGGTGCAGAGAATTCCACACACCCACCACTCTCTGGGTGAAGACGTTTCTCCTCAACTCTGTTCTAAATGGCCTAGGAGAAAGTGAGATCTGCAGATGCTGGAGATCAAAGTTGAAACTTTATTGCTGGAACAGCACATGGTGCAGAGAATTCCACACACCCACCACTCTCTGGGTGAAGAAGTTTCTCCTCAACTCTGTTCTAAATGGCCTACCCCTGACTTCTAAAGTATGTCTTCTGGTTCTGGACTCACCCATCTGTAGAAACATGCTTCCTGCCTCCAGAGTGTCCAATCCTTTAGTCATAGTCTTCAGATAAGTGGGCGGGGGGGGCAGATTCAAAACTGAAACAAGGGGAAATTACTTCTCTCACAGGGTCATGAATCTTTGGAATTCACCCCAGAGTATGATCGAAGCTGGGACATTGAGTAAATTTATGGAGGAGAGAGAGAGAGAGAAAGATGGATTTTTTACTAGTAATGGATTAAAGGATTATGGACAGTGGGCAGGAAAGTGGAGTTAAGGCCAAAATGAGGCCAGCCTTATTTGTATTAAATGCTGGAGCAGGCCTGAGGGGCTGAATGGCCTACTCCTGTTCCATGTTCTTTTGTTTTTATGCTTGGAACAAAATAACATAGGAACAGGAGGAGGCTTTTCAACCCCTCGAGCCTGTTCCATCATTCAATAAGATCACAGCTGATTCTGTGGCCTCACTCCACATGTCTACCTTGAGCCCATGTCCCTTGATACACTTGTTTAATAAAAAGTTGTCGATCTCAGATTTAAATTGAATGGTTGAATTAACATCGGCCACCGTTTGAGGAAGAGAGTTCCGAACCTCCACTACTCTTTCCATGTCGAAGCACTTTTGGACATCTCTCCTGACAGGCCAGGCCCTAATTCTTAGACTCTGCCCCTGGTTCTCACATCTTCAACCAGTGGAAATAATTTATCTTTATTTACTCTGACTTTCCCAGTTAATATTCTAATGACCTTGATTAGATCACCCCTTAACCTTCTAAATCCTGGAGAATAAAGGCCTGAATTCTCCTTATAACTTAACCCCTGAAGACCAGGTCATCCTTGTAAACCTACGTTGAACTCCCTCCAGGGTCTACATGTCCTTCCTATGGTGTGGTGCCCAGATCTGCTCACTGTATTCCATGTGTGGTTTAACTAGGGTTTTGTATAACTGCAGTGTCTTGTCTGTATCTCGATACTCCAGCCCTTTAGATATGAAGGCTGACATTCCATTAGCCATCTTGACTATTTTCTGCACTTGTTTGTGGAATTTTAAAGACCTGTGTACACATAAAACCCCAAATCGCATTGGATATCCATTGTATTTAACTTCCTGCACTCTAAAAATATCCTGATCTATCCTTTGTCAGTCTTTAGTCATGATCTTGAGTCATGATCTAATAGCCCAGCATAAGCAGTCCTCTGTGATAAAGAATCCCACAGATGCACTCTCCTCTGAGAGAAGAAATTCCTCCTCAACTCTGTTTTAGATGCATGACCCCATATCCTGATGTCCAAGATTCTCATGCATCTACCCTGCCAAGTCCCTAAAAAATCTTTTGTGTTTCAATAAAATCGCCTTTCATTCTTCTATATTTCAATGATGGTAGTTCGAACTCTCCTTATAAAACAATTCTAATCTAAGTAGAATTCAAATGCATCAAGAAAGAATGGATTTCAAAAGCAAATATTATTTGTGACCAATCTGAGTGAATTCTTTGCAGGAAAAATAAGACAGCCATGACTAACAAGGGATGTTAGGATAGTTTCAGTTCAAAGGAAGAGGTTTGTACATTTGACAAACGAAAGTTGTAAGACTGAAGATTGGGAGAATTTTATAATTCAACAAAAATCAAAACAAAAACTGCTGGAGAAACATGTTTGGGTTTTTCAGTATGCATGGAGAGAGAGAGGCAGTGTTAATGTTTTGAACCCAATAGAACTGCTTCAGAACTGTGTTCTGTTACCTTTTCAGATTTTCAACATTAGCATGAATTTCCTTTTATAAGAAGAACCAAGAAATTGATAAGTCGAAAGAGAATAATGTAAATGTTCAAGAGGTTAAAAACAGGTAAAAGATTAGCCAAAGCAAAATTGGGTCCTTTATGGGCAGACACTGGAGAATTTATAATGTGAACAGAAAAATTGCAGAGAAGCTAAATGAGTACTTTGGGGATTGTCTTTAGAGGGAAGATTCAAGAAATCTCCCTGAATTAGTTAATATCTAAGGGTCTAATGAGAGAGTAGAACTGAAATAAATTAGTATTTATAAATGTTGTTTGGAGAAATTGGATTGTAAAATTGACATATCTTGGGACCTGATGGTTTTCACTTGAAATTGTTAAAAGAGGTAGCTGCAAAGATAATGGATGCATTAAATTTTACACTTTGACTAATTTTCCAATTGTGCCTGTAGATTGGAAGGTTGCGTATACAACCACGTGATTTAATATAGGGCGGGAGGGAAAAAAGGAACTATGTACACTCAGCCTGACATCAGTAGTAGAGAAAGTACTAGAATTTATTCTCAAAGATGCAATTACTGAATAGTTAGGTTGTTAGATTGGAGAGAGTCAGCATAGATTTATGAAGGAGAAGTCATGTTTCACACGTGTAATCAATAATTCTGAGGGTGTTACCAGCAGAGTGGATAAAGGGGAACCAATGAATGCAGTGCATTTGGATTTTCAGAAGGCTTTTGAGAAATTTCAAAGCAGGAGGTTAGCAATCAAGAGATTGGGCATGAAACATTAGAATGGATTGAGGAATGGTTTATAGGCAGAAAGCAGAGAGTAGGAATAAGTATGTCATTTTCAAGTTGGCAGATCTGTGACTAATAGGGTATGAGAAGGAACAGTGTTTCAACTGCAGCTATTTATAATCTATATCAACAATTTATATAGAGTCATAAAGTCATAGAGATGTACAGCACTGAAACAGACCCTTCGGTCGAACCCATCCATGCCGACCAGATATCCCAACCCAATCTAGTCTCACCTGCCAGCACCCGACCCATATCCCTCCAAACCCTTCCTATTCATATACTCATCCAAATGCCTCTTAAATGTTGCAATTGTACCAGCCTCCACCACTTCCTCTGGCAGCTCATTCCATATACACACCACCCTCTGTGCGAAAACGTTGCACTTTAGGTCCCTTTTATATCTTTCTCCTCTCACTCTAAACCTATGTCCTCTCGTTCTGGACTCCCCCACCCCAGGATAAAGACCTTGTCTCTTTATCTTATCACGTCCCTCGTGATTTTATAAACCTCTATAAGGTCACGCCTCAGCCTCTGACACTCCAGGGAAACAGCCCCAGCCTATTCAGCCTCTCCATACAGTTCAAACCTTCCAACCCTGGCAACATCCTTGTAACTCTTCTCTGAACTCTTTCAAGTTTCACAATGTATTGAACCAAAACTGTAGTATTTTCAAATTTGTAGATAATACAAAACTTAGCAGAATCTGAGGGGGTTGTGAAAAGGCTTCAAAGGAATTTAGAGAGGTTGATTAAAGAGAACAAGAACATGGCAGAAGGAATTTAATGTGGATATTAGATTAGATTAGATTACATTACATTACAATGTGGAAACAGGCCCTTCGGCCCAACAAGTACACACCGCCCCGCCGAAGCGTAACCCACCCATACCCCTACATATACCCCTTACCTAACACTACGGGCAATTTAACATGGCCAATTCACCTGACCTGCACATCTTTGGACTGTGGGAGGAGACCGGAGCACCCGGAGGAAACCCACGCAGACACGGAGAGAACGTGCAAACTCCACACAGTCAGGCGCCTGAGGCGGGAATATGTGTGAAGTCATCCAGTTTCATAGGAGAAACAGAAGTGCAGTCTATTTTTAAATGGTGAGAGATTGAAAAGCATTGGCGTCCTTGGTGTCCTTGTTAATAAACTAATACACAGGTTCAGCAAGCTAAGCAAAATGCAAATGGCAATTAAACATTTACTACATCCCCCACACCCCAAGAGAATTTGAACCCAGGAGCAAAGATATCTCACTTCAATTATATAGAACCCTGAGGTGAGTGCCTCGGGAGTATTGCAATGTAGTTCAGTCCATTTGCATAAGGAAGGATACACTTGCCATGGAGGGAGTGAAGTGAAGATTCAGCAGACTGATTGTTGGGATAGAGAGACTCTTGAGGAGAGATTAAGGAGACTGGGCCACTATTCTCCGGAGCTTAGAAGGATAAGTTCATGAAAGAAGGGGGTTGGAGGGATATGGCCCAAGCCCAGGCAGGTGGGACTAGTTTTGTTTGGGGACCTGGTTGGTATGGTCTGGTCAGACCGAAGGGTCTGTTCCCGTGCTGTGTGACTCTATGGCTATAATAAGAGGTGATCGCAAAGGAATTCACAAAATTCTAAAAGGGGGAGTCAGACTAGATAGGGTAAGGATATTTCCCCTTAGTATTGGGTCCACAAAAAGGGGAAACTGTCTCAGAATAAAAGGTGATGAATCTTTATGACCCCCTCCCTAGAGGGCTGTGGAAGCACTGACTATGTTCAAGACAAGGATGTCTAGTTGCTAATGACTTCAGTGGAAATAGAGATAGTCCATGAATATGACATTAAGGGAGATGATCAGTCATGGCCTGGAATATTGGACTGCTCATTGGCAGCACACATCAGCAACTGAATACGATACATCTTGACAGTGCCACTAAAATGTACTGCCTCATCAGGGGGTGCACAGTGCTCAGAGGAGGTGCTGGAAGTCATGCAGGAAGGCATTCTAGCATGGGAGACATTTAGAAATGGCCCATCACGGGAGGAAGCAAGCTCCAAGGTTTTAGAGCAGGTTGTGAAAGAGAGGAGAGAAACAGATTATCTGCAAGTGACCAGGAGGACCCATGGACTTATACTCAGAAGGCAGTGGGAGCTGTGGAGATTGAGGTCCTCAGATCTTGGCTGCAGGGCTGCCTGGATTTATAACAGGATTCTTTCCCATTTTAATTCTGTGGTTTTCTTAATCACCTCTGGGTTCTCTCTAAGCTGCTTCCAGGGTTGATCAAACATTCTTTCCTGCTGTACAGAGCTACAGTGCCACTGTGCTGCTATACAGTGCTACAGCCAAGACCTGGTGACCCACTCCTTCTCCAGCAAGACTTCCCCAGAGCACAGATAGAAGGATCAGCAGAATCAAAGTCGCAAAGTTCACATACTGAGGCCTGTTTCTAATTAATAGCATTTGGTCATTTTCCCCCACCAATCCATTAAACATAGATGTTAGCAAGCTGTAAAGAAATGACCATGCCATGCTGTTGACCTCTGTGTCAAGCCATGTACATATGTGAAGCAAAGTAATTTTGCAGGAATAGTTAATTAAACTGGAGTGATTTTCTTGTAGCAGTTCAGTCCTGCTCAGTTCTGTCCTTGCAAAGATTTCCTTTCCACTTTATTTGAGATCTGATGATGAAATGGTTTGGCCACTTCATGCAGCATTATATTATACACTGTCTCAGATTGAGATTTCTATTCTTTAAATTAAACTTTGGGCGGCATGGTGACTCAGTGCTTAGCACAGTTGTCTCACGGCGTCAGGGACCGTGGTTCGATCCGAACACTGAGGCAACTGTCTGTGAGGACCTTGTATGATCTTCTTGCATCTGCAAGGATTTGCTCCAGTTTCCTCCCATAGTCCAAGGCTAGGCAGGTGAGGTGGGATTGGCCAAGCTAAATTGTCCCATAGTTTGCATGTTAAGTGAATTAACCATTGGAAGAGCAGGGTTACAGCGATGGGGTGGATCTGGGTGGGATGCTCTTTCGAGGGTTGGTGTGAACTTGCTGGGCTAAATGGCCTGCTTCTACACTATAGGGATTCGATGCACTTTTCCTGACAATGCTTTCATGAGCATAACTAGACTTTTCTCTTCCAATGGTTAATACACTTAACATGCAAACTATGGGACAATTTAGCTTGGCCAATCCCACCTCACCTGCCTAGCCTTGGACTGTGGGAGGAAACCAAAGCAAACCCTTGCAGATGCAAGGAGATCATACAAGGTCCTCACAGACAGTTGCCTGACGGTTCAGATCAAACCACGGTCCCTGACACCGTGAGACAACTGTGCTAAGCACTGAGTCACCATGCCGCCAAAGTTTTAATTTAAAGAATAGAAATTTCAATTTCAGCTTTTTATAACATTCAAATTCCACCATCTTCCATGGTGGGATTCAGTCCTGGGTTCACAGAACATTACCCTGGATCTCTGGGTTAATAGCCCAGTGATAATAGCACGAGGTCATCACCTTCCCTTTCAGTCCGCCAGACAGTTCACAAGCCTGCTGCGTAAGGCCTATTATGGGATGTTGTTAAGAGAGGTGAAAAGAGATGTCATTAACTCCTAACATTGCAATTGGCATTTTTGGTTTTCTAAACACTTTTGATTGCTGGTGCTGTCATCAGGTAAGGAGTTCAGGCATGAAATGCATACTTTACGAGGTTTCACAATAAAACTTCTTCGCTGTATAATTAGCATAGTTGTGCTGCAGTTTATAATTGTGCTATCTGTTTAAAATGCACAAACTCACTCATTAAAATCTATATATTTCTGTTGGTCATGTCTCGCTAACTTCTCGTCCCTCCCCTCTTCTGTCCCACAAATTAACTCTCCATTATTACCCTTCCTCCCACCAACATCCCATTTCTGTGTTACCACAGTTCCAAATGGTTTCCCTCAATGGCCTTGAGGGGAAAATTCTGAGCTTTTGGAATGTGGTTTATTGTAGATTCCCTTTCACATGTAAAGCAAGGAAAGGATTCAGCATACTTCAGCTATTGCTGTAAGAAGCTGACCATTTTGTTTGGAACACTGCTCATTAATAATGATTCCCCAGCAAGAATGAGGCTGCTCTGTCACTTGGGAAATTAGGAATTATTACTGGGAAAATGGGTGAATGCTGATTGAAAAATCCCAGTTGATTTCCTTTAGCTATTGTCAGTGGGCTCTTAATGAAGCAAAATAAAAGCAAAATATGGCGAATGCTGAACACAGGAAACACAAAGTGCTGGAAAAGCTCAGCTGGTCTGTGTGGAGAGAGAAACCATTGACTTTTTGAGTCAGCTGTGACTCTTCATCAGAATCCTCATACAGGAGCCAGTGCCCACACAGGTTCCTCATCCTGGATTCCCATCATGATACGCACCAGGGACAATGTTGGATAAACCACATGCCACTTGGCAATGATATTTTCCGCTGTTAACATTCCTTCTTGTTTGCTTACCCTTCCTTCCACCTGTAGCTATCCCAGGGTGGGCAAGCAGGAAGCTGGAAGAACACAGCAAGCCGGGCAGCATCAGGAAATGTCAACGTTTCAGGTAGCTCTTCTTCAGGATTGGGGATGGCTGTTGGTGGAGCTGCAGATAAAAGGAGGTGGGGGGGGGGGTGTGGGTGAGAGGTTTGGGTGGGAGAGGGGCTAAGTGGTGAAGTAGTGATAGGTGAATGCAGGTAGATGGGAGGGATGAATCCAGTAGGTGGCTGGAAGGAAGAGTCAATCAGAGGGATGGAAGGGAGGGGGAGGGGCTAGAAAGAGAGAAGGAGGATGAGAAAGGAGGTTACTTGAAATTGGGGAACTATCTATCCCCAAATGCAAGGAATATAAAGCAGCAAAGCATGCTCATGAACCATATTGTCTGATCATCCTGTTTATTTTATGACATTTATTGCTAAAAGAATAGAGTACAAAAGTAGGGAGGTGCTACTGCAACTGTATCAGGCATTAGTGAGACCACACATGGAGTATAATGTATAACTTTGCTCCATTTACTTGAGGGGAAATGTAGTTACATTGGAGGCAGTCCATAGGAGGTTCACTCGATGATTCCAGGGTTGAGGGGTGTGTCTTATGAAGAAAGATTGAGCAGTTTAGGATGAGGAGAAAGTGAGGATTGCAGATGCTGGAGATCAGAGTTGAGAGTGTGACACTGGAAAAGCACAGCAGGTCAGACAGCATCCGAGGAGCAGGAGAATTGATGTTTCAGGCATAAGCTCTTCATCAGGAATGTAGGGGTGGGGAAAGGGGGCTGAGAGATAAACAGGAAGGGGGTGGGACTGGGGGGGGAAGGTAGCTTGGAAGGTGATAGGAAGATTCCGGTTGGGGAGTGACAGTGATAGGTTGGAGCGGATAGGTGGGAAGGAAGATGGACAGTTGGAACAGTTCAAGAGGGCATTGTTGAATTGGAGGAATATGGAAAAATCGACACTGATGCCGACGTATGGTTTCAGGGTCCCAAGGCAGAAGGTGAGGCGTTCTTCAGTCTGGAGTTTAGAAGAATGAGAGGAAATTTCATTGAGGTATAAAAGATGATGAAGGGGATTGACAAAGTAGACATAGAGAGGATGTTTCCTCATGTGGGGTAATCTAGAATGAGAGGTCATAGTTTTAGGAGAAGGGGTGGCAGATTTAAAACAGATGTGGAGACATTACTTCACTCAAAGTGTCATGAATCTGTGGAATTCACCATCCCAGAGTGAGGTGGATACTGGGACAGTAAGCAAATTTAAAGAGGAGGTGGACAGATATTTAATTAATAATGGGTTGCAGGGTTACGTAGACCTGCAGGAAAATGAAGTTGAGGCTATGTTCATACTAAGTAGCAGAGTAGGCTCAAGGGGCTGAATGGCCTACTCCTGCTCCTAGTTGTTATGGTCTTATTTACTTCAAAATGGAACTCCAGTACACCAAATGCATTTATTTACCTTTTTTTCACTAGTTTTGCCTCTGGGTGGAAAGTGTCATACATCTCCAGCTTTTCGATTCCAGCTCCCACACTTAGGGACCTGTCCCACATCACATAGCAAGCTATCCCAGATAAAATCCCATTGAGAGCTACTTCCTCTTGGCTGACCTGGAAGTCGATTTGACATCCACTCCCTGCTTTCAAAGCGAGAATATAGCCCTTGTGTTATCTTTTTACGTCTACACAGAATTCCTATCAACAAAGTGTCACAGATAGATTTGGATTTGGTTTCTCTGCAGCAAGATAAGCAAAGCACTCAAATGGCTTAGTTTTTCCATTAACAATGTCATGCCCACTTTGTTTTATCATCTCAATCTTTAGAAGAATGAGTGGAGACTGCATTGAGGTATAAAAGATGCATCCTCTCATTTATTGTTTGAAATCAAACTGAAATAAAAGCAGACGTAGTGAGAAAATATGCTTCTATGAAACATGGAAATTAGGAGCTCAAACAGGCCATTCAGTCCTTCAAATTTAGCCTATGATCTGATCTTGATTGGTCAGCCAATCTCACAGCCTGATCCTTCTTCTCTCCCATCTCCTTTGATCCCTTTAACCCAAGTGCTACACCTCCTTCTCCAATCTAACTCCTTCCTGAAATTATACAATGTTTTGGCCTAAAGAACAAACACAGAAATTTCTGGAAAAGCTTTTTTTTAAAGATTAGTTTCAATTCCCTACAGTATGGAAACAGGCCCTTCAGCCCAAAAAGTTCATGCCAACCCTCTGCAGAGTAACCCAGCCAGACCCAATCCCCTGACTAATGTACCTAACACTATGGGGCAATTCAGCATGGCCAGTTCCCCTGACCTGCACATCTTTGGATTGTAGGAGGAAACCGGAGCACTAGGAGATAACCCATGCAGACACAGGGAGAATGTGCAAACTCCACACAGTCACCTGCGGTGGGAATTGTACCCAGATCCCTGGTGCTGTAAGACAGCAGTGCTAACCACTGAGCCACTGTGCCACCCCACTATACCAGCTCATCATGTCTGGCAGCATCTGTAGAGGGAAATCAGAGTTGACATTTCAGGTCGAGTGATCCTTCCTCAGAACTGGCCTCACAAATGTTTTGGCCTCACCTGATTTGTGTGGTAACAAATTCCACAGACACACCACATTATCAAGAGTATCATGTGAGCAAATCTCACTAGTGCAAAAATATTTGCAATGTTCCTCTCAGGTCCTGCACAAGTTGTCAAGCAAATTGCGCTAAAGTCTTTTGTCTCCTGAAAACTCAAGGGCCAATTCTTCACCCCAGGATTTAAGAGTGGAGCTACATTCAAGCCGGGGACTCCCATGAGTCAATGGGCTAATTGACCTCTTTCAGGGATGCTTTGGCACCTTCCTGAAACCACATTGCACTGGAAGGAAAGCAGGTTATGAGGAGACCAGTGCGTGTCTATAACTTAAAAATGTGTTGCTGGAAAAGCGCAGCAGGTCAGGCAGTATCAAAGGAGAAGGAGAATCGACGTTTCGGGCATAAGCCCTTCTTCAGGAATGCTTATTCCTGAAGAAGGGCTTATGCCCAAAACGTCGATTCTCCTTCTCTTTTGATGCTGCCTGACCTGCTGCGCTTTTCCAGCAACACATTTTTAAGCTCTGATCCCCAGCATCCGCAGTCCTCACTTTCTCCTAGTGTCTATAACTTGTCATTCAGCAGCAGCCAGTGTTTAACACAGTGTCTGGCCCTGGGAACAGCCCAGAATGAACAGAGGACTGCGTCACAGAGTGGCTCAAGACAAGCTGAGTGAGTCGGCAAATGAAAGGCAGATGAGATAATGATATGGATACAGGTGAGGGTTTCCACTTTGCGAGCAAAAACAAGAAGGCAGATTTTTTCTCTGAATGGCAATAGATTGAGCAAAGGTCAGGAGCCACAAAACCTGGGTGTCCTTGAGCACCGGTTTCTGATGGCAAATACGACAGGCAGTGAAGAAGACAAGTCCCACGTTGTCCTTCATAGTGAGAGGATTCGAGTACGGGAGCAGGGATGCCTTGCTACAGGAGCCTTGGTGAGACTACATCTGGAGTATTGTGTCTAGTTTTGGTCTTGCTATCTGAGGAAAGATGCTCTGGCTATGGATGGAGACTGATTTTGTTGAGGGCCATTGAAACAGATAAACAGAAAACAAGAGCAGAAATTGGCCACTGTATCCCTCGAGCCTACTCCACCATTCAATAAGACACACAAAGCAAGATTGGATATGTAGATAAATAGATAAGTCCCCTGGGCCTGATGGCATTTATCCTAGGAAACAGAAAACAAGAGCAGAAATTGGCCACTGTATCCCTCGAGCCTACTCCACCATTCAATAAGACACACAAAGCAAGATTGGATATGTTAGGATTATCGTTTTGGACTGGAGTTTCGAAGAATATGGTGTGGGGTTGGAGGGAGTGTCCCACAGAAATTAACAACATTCTAACAGGGCTTGACAGGGTCATTACAAAAGTTATTCCCAATGGCCAGGGAGTCCAGGAGCAGGAGTCACAGGATACAGGATAGGACATTTAGAGCTGGGATGAAGGAAATTTTTCACCCAGAGAGTGGGGAGCCTGTGGAATTCTCTGCCATAGAAAGCATTTAAGGCAGAAACGTTGAATCTTAGCGAGAAGGAATCAGATTTAGATTTAGATTCTATTGCCATGTGTTCTATAGTACAGAAGCACAGGAGAAAAGCATATAAGGTTGCCACAAAAAAGCTTAGGTATGAAGTAGCAAAAGAAACAAAGTTAAAAAGTTAAGTAGATTTTTTTTAAAAAATGGTAATTGTTAACACTAAAGTCCTGCTTAATGTAAACTAGAAAAACAAAGGAATTATGTTAAAGGTTCAGCAATCTTTGATGATTACTCCACTTAGCTTGCACTCTGAATCAGATATTGTTCTTCGGGTGAAAGGGATCGAAGGGTTTGGGGGAGAAAGTGGGAACCAGGGACTGAGTTGGGCGATCAGCCATGGTCATATTGAATGGCGGAGCAGGCTCAAGGGATACAGTGACCAACTCCTGCTCCTGTTTTCCATGTTTTTCTGTCTCAATGAACCTCAACAAAACCCACCATATCTCTTTCCTGATCAGCTTTACAAAGGCATATTCCAGAAATACATCCCGGACTATTATCGATGAACATGGTGCAGTACAGCAGGGGAACCAGGCCCTTCAGCCCACCATTATTTTTGCCAACCATGGTGCCACACTAAACTAATGCCATCTGCCTGCACATTGTTCCTATCCCTCCACTCCCTGCCTGTTCATGTGTCTGTCTAAATGCCTTTTAAACTTTCTATTGTATCTGCTCCTACCACCTCCTCTGGCAGCATGTTCCAGGCACCAACACCTTCTGTGTAAAAAACCCATCACATCTCCCTTAAAGTTTCCTCCTCTCACCTTAAAACCGTGCCCCTGACTATTTGACATTTCCACCCTGGGAAAAGACTCTTGGCTATCCACCTTATCTACGCCTCTCATAACTTATATCAGGTCGCTCCTCAGCCTCCAATGCTCTGGAGAAAACAATCCTTTAATTCCTCAGCACTCCAGCTCAGTCCTGTATGTTTGACAACCAGACACAATTCCCACATTCTCAGATGGAGACATAACAAGTGAAGACAATCAAATTCAAGGTTAGGTTAGCAGAGTGATAAAACTGGACTGTTGCCACATTACCATCTGTTCAAGTGTTTTTATTTGTTCAAGGGACATGAATATCGCTGACTAGGTCAGTGTTGATTGTACATTAATGTACAAAAGTCAAGGTTTACACCAGTATCTGTGAAACCCTTTGGGGAATCCTGAAGATTAGAAATAGCCAAATTTAAATATTCTAATCTAATCTTGATACATCCGGGTGAGGCCATTAGCACTTATTCAGACTCTAAACTGTCACTGATGTCGAAATACGATATGGCCATTATCACTTTCTCAAACTGTGAATGCCCACCAGTAAACCTCGTATCTATGGAATTAACACCAGAAGATTGTAATCCCTAATTTAGTTTGAGTGCACTGCCTAATTTCTACCGCACACAGATAAGGAATCAGATGCTCTCCCCGACAGAATTTCCAGCTTGACTGCCTCATTACAACAGATAGCCTTATCTGCAAAGAGCAAACCTAGCAATAATCTCATTTTGCAGAAGTTCGGAAATATCTGCTCCATTTCTGCTTTCACACATGGGACTTTGCATTGTCAGAAAAGAAAAGATAAAGGGACCACAGCTGATGAAAACGTCAAGTAAAATATTTGAGGGAAGTTGCTGTAAAATGTAGCGCAGGTTATCTATGAGAAAAAGATACAGACAGATTTACAGTTTAGATTATCTGGCCGCAACCATCTAAATATCCCCACCTTTGACTTTAATGGGATTGTAGATTACAAGGTGAATGGACACCGCACAAAAATCAACAGACGGGAGTGTTCCCTCCCAGTCAGAGAACACTTCAGCAAGCAGGGACAGTCACCTTCGGATCTTCAGGTGACCATCCTCCAAGGCGGACTTCGGGACAGGCAACAACACAAAGTGGCCGAGCAGAGGCTGATAGCTAAACTCGGTACCCATGGGGATGGGCTCGACTGGGACCTTGGGTTTATGTCACAGTACAGGTGACCCCACTGCACCACACACACAGACACAGACACATACATACACACATACACACACGCACGCACACACACACGCACCCTCTCACAGACTTATACCCCTTTACACTCACACTCATACACATACATATATGCACACTCTCTCATAGCCACTCATAACCACCCTGCGCACACACACACATCTAAGCTTGTGGGTGAATTTGTACTTGCAGAATTACATTTTATTTTGCTCAAAAACTGCATGAAACCAAGAAAGATTCTGTCAATCCCTTTTTTAGATTAGAATCAGTCTGAACAGAAGCCTCACACAGGGCACCTCGCACCTTCAATGCATTATCTGGGCCGACATGGCACCTATTGTTAAAAATCAATTGAGAATGTAACTTTAAAGAAAAGTTTTGTGATTTACATATGGAAGAACTGAAACCAGCGTGGTTATTCTAAAAGATGAGAGACTTAACAAACAACCCAGGTCTTTTTCAATGTATAATTTCAGTTACATCACACTGTAAACTTTTGCTATAAATCCTGTGTCTTACAATTTTATTCTCCACAACCACCTGATGGAGGAGCAGCGCTCTGAAAGCTAGTGCTTCCAAATAAACTTGTTTGGCTATAACTTGGTGTTGCGTGATTTTTAACAAAGATCAAAAGGTGATATAGGTAAGTGTGAAAAAAGATGAGAGAGTCAGAGATAAAGGGGAGCAGAGGTGAGGAGGAACTATTGTTTTCAGAGGGTCATGTGTCTGTGGAATTCACTCCCCCAGAGTGTGGTGGATGCTGGAACACTAAATAAATTTATACACAGAATTTTTAGTCAGTAATGAGATGCAGTGTTGTGGACAGCAGGCAGGAAAGTGGAGTTGAGGCTGAGAAGAGGTCAGTCATGATAGTACTAAATGGTGGAGCAGCTCAAGGAACTGAATGGCCTACTCCTGCTCCTGGTTCTTGTATTCTTATTTCCTTCAAAATGAAGCTCCAATAAGCTAATTTTTTTATTGGTGTTTATGTGAAATTGAGGCACGGACTGTTTTCTCAGATGGGAGCAACCTCTGTGTAGTTCAGACCAATAGCTATCCCTCAAGCAATGCCATTGCATCAGTTGCATGAAATTTTAATCTTTTACGGTAGATTCTGTGTCCTATGATCCTGCCCCACTCGTTACCTGACATAGGGGCTGCGCACCAAAAACTTGTACTTTCAAACAACCTGGCGTTGCGCGAATTTTAACTGATAAAATCTGATGAGCTCATCTTTTCCAAGTTGACAATTGTTGGGGAAACAAAAACAAAGAGCTGCAGGTGCTGGAAATAATAAATACAAATTAGCTGCAAATTTCCTCATTCAAAACAGTGACTTTATTTCAAAACGCACCGTAGGTACTTTAGGGTATCCTGCGGTTTTGTTAGCGGTATGTTTAAAGAATATCAAAGAATCACTTGTGTGTATTTATAAAGGACGCCTTCTTAAGTGTGTGTCTCTCTATCTGTTTAGTTCATCGAAAATGTGGTGAAGCAGTAACGGAGAGTGACATGTGTAACAGAACAAACAACAGTATAATGTCCAAATCAATCGTTTTCAAGTTAATGAGTTGGTTTTAATACATTAAACAAATATCAGGATCACTAAGGTGTGAAGATTTTGATCACGTGCACTGGACTTAATACATTAGTGCCTGAAATAGACAGCAAATGTAATTTGCTTTAATGTTTTACTGAGCATATGTATTATAATACATTTTTAAAAGGGCTTTAATGGGATAATCCATTAGATCGATTAATGCCCTTAAACTATCGTGTAACTCCTTTTGCAAATATTTAGAGCAATAAACCACATTTCCAATTAGGAAAAATCATCTCTAACTAAAACGTAAGCCTTTCTGGAAGAGATTTTTGTTTGGTTCTGTGGCAATGTTGGCGAAGGTACAATGTGTTCATCACTGCTGCACAAGCGAAGCCAGTTCAAAGCCTGCATCAGAGCCTTGAGTCCGACACACAGGCTGATGCTGCCTCACCAGAGGCTGTCCCTTTCAGACACAATGGTTTTTTTCTCCATTCAGTGGGCATCACCGACACATCAGCATTTCTTGCCCTTGAACTGAGTGGTTCATTAGATCTTTCCAGAGGGCATTCTGAGACCACATTTCCATTGGTCTGGAGTCACACCTATCCTAGATTAGGTAAAGATTGGCAGATCTTCCTTCCCTAAAGTGCATTAATGAACAAGATTTTTTAAAAAATATATAACAATCAATGATAGAGGAGGCAATGGCCTAGTGGACTGTTAATCCAGAGACCCGGGTAATGTTGCGGGGACCCAGGTTTGAATCCGGCCATGGCAGATGCCGGAATTACAATTCAATAAAAATTTGGAATTCAGAGTCTAATGATGGCAATGAGTCATTACTGACTGTCAGGAAGAAAACATCTAGGTCACTAATGTCCTTTAGGGAAGGAAACTGCCAACCTTTCTTCATCTGGCCTTAATAAGATTCCTGACCCACAGCAATATGGTTGACTCTTAACTGCCCCTGGGCAATTAGGGATGGGTAATAAATGCTGCCTAGCCATAGACACCCTTACCCTGTGAATGAGTGAAAAAAAAATGGTTCAGGCCCTCAGTTACTGTCACAAACTTTACATTTTATATTTATTTATCAAATTTAATTTCCACCAATTAGTTTGCTGGGATTTCAACCCATTCCCTACTACCTGCTCCTCTGGATTAGAATTTGAATTAGCTTTATTGTCAGATAGACTCACAGGAGTACAGGAAAACGTTTACACATCGCCACTTTCAGCACAATCTTAGGGACCAAGGTATCGAGCGACAAATTCTTAAATACAAATTCTTTGCGAAAAAATAGGCAAGTTAAGAGATTAAAAGTTCACCAATAAATTAGAAAAACAGAGAAATAAGAATTTGGAATAAGTGTGCTTCCAACCCAGCCCATGTCACACTTCACCTAAATGCTGTGAGTTATAGAATCATAGAGATGTACAGCATGGAAACAGACCCTTCAGTCCAACCCGTCCATCCCGACCAGATATCCCAACCCAATCTAGAGCCACCTGCCAGCACCCGGCCCATATCCCTCCAAACCCTTCCTATTCATATACCCATCCAAATGCCTCTTAAATGGTGCAATTGTACCAGCCTCCACCACTTCCTCTGGCAGCTCATTCCATACGGGTACCACCCTCTGCATCAAAAAGTTGCCCCTTAGGTCCCTTTTATATCTTGCCCCTCTCACCCTAAACCTATGCCCTCTAGTTCTGGACTCACCCACCCCAGGGAAAAGATCTTGTCTATTTATCCCATCCATGCCCCTCATAATTTTGTAAACCTTTATACTTTCAAGGAGCTATGAACCTGCACTCCAAGGTCTCTTTGTTCAGCAACATTCCCTTGGACCTTCCCATTAAGTGTATAAGTCCTGCTAAGATTTGCTTTCCCAAAGTGCAGCACCTCATCTTTATCTGAATTAAACTCCATCTGCCACTTCTCAGCCCATTGGCCCATTTGGTCAAGATCCTGTTGTAATCTGAGGTAACCTTCTTCGCTGTCCACTACACCTCCAATTTTGGTGTCATCCATAAATTTATGAACTGTACCTCTTATGCTAACATCCAAATCATTTATGTAAATGACAAAAAGTAGTGGACCCAGCACCGATCCTTGTGGCACTCCACAGGTCACAGACCTCCAGTCTGAAAAACAACCCTCCATCACCACCCCCTGTCTTCTACCTTTGAGCCAGTTCTGCATCCAAATGGCTAGTTCTCCCTTTATTCCGTGAGACCTACCCTTGCTAACCAGTCTCCCATGGGGAACCTTGTCTAATGCTTTACTGAAGTCCATATAGATCACGTCTACTGCTCTGCTGTCATCAATCATCTTTGCTACTTTTTCAAAAAACTCAATCAAGTTTGTGAGACATGATTTCCCACACACAAAGTCATGTTGACTATCCCGAATCAGTCCTTGCCTTTCCAAACACTTGTACATCCTGTCCATCAGGATTCCCTCCAACAACTTGCCCACCACCGACGTCAGGCTCAGTGGTCTATAGTTCCTTGGCTTGTCCTTACCACTCTTCCTAAAGAGTGGCATCATGTTAGCCAACCTCCAGTCTTCCAGCACTTCACCTGTGACTATCGATGATACAAATACCTCAGCAAGAGGCCGAGCAATTACTTCTCTAGCTTCCCACAGAGTTCTAGGGTGCACCAGATCAGGTCCTGGGGATTTATCCATCTTTATGAGTTTCAAGACATCCAGCACTTCCTCCTCTGTAAAATGGACATTTTGCAAGGTGTCACCATCTATTTTGCTACTTTCTATATCTTCCATATCCTTTTCCACAGTAAATACTGATGCAAAATACTCGTTTAGTTTCTGCCCCGACTCCTGCGGCTCCACACAAAGTTCACCTTGCTGATGTTTGAGGGGCCCTATGGGAGTTCATATCCATGCTGTGGCCACGTCTTCGAATCCACGCTGAGGCCGGGAGTTTGAGTCCACGCTGAGGCTGGGAGTTTGAGTCCACCCTGAGGCTGGGAGTTTAAGTCCACACTGAGGCCGGGAGTTTGAGTCCACACTGAGGCTCTAAGTTTGAGTCCACACTGAGGCTTGGAGTTTGAGTCCACACAGAGGCTTGGAGTTTGAGTGCACACTGAGGCTGGGAGTTTGAGTCCACACTGAGGCTTGGAGTTTGAGTCCACACTGAGGCTTGGAGTTTGGGTCCACACTGAGGCCAGGAGTTTGAGTCCACCCTGAGGCCGGGAGTTTGAGTCCATACTGAGGCCGGGAGTTTGTGTCCACACTGAGGCTGGGAGTTTGAGTCCACACTGAGGCCGGGAATTTGAGTCCACCCTGAGGCCGGGAGTTTGAGTCCACACTGAGGCTGGGAGTTTGAGTCCACACTGAGGCTGGGAGTTTGAGTCCGCGCTGAGGCCGGGAGTTTGAGTCCACACTGAAGCCGGGAGTTTGAGTCCACACTGAGGCCGGGAGTTTGAGTCCACACTGAGGGCAGGAGTTTGAGTCCGCACTGAGGCTGGGAGTCTGAGTCCACCCTGAGGCCGGGAGTTTGAGTCCGTACTGAGGCTGGGAGTTTGAGTCCACACTAAAGCTGGGAGTTTGAGTCCACACTGAGGCTCAGAGTTTCAGTCCACACTGAGGCTGGGAGTTTGAGTCCACGCTGAGGCTGGGAGTTTGAGTCCACATTGAGGCCGGGAGTTTGGGTCCACGCTGAGGCTGGGATACCCAGATCTCGTCGTATCCCAATCTATCGTTCTTCACTAATAATCTGCCTTCCTGTTTTGCAACCAAACTGGATTTTCTCCTATTTATCCACGTAATACTTCATCTGTCAGGCATGTACCTATTCACTCAGCCTGTCCAAATCCCATTGAGGCATCGTACGTCCTCCTCACAGCTTACGTTCCAGTTCCCTTCACACCCAACCCCAGTCCTGAAGAAGGATTCCACTTGAAACATTGACTTCTCCATCTCTTGATGGTGGCTGGCTTGCTGTGTTCTTCCAGCCTCCTGATGCTGTCTGGTGTGCTATTTTCTCCCAGCCTACTGCTTGTCTACTTTGGATTCCAGCATCCGCCTCTCACCACATTCCCACCCAGCTTTGTATCATCTGTAATTGTGTCATTGGGCGGCATGGTGGCACAGTGGTGGGCGGCATGGTGGCACAGTGGTGGGCGGCTTGGTGGCACAGTGGTGGGCGGCATGGTGGCACAGTGGTTAGCACTGCTGCCTCACAGCGCCAGAGACCCGGGTTCAATTCCCACCTCAGGCGACTGACTGTGTGGAGTTTGCACGTCCTCCCCGTGTCTGCTTGGGTTTCCTCCGGGTGCTCCGGTTTCCTCCCAAAGTCCAAAGATGTGCAGGTCAGGTGAATTGGCCATGCTAAATTGCCCCTAGTGTTAGGTAAGGGGTAAATGTAGGGGAATGGGTGGGTTGCGCTTCAGTGGGTCGGTGTGGACTTGTTGGGCCGAAGGGCCTGTTTCCACGCTGTAATGTAATCTAAACTTGGAAATATTAATTTGAAATCATTAATGTAATTAATATATATTGTGAATCAATCTGGAGTCGATTCCAGTTCCTCTAAATATAGTTGTTCTTCCAGCAGCAGGAAGTGCGGGACCGTCGAGCAGGAGGCTGTTGGAGAAGTCACGAGTTTACATATTTGGGTGGTTCCTTTACCCAAAACAATACTCAGGTCGTGTCTCCCACTCATCCTCCTCCTCTAACCAACAAGAAAAGATTTGTGCGTTGGCTGATAAGGTGGTAAGTGTTTTCTTTTGTTGTTTCATTTTCTTCAACAGTCCATTTGGGAATTTAGAAAAGTGGGAATGTTGGTTAGGGCAGTTGAATGTTCCTCCTGCAGTATGTAGGAGGTAAGGGTCATCTCTAGTGTCGCTGCTGACTTCATTTGTGGGAAGTGCACCCAACTCCAGCTCCTCGAGAACTGAGTTAGGGAACTGGAGCTGGAGCTGGATGAACTTTGGATCATTCGGGAGGCGGAGGGGGTTATTGACAGGAATTACAGGGAGGTAGTTACTCCACAGCCATATGAAGAAGGTAGATGGGTACCGTCAGGGGTAGGAAAGGGAACCGGCAGGTAGTGCAGGGATCTCCTGTGGTGGTTCTCCTCAATACCAAGTATATAATTTTGGATACTGTTGGGGGAGGGGAGGATGACCTACCAGGGGTAAGCGATGGAGCACAGGTCTGTCCTTGTTGCTCAGAGGGTAAGGGGGAAGAGGAGCAGACCATTAGTCATTGGGGACTTCATAGTTAGGGGGAACAGATAGGAGATTTTGTGGGAACAAGAGAGACTCACAGATGATTTGTTGCCTCCCAGATGCCAGGGTTCGTGATGTCTCTGATTGTGTTTTCGGGATCCTTGACGGGGAGCAACTACAAGGTGTGGTCCACATAGGAACCAACAACATTGGTAGGAAGAAAGGTGGGGATCTAAGGCAGAAATTCAGGGAGCTAGGCTGGAAGCTTAGAGTTAGAACAAACAGAGTTGTTATCTCTGGTTTGTTGCCCAAGCCACGTGCCCATAAAGCGAGGAACAGGGAGAGAGTGGAGTGAATATGTGGCAGAGATGGTGCCAGAGGAAAGGTTTTGGATTCTTGGATAATTAGAGCTCTTTCTGGGGAAGGTGCGACCTCTATAAACAGGATAGTTTTCACCTGAACCAGAGGGGTACCAATATCCTGGAGGGGAAATCTGCTGATGCTCTTCGGGGGGGGTTTAAGCTAATGCTGTAGGGGATGGGAACCTGAATTGTAGTTCCAGTGTACAGGAGGTTGAGGGTGGTGAGGTCAGGGATAGGGTTACAAGGTTGTGAGAGGGCACCAGCAATCAGGATGTTGGTTTGAAATGTGTGTACTTCAATGCCAGGAGCACCTGGAATAAGGTGGGTGACTGTGCAGCATGGGTTGCTACCTGGGATTTTGCTGTTCTGGCCCTTTCAGAGACTTGGCTAGAAGAGGGACAGGAATGGTTGTTGCAGATTCTGGGATTTAGATGTTTCAGCAAGAACAGAGAAGATGCTAAAAGAAGTGGGGGTGTGGCGTTGTTAATCAAGGGTAGTATTACAGCAGCTGAGAGAACATTTGAGGACTCATCCACTGAGGTAGTTTGGGCTGAGGTTAGAAACAGGAAAGAAGTGGTCACCCTGTTGGGAGTTTTCTATAGGCCTCTGAATTGTTCCAGGGATGTAGAGGAAAGGATAGCAAAGATGATTCTCGTTAGAAACAAGAATAACAGAGTAGTTGTTATGGGAGACTTTAACTTCCCCAATATTGACTAGAATACTATAGTTCAAGTAGTTTCGATGGGTCAGTTTTTGTTCAATGTGTTCAGGAGGGTTTTCTGACACAGTATGTAGACAGGCCAACAAGGGGTGATGCCATATTGGATTTGGTACTGGGGAATGAATCCGGCCAGGTGTTAGATTTGAAGGTAGGTGAGCACTTTTACGATAGTGACCACAATTCGGTTATGTTTAAATAGCAATGGGCAGGGATAGGTATATACCACAGGGAAATGCAATTACGATGCAATTAGGCAAGATTTAGGATGCATAGGATGGGGAAGGAAACTGCAGGGGATGGGCACACTTGAAATGTGGAGCTTATTCAAGGAACAGCTACTGCAGGTCCTTGATAATTATATCCCTATCAGGCAGGGAGGTAGTTGTTGAGAGAGGGAGCCATGGTTTACTAAAGAAGTTGAAGCTCTTGTCAAGAAGAAGAAGAAGGCTTATGTGAGGATGAGGCGTGAAGGCTCAGTTAGGGGGCTTGAGAGTTATAAGTTAGCCAGAAAAGATCTAAAGAGAGGGCTAAGAAGAGCCAGGAGGGGACATGAGAAGCTGTTGGCGGATAGGATCAAGGAAAAACCTAAGGCCTTCTGTCGGTATATGAAGAATAAAAGAATCACTGGAGTAGGATTAGGGCCAATCAAAGATAGTAGTGGGAAGTTGTATGTGGAATCTGAGGACATAAGGGAAGCACTTAATGAATACTTTTCATCAGTATTCGTATTGGAAAAGGGCAATGTTAGTGAGAATACGGAGATATAGGTTACAAGATTAAATGGGATTGTGGTTGACAAAGAGGAGGTTTTAGCGATTTTGGAAGACCTGAAAATAGATAAGACCCTGGGCAGCATGGGATTTATCGTCGGATTCTCTGGGAAGCCAGAGAGGAGATTGCAGAGCCTTTGGCTTTGATCTTTTTGTCATCATTGTCGACAGGAGTAGTGCCAGAAGACTGGAGGAGAGCAAATGTTGTTCCCTTTGTTTAAGAAGGGGAGTCGGGCAAACCCTGGTAATTAAAGGTTCATGGGCCTTCCTTCGGTTGTGGGTAAGGTGGTAGAAAAGGTTATAAGAGATAGGATTTATAACCATTTGGAAAGGAATAATTTGATTAGACATAGTCAACACAGTTTTGTGAAGGGTAGGTCATACCTAACTAACCTTATTGAGTTATTTGAGAAGGTGACAAAACAGGTGGATGAAGGTAAAGCGGTTGATGTTGTGTATATGGATTTCAGTAAGGTGTTTGTTAAAATTTCACATGGTAGGCTTTGCACAAAATACAGAGTTTCGGGATTGAAGGTGATTTAGCAGTTTGGATTTGGATCAGAAATTGGCTAGCTGAAAGAAGACAGAGGGTGGTGGTTGATGGGAAATGTTCATCCTGGAGCTCAGTTATCAGTGATGTGCTGCAAGGATCTGTTTTGGGACCAATGTTGTTTGTCATTTTTATAAATGATCTGGATGTGGATGCAGAAGGATGGGTTCGTAAATTTGCAGATGACACTAAGGTAGGCAGAGTTGTGGATAGTGCCAAAGGTTGCTGTGGGTTACAGAGGGACATGGATAAGTTGCAGAGCTGGGCTGAGAAGTGGCAAATGGAGTTTAATGAGGAAAAGTGTGAGGTAGTTCACTTCAGAAGAAGTAACAGGAATGCAGAGTATTGGGCTAATGGTAAAATTCTTGGCAGTGTAGATGAACAGAGAGATCTCGGTGTCCAGAGGCATAAATCCCTGAAAGTTGCCACCCAGATTGATAAGGCATATGGTGTGTTGGCATTTATTAGTAGAGGGATTGAGTTTCAGAGCCACGAGGTCATGTTTCAGCCGCACCTTGCGTATTGCATACATTTCTGGCCACTGCATTACAGGAAGAATGTGGAAGCTTTGGAAAGGGTTCGAAGGAGATTTACTGGGATGTTGCCTGGAAAAGAGGGAAGGTCTTATGAGGAAAGGCTGAGGGAACTGAGGCTGTTTCCGTTGGAGAGAAGAAGGTTAAGAGGTGACTTAATCGAGTCGTATAAGATAATCAGAGGATTAGATAGGGTGGACAGGGAAAGCCTTTTCCTCAGATGGTGAAGGCTAACATGAGGAGCATAGCTTTAAATTGAGGGGTGATAGATTTAGGACAGATATTAGGGATAGTTTCTTTACTCAGAGAGTAGTAGGGACGTGGAACGGCCTGCCTACAACAGTAATAGATTCGCCGACGTTAAGGGCATTGAAATGGGCATTGGACATACATATGGATAATAATGGAACGATGTAGGGTAGATGGGCATCAGATTAATTTGACAGGTTGGCGCAACATCGAGGGCTGAAGGGCCTGTACTGAGCTGTAATGTTCTATGTTCTATGTTCTATAGGAGCAAATGCTGGAATCTCTACTGAAAACAACAAATGCTGGAGATCACAGCGGGTCAGGCAACATCCATGGAGAGTGAGCAAGCTAACGTTTCGAATCTAGATCACCCTTCATCAGAGCTGAAGTGAAATGTGGAAAGATGCTGTCCCTGAACATTTCACTTCAGTTCTGATGAAGGGTGATCTAGACTTGAAACGTTAACTTGCTCTCTCTCCATGGATGCTGCCTGACCCACTGCGATCTCCAGCATTTGTTGTCAGCCCAGTTCCCCTAAAGCCTATTTGAATTTATTCCCTGTGATATCTGATCACCTTCGACTGCAACCATCCTTGCAAGCCTCCACTGACATTTCTCACAAGCTATTTTCTTTTCAAGTTAAGCAGCACCAATGTGGTTTCAATTGTTGAGAATCTGTTCTGTTTACATCCTGCTGACTGTGATAAACAACAAATATTTTTTTCTTTATCTCATCACAGTTGAGTAATTTCAGTTCTAATCAGTGGTGGAAGAAGGTTTGATAAATGTGTATGGAACTCCTGATAAACAGACAATCACTAATAAGGTGTCATCACTGACTGCTGGATTCTAGTTATTCTCAAAGCAGTTTAGTAGCTAGGGATATAGAAAAAAGGACATTTTTGCTCAGACAACTATTGATGCTTTGCCACAGATATTTATCAAGGCAGAGACTAAAGTATCATTTCGTAGACCAAGCAAAAAATCTTTCACACAGCAAGTCATGAGGGTCTGGAAGGTACTGGGGTAGAGGCAGATTCCATTGTGGGATTTAAAGGGGTGTTGGCTGATTATCTGAAGACAAACGATGTACAAGGAATATGTGAAAAGGCATCAGTATGTGTAAAGGCCAAGTGGAAGAGGATTCCAAGAAAGGTCAAGAAAATGTGACAACATTATCTTCCAGGAGAAGGTGAGGACTGCAGATGCTGGAGCTCAGAGTCAAGAGTGTGTTGTGCTGGAAAAGCACAGCAGGTCAGGCAGCATCCGAGGAGCAGGAGAATTGACATTTTGGGCATAAGCCCTTCAACATTTCTGAGGAAGGGCTTATGCCCAAAACGTCGATTCTCGTGCTCCTTGAATGCTGCCTGACCAGCTGTGACTTTCCAGCATCACATTCTCAACATTATCCTCCAGTCAAAAATCTAGATAGACATAAAAAATTGAATGGCTTTCAATTTCGGTTAATCTGTATATTTTGGTCCATAAATATATCAGCTTTGATTTAACTTTATTGATCAATGTATTTTGGCTTCAACTGTAAAACACAATCCTTTCCTACTTTCACTACCCTGATCTCCCTTTACAAATCTTGCTTTCAAAAACCACTTCTGTTATTGTTGTGTTGCTGTGTTCTGAGGAAGGATCTCTGTAAGTAAAATGTTAACTCTGTTTTCTCTGTAAAAGGAGATTTATTTGGCCCATCATTCTTATACTGGTTCTATTATCTAGTGCCAATGCCCTACTTTTTTTTCACAAATCCCTGCATGATATTTCTATCCAAATTATCATGCAATGCCCCTCTTGAATTCCTCAGTTGAACCTCCATCCTAGATATTTCCAGGCAATACTTTGCAAACCCTAAATATCCACTGTGTGAAAATGTTTTGCTCATGTCACCCTTGCTTCTTTTGCACATCACTTTAAATCTATGTCCTCCTGTTCTTGTTCCTTTTATGAATGGAAACAGCTTTAGCTGATTTCCGTGATTCAGCCCACTGCAGAGCTTTGAAACCTCTATCAGATCTGTCAGCCTTCCCCTTTCCAGGGAGAACAGCCCCAACTTTTGCAATCTATCCTCATCACTGAAGTTTCTCATTCCGGAACCATTCTTGTAAATCACTTCTGCACTCTCTCCGATACAATCACATCTTTCTGATAATGTGGCGCCCACACTGTACACAATACTCCAGCTGAGGTCGAATAAGTATCATGTACAAGTTCAACATCACCTCCTGGCTCTTGTATTCTACGACCACATTAACAAAGCCAAGACCATTGTATGCTTTACTTACTGTTCTCTGCATCTATCCTGCCTCCTTCAATGATCTGTGCACATATACGCCCAGGTCCTCCTGCTCCTCTTTAAAAGTGGAAGCCCTCTTTTGTATTAACTTTCAAAGTTATTCTGACCAAAGTGCTTCACCTCACTCCGGGACAGATTTTGTTTTTTGTCAGTCTTGTGGGCAAATGTCCAATGTCAGTTGTTCTGTGTTTGTTTATCTGTGCCTGTTAACTGATTGATGCCCAGTTTTATTGGTTGAACCTAGATATGGACTTGGAGAAAAGTAAACAGTAATGCAGGCAGAGCTGAAAGATGGAGTGGACATTACAAAGCATTGTATAAAACATGGCAAGGAAAGTTTCCATGCATAGAGAAACTGATATCGAGACCCAAGATCTTGAATATCTAACACCATTTCTTGTATTAGTCTTGCTGGCATTTGATAGTAGCATTCCATTTCCTCTGGTTACACAGGTTCAATGACCCAACCTACATTTGTGCTTCAATATAGCATAGGGCAAATTGTGAGCTGCGAATGAAGAATACTAAATTGGAAGTAGTCCAAGTAACTTGTTATATTAACCTGAAGGCGTGTTTAGGACCCAGGACAACGAGGAGGAAGAGGTGCATCTCCCAGGTTTGCATGTGGAGAGAGCGAGAAAAAAAGTATCTGTCTTTTTGCCTCTTCCATTCTTTTTCAGCCTGGCTCCAATCTTCTATCTTCACTGCTATGTTGTGGGTGGCCACTGGCTAGGCTAGCACTCAATGCACAGAGGGTCGCTAAGAGCCAACCACATTGCTCTTGGTCTGGAGTCACACATAGGCCAGACCAGTTAAGGATAGCAGATATCTTTCCCTAAAGGGCATTAGTGAACCAAATGGGTTTCCCTGATGACTGACAGTGGTGTCACGGTCATTATTAGACCATTATTTCCATTCAAATTCAACCATCTACCATGGTGGCTTTAGAACCCAGACCACTAGAACATTACCTGCGTTTCTGGATTAACAGTCTATTGATAATGCCACTAGACCATGGCCTCCCCTCCTTTACTGATCACCGCTCCTGGCCAAAACCTCTTCTTTTGTCCCATTCATTTGAAATATTATCACAAGGAATTAAAAAAGCAAGGGAGTCAGCAACATTTCACTCTTAATTGATTAAACGTATTAACTGTACATTCATTCCTGTAAGCCAAAATTCAAGGATTAATTATACCAACATTCCCGCATAATTAAAACCATCATTTATACTGAGTCTATTCTCTTTAATGTAATTTGTAAATGTTTAAAACTTATTTTCAGTCTCAACCCTGCATTCCCTACCTTTCAAACCCTTGTTGTGAATGATCTCTGGTTTCTCATCATTGCTTTTGGAGGCCTGGCAGTGAGGAGGAACAGGCTCTTCAGCTACCAAGGGACGGTGACTGAGAACAATGCTGCCCCCAACAGATGGCAACAGGTAGTGGACGCCAAAAGAGTAAAGTTTGCAGAGGGGGTAAAGCAAGTGAGGGCAGGTAATGACACTTCCATCAGTTGATGTAAGTAGAGCTCAGACTGGGTGTAAATCAGACAGCTAATCAACACATATCAGTTTCTCACCCCAATGTGCAACTTCAGATAGTCCCAAACCCACTTGCCCCTCTCAGAAACAAACAGCAGGGATTGCTATCGCTGTCCCAGTAGGGCTGGTTTGAGCTGCTGTGGTTGAGCCCTATCACATCTGGCTTCAACACAGGAGATGTAACAATTCAGAAACTCATTGCGTAGCACACAAACAGACCCAGTAAGTACTGTTACTGAGGTTTGTTTTAACATAATCATTCATCGGATGTGGGTATCTCTGGCTCAGCCAACATTTATTGGCTATCCCTAATTGCCTAGAGGGCAGTTAAGAGTCAACCACATTGCTGTGGATCTGCAGCCACATGTAGGCCAGACCGGGTAGAGATGGCAGATTTCCTTCCCTAAAGGACATTACTGAGACTGAAGGGTTTCTCCCGACAATTGGTATTGGTTTCATGGCCATCACTAGACCATTGATACAAAATGCTTTTTCATTGGATTCAAATTCCAACATCTGCCATGGCAGGACTCAAACTTGGATCTGCATCGCTAGATTAATTGAAACAAAAAAACTGAAAACATAAAACATTGACTTCTCCACCTCCTGATCTTGCCTAGCTTGCTGTGTTCTTCCAGTTTCTGTTTATCTTCTCCAGATTAATAGTCTAGCGAGAATACCATGAAGCCATTGCATTCACTGGGTCAGAGATGGTAGGGTGGATTACTCTTGATCCACCTCTTGACTGACTGCAAGTAGATATGTTTCAAAGATAAAATTATATTGCCCCTACCTCAGGCTACATGGCTTAGGTTCAATTCTCACCTACTGTGTTGGTGTGTAATAACATCTCTGAACAGAACATAGAACGTAGACCAGTACAGCACAGTACAGGCCCTTCGGCCCTCAATGTTGTGCCAGCCTTTTATCGTACTCTAAGATCAGACTAACCTACATACCCTTCATTTATACTAACTTCCATGTGCCTAGCCAAAAGTCGCTTAATCACGTTGATTAGAGAATATCCAAAAGGCAGATTTTCTCTTTTTTTTAAGTTAAAGCAAAACAAATGCTTATCTTTCAGCACTGCAACATACTGAGATCACAACCAAGATGAAGAAACAGCTGTGACAGTCACCTGTCAAAAACCAGGCTGTGACAAGGAAAATTTATGAGCATAAATTTTGAGGTCAATCAGTCTGCGTAGACAGAGAGAGAGAAAAACAGCATAAACAGGACTCTATTTAAAATTCACCAGCAAGCTTCAAATTGGGGTAAGCTTTTACCAAGAAATTTGAAGAACCAAAGCAAATCATCACTGCAGATTTTCAAAGTATGACAACTATGTTGAAATGCATAAATGTATGCACACACAAACACGCACTTACATATTCACCCAGACAAACAGACACACAAAAAGTGATTACACAAGAGGTAATATGCACTTATGCCTTCAAAGTCAAAGCATTTACCATTTCACTTGAGTTTCTCACGACGGAAGCTCAAGACATTGGCTTCATTTTCACGTTGACTGAAATGTCATGGGAAATGGCTGGAAATTTCGATGGCCTCATGCCGTGACAGCAGGATTTTGGGTTCCCTGCAAGCCAGGTGCAGTGATCTTTCAACAACCTTTGGATTTTAAACCAATTTCTATTCCCATTTTAGTCCAGTAATTTCTGTTCTTGTCTCTGGTTAAGATTGAAAAAGGACTTGATGGGCATGCAGAGGGTGGTCCGTGTATGGAACGAGCTGCCAGAAGAAGTGGTGGAGGCTGATATGATTGCAACATTTAAATCTGGATGGGTATAAGAATAGAAAGTGTTTAGAGGGATAGGGGCCAAACGCTGACAAATGGGAGGGGGTCCAATCTGGTTGTCTGGTTGGCAGGACAAGTTGGACCAAAGGGTGTGTTGCCATGCTGTGTGACTCTGAGAATCTATAAATAATTGGAGCTAAATTTGACCCACACCTCTAGCCTATGAAAAGTTGAGATTGCGTCTAATATTTTTCACCCTTCAAATCCCAGCAGACTATCGTTCCAGTTTGCAGTTTTGCTGAATTGGACAATTCTTAGCTTTCTGCTGTTGCAGCTCATTATGACAGAGTGTAAAAGTCACAGGCTTTAGGCTGGCTGCTCATGGAAGCTGTAATCAGGAAATTTACTCAGTAAATACATCAAAACTTAACACTGATCTCACGAGTTTGCACATAACTAACTACCAAAGGTGAGGAATAAAAATATCCCTTACATGAAAATCAATGCTATTTTCTAATTATGAGGCAGTTAGTCATATCTTAAAGGTCGTACCTGCAACATTAGCACAGAACATGTGAAGATTCTGGAATAGCAAGGTCAAGGTAACAGGGTTCAACAGGATTATAGGCAAAAGTGAGAATTGCAGAAGCCGGAGATTAGAGTCAAGAATGTGGTGCTTGAAAAGCACAGCAAGTCAGGCAGTATCTGAGGAGCAGGAAAATCAAAACTCCAGGCAAAAGCTCTTCATCAGGCCCTTTCTTGATGAAATGTCAATTTTCCTGCTCCTCGGATGCTGCTTGACTTGCTATGCCTTTCCAGCAACACACTGTTGACTTCAACAGGATTATGTCATGACAAGCTCCCCTTCAGGGGCAAATGTTTTCTGACATTTCATAACACTTGAAATTTTTCAGCTCGTACGTACATGCTCAAGCACTGTCTAAGGTCAGTTTTCTACAGGACGATGTAGCCCTACTTGCTAAAGAACTGAATCACACCTGGTCTCTTTGTGTTTCTCCCAGGACAACAACGCATGATCCTCAGATGATCACTCCTGAATCTACTGTTCTGCCAGTGATTGAGGCAGAGGAAATCTGAAGGATCATTGTAATTGATCTTCCTGTCCATCCAACGCACACATGGCCTACTGAGTGCCAGAAAGAAACGTAACAAACAGACACAAACCCAGGAGCACCCCAACACCAAAACCATGACCCCACCCCCATCACCAAACCATCATCTCCCAGACCATACAGAACC
>NC_057723.1:3047842-3088797 GCF_004010195.1 Chiloscyllium plagiosum
ATGTATCTCTCCACCCTTCAGGCACAGTGCCAGTATTCCTGATGAAGGGCTTTTGCCCGAAACGTCGATTTTACTGTTCCTCGGATGCTATCTGACCTGCTGTGCTCTTCCAGCACCACTAGTCCACAAACCTAGGAGCAGTTGAAACAATTCTTTTATTATTTTTCTCAGGATGTGCACATTGCTGGAAAGGCCAACATTTATTTCCCAATCGCTAATCGATCAGGAGATGGCTCATGTGAGTCATTACCCTCAATTGAAGCAAAAGCCTTGCAAGCACATTTTAAAATTGATTAAGATCCAACCACATTGTTGAGGGTCTGGAGTCACATGTAGACCAGCATGAGTAAAATTGGCAGATTTCCTCCCCCCAAAACATTACTGAATCAGATGAGGCTTTATGTAGTTTCCAATCACCATTACTGATATAAGTGTGAACAACTTGAATTTAAATCTGGCAACTAGTGTGATGGGACTTGAACCCACATCCCCATTTATCAGGGTTACTAACCCACTGACAGAACAAAAAGAAAAGAAAATGCCCTGACTGTATTTTGTTAAAAAACAGCGCACGCTATCCCAAATGTGTTGGACAAGCACTAGCTTAACACACACATTATTCAACAAAACCTTATCACAAACACATTTCTACTTGTGCAGCTTGCTGTGCACAACTAGTCTATTTCCTTTCCTACCTTATGACTGTAATAAGCTTCCGAAGTACATCAGTGGCCAGAAAGTTCTTATGAATGGTTTATTATTCATAAAATGAATAAAAATTCAACCAGTTAAAATGGCACCTCTCCCAAATGGATGAATGGTGCTTCAACATTAGTTATTGGGTTAGCCCACATCTAGAGTAATTAACTCCTTCCCTGTCTCAGCCATTTAGTTGAATGGCTCTCATCCTGTCAAGTTTTTGGTGAGATAGGGCAAGCCATCCAGACAGACACCGAGAATGTTGGTAAAACTCAGCAGATGTGGTAGCATCCCTGGAGAGAGAAACCGAGTTAATGTTTCAAGGCCAGTTTGACTGTTCTTTAGAAGGTCTGCCCCTGAACTGTCTGTGCCCAAGCACTGGACAGATATCAGAAGCTGCCCCAATGTACAGGGCTGAGATCCCTTGCATGTAGGTATCCCCTGGATTTGACTGAGGATGGGTATATGAATAGGAAGGGTTTAGAGAGATATGGGCCAATCTGGATGGGTATATGAATAGGAAGGGTTTAGAGGGATATGGGCCAAATGCTGGCAAATGGTCGACATGAATGATTTGGACCGAAGGGTTTGTTTCCATGCTGTACATCTCTATGACTATTTCCTGTCCCTACAGTTCTCAATGACTGAGGACTTTGGGACATAGTCATGAGCGTGCAGCCCATGGAATGTGTTGGACACATATCTGGCTGGCACACGGGAGCAGGTGTGAAATTGACATAGCACGGTGCCACTCAACAGCATGTCCCAACCCCTTAACTAGTAACTGCCAACAACTATGAGGAAGGCGGGATTACTGTGAGCATCCAGGTAGGATCCCACCTCTTCCTAGCGAGAATCTTACCTCAATGTCCACAACCTGGTCGGGAAATACAACTTTGTAAGCTTGATGTCAAGTAAGGCCTTGCTCAATATCCCCCAGACATTCCCAAATTTCTCGCCATAGCACACATCTTTCAGGGTCCGGGAAGATTCCACCCCTAATGTCCATCTTAAAGCCAGATTAGCTTTCTTCACAGACTATACAATATTTACATTTCATGTTTAAAGCAATGGTGTTCATACTTACATCATATTGATTTTAAAACATTCTTTTAAAGATGGCACACCACTGAAAAAATGACTTGAAAAATTGCATTGGGAAACTGTCAAAAGAATGAAGAGGAAATGAGGAGAATTATTTTTCAGACTGAGTTGCTATGATACGGAATATGGTGGGCTTCATAAGGTTCAAGGTAGAGCTTATGTTTCCAATTGCTCTCAAGACCAAAGCGAGGAGTCTTTAATATAAAACAGTTACTAATCAATTGCATAGAGAATTCCAGAGGAGATTCTTTGCTCAGAATGTGGAACTCAGGAATAGAGTAGATGCACTTAAGGGAAAACTAGGTAAGCACATTAGGTAAAAAAGAATAGAGCTTGATCTGCTGAGATGAAAGTGGGTAGCAGGCAGTTCGCGTAACTTGCACTGATTGGGCTGAATGGCCTGTTTCCATGGCAAGGCGAAAGTGAGGACTGCAGGTGCTGGAGATCTGAATCAAGATTAGAGCGGTGCTGGAAAAGCACAGCAGGTCAGGCAGCATCCGAGGAGCAGGAAAATCAACATTTTGGGCAAAAGCCCTTCATTCAGCCTCATTCCTGATGAAGAGCTTATGCCCGAAACATCGATTTTCCTGCTCCTCGGATGCTGCCTGACCTGCTGTGCTTTTCCAGCACCGCTCTAATCTTGACTCTGGTTCTGTGGCTGTCAATTCTTTATTGTGTTAAAAGAAAACGAATCAAACATATACAGCAAAGTTCACTACAATCTCAGGTTAAATTCAGTGGTCAAGAATTTTCACCAGGACTACGAGAAATAAAGAAATGATAAAATTCAGAGACATAAACTGCTGTTGTTTCATTCCTTAAACTTTTTAATTGGGATTGCAAGCATTGTTCACAGTGAACTGTTTACCAGGATTAACAAGAGGTGAACAAGTTTATTGGTAATTTGACACCTTGACAGCCTCAGATAGATTTTCAATAATCTGAGCACCATCATTTCAAACTCATCCTTTAATTTGAAGACAGTAGGAGGGAGTGAGCTCAGCACTCTTTGCAGTGAGTCACACTGTTTTGACAGCAGTATGCCATTTACCAGAGGTTTTCGAATTCCTGCCTACTGCTGCTGTAAATATTCACAATCTTGTTAAAGCTGTCGAGTTGCCTACATCAGCGGAGTGATGCTGAAATTTATTCCACCTTTCGGCACAGTTTTAGCTTCACAGATACTTCCTGCTGTTTTCAATGCTTTGTTTGATGCTTTCATGGTGTCGTAGAACAGTAAGAACCACTGCTGTGTGACTGACTGACAATCTCAAAAGTGCTTGGTACTGGACAAATACATTCTAGCACAGAGCTGAGGCAAACACTCAAATCTGAACCGAAGCGACAAACGATGTGGTTGATCTGGAGGGTCTGATTTTTAGGATTGGCTAGGAGAAAGTATAACAGAATTTTACTTGATCTTGCTGAAGGGTATATATAAATCAGACATTTAATTCCTTTGCTAAAGTACCAAACTATGCAAAGGTACTTTACAAGAGAATTATCAGACTGAACTTCACTTTATCACATTATCACAGAATTGTTACAGAGCATAAAGAGTTCTGGCTGACATGGTCTAACCAGAAATGTCCACATCTGATGAACAAATACATACAAATTACCTACAAAAGCTGGTTCACACCAGTATCATGGACATTTACAGGGGAAGCTGGAGGCTCAGTGGTTAGCACTGCTGCCTTACAGTGCCAGGGATCTGGGTCCAATTCCTGTCTGTGTGGAGTTTGCACATTCTCTCCAAGTCTGCATGGGTTTCCTCCAGATATTCCGATTTCCTCCGACAATCCAAAGATGTGCGGGTTAGGTGGATTGGACATCTTAAATTGCCCATAGTGTTCAGGGATGTGTAGGCTAGGTGGGTTAGCCATGCAAGATGCAGGATTATAGGAATGCGGGTTTGGGATTGGGTAGGATACTCTTTTGATGGTCGGTGTGGCCTCATAGCCTGTTTCCACACTGTAAGGAGTCTATGGTTTATTGTAGGCTATAGAATGCACTTCCACTTTATTCATTCACAGGATGGGTATGTTGCTGGTTAAACCAGCGTCTATTTCCCATCCCTAATTGCCCAGAGGGCAGTTAAAAGTCAATCACATTGCTTTGGGCAATGAAAGCCAGGATGGCAGTTTCTTTCCCTAAAGGACATTGGTGAATGAGATATACAGCCTCTGAAAAGGATGTTCCATATTGGATAGATTCAGCAGGTCTACCACTGAGAGAAACACAATGACCATTTCAGGTGCAATGACCCTTCTTCAGAGCCTCTGGAGTGTGATGTACATGTATTGGATCCATTATCCAAGATTCTCAGGAAGACCTTGAGTTCATTGTTGAAACCGTTATCAAACTGGCAAATTGAGATTTTTTTTGAAATTTACTTCTTAATTGTGTCTGTCTGTGTGTGTGTGTGGTTTTATGATTAAAGAAGACTTTACTTAGATCATAGGTACTAATTAGATTGTCGTATCATTTATTTGTGTTCTGCTAGAATCACAGAATCCCTGCAGGGCAGAATGAGGCCATTTGGCCCATTGTAGACATTACAACATTAAAAAGACACCTGGATTTGCATAAAAATAGGAAAGGTTTGGAGGGATAAGGGCCAAATGCTGGCAAATGGAACTAGGTCAGATTGGGATGCCTGGTTCACGTGGATGAGTCAGATGAAAGGGCCTGTTACCGTGCTGTATGACTCGATGGCTGATCTCAACTCCACATTCCTGCCCACTCACCGTGATCGTTCAGCCCATTGCTAATTAAATATCTGTCTATTTCCACCTTAAATTTATTCAATATCCCAGTGTGCATCGCACTCAGGGATAGTGAATTCCAAAGATTCCTCCTCATCTCTGTTTTAAATCTGCTACCCCTTATCCTAAAACTATAACCTCTCATTCTAAATGTCATGAAGTTACTAGATTAAGCTCTGTACATCATGATCAGTCATGATCATATTGAATGGTGGTGCAGGCTCGAAGAAAGAATGACCTACTCCTGCACCTATTGTCTATTGTCTATTGAATTCTTAAATCCAATATGCTGCTGTAAAAATCTGCAGCGAATTAAGCACTTTTGACTCAAGCACCTCTTGATCAAACTAAAAAAAACTTGCTATTTTATTTCGAGTTCAATACATTTTTAAAAAAGGAAATAGAGGCACAGTTTCAATGAAACTGGTTAAAAAAAACATGCAAAAAAAATGCGAAAACGGTATTTTTGTTTTTATGACCTGGAATGTGCTGCCTGAATTTGTGAAAGAATCATATTCAAGAGCAAGTTTCCAAAAGGGAATTGAATAAATATATATATAAAATGGAAAAATTGCAATGGCAGTTGGAAAAGAGTACAGACGTGGGACTGACTCAATGGCTCTTTCAAAAAACCAGCACCATCAAATAAGGCCAAATAGCCTCCTTCCTTAAAATTATGGTTATTATCTGTTGCCTGCATCCGTACGCTGTAACATTTTTATGTGTTTGACATAAATTCTGGGTAATGCTGGCTCAGATTGGGCTGACGTTCATTCCAGCAGTGCACAGATTCAGAGTAAAATAAATCCCCCATACTGCTTTCTCTCCATCTTTCCTTTTCAATTGGATTGAGGCGTACACAAGTCACAACCGCTCTGCAACAAAAGGAATCTTCAATCACTGCCAACAGCAACATGAGAACGAGTGGATTAGATTAGATGGAAAATGTTCTGTAGAAAAGAAATGAATGTTATTTCCAGGCAGAAGGATTCTGAGATAGCTGCCATGGAAACAGTTTGCAATGTTAACCTCAAAGGCTCTTTGACAGTTCAGCATTGGTTCCCTGAACCTCTGAATGAAAGATTTAACCAAGGTCACGCACACCTTTTCTAATGCACCTTAAAGTTTCCATTCTGCTTGATGAAAGCAAAGAAATAATCTCATACATGGGGTCTCATATAGCTGCATCTTACAACACAGCCAGAGGCCATTTGGTCCATCAGGTCTTAAGACCATAAGAAATAGGAGTGCAAGTAAGGCCATTCGGCCTGTTGAGTCCACTCCACCATTCAATCATGGCTGATGGGCATTTCAACGCCACTTACCCACACTCTCCCCGTATCCCTTAATTCCTTGCGAGATCAAGAATTTATCAATCTCTGCCTTGAAAACATTTAACGTCCCGGCCTCCACTGTGCTCGATGGCAGTGAAGGATCCTTCTTCTTGTGTAAGGACCTTGTCTTTTTACTGCAGAGAATGCTGGAGAAGCTCAGCAGGTCAGGCAGCATCTGAAGGGAAAGGGAATCAGAGTCAGCATTGCTTTCAGTTTTGAAGAAGAGTCATATCAAATTTTAAACATTATCTCTGTTTCTCTCTCCACAGATGTTACCAGACGTGTTGAGTTTCTATCGCAGTCTCTGTGTTTGCTTCAGATTTCTAGCATCTGCAGTACACAGTTTTCACTCAAGTGCCTTTTTAATTTATGTTTTCTGAACAAAAACACTGTGAACTGAAATGAGAAAGAGCTATTTTAAAGCTAGTGTTTGACAGGGTGACTGAAAGCCAGTAACTTGATATTCATTGCAGGCATTATTGAACAATTGTTTGAACTATCAGTAGTTGAAGCTGAGGGAGTGTTCATGTTTGGTCCATGGACAAGTAACCAATTATCAATGACAAAAAACTTTTTTGCCTGCCAACAGCTGTGTTGTTCGTTCTCAGGAAACTAAGCAGCTTGGAACTGACAGCACATTTCAGAAAGGGAAAGAAGTATTCAGTTTTATTTCCTAGCTCTGTAGTGATCACTGTTCTTTGCAGTCAAAGCTCACTGTAAACCTGATAAAACTAGTTTATCTTTGCTGCAACAGTTGTTGTAAACTGTGAGTTTTAACTCATAAGTCAGAAACTTTTATGAGGGAAAAATATTCAAAGGACTGCGGATGCTGGAAGTCAAAAACAAATCAGAATTTTAAAAGTAGTTTCCCTTTTTTAAAAGGGAACCAGTCAGCTCATGAAAGCATTCAGCCAAAGATGACAGAAGCTATGTACTGGCCAATAGGAGAGTCATTAAGACTATCTAAACAAAGACAATTGATTTCTGTTTCCAGCTTTTCCCTGTTTGTCTGTGTATGTGTGTAAGGGAGAGTTTGTACAAGAATTAGTGTTTTACTTAGTCATCATAGAGTTGTAGTGTCATACAGCACAGAAACAGACCTTTCGGTCCAACTAGTCCACGCCGTCAATGGTCCCAAATGAAACTAGTCCCACCTGCTTCTATTTAGCCCATATCTCTCCAAACTTTTCATGTTCATGTTCCTATCCAAATGCCTTTTAAATGTTGTAACTGTGCCTGCATCCATCACTTTGCCTCACAGTTCATTCCACACATGAGCCACTCTTTTGAAAAAAAAAATTGTCCCTCGTGTCTTTTTTAAATCTTTCTCCTCTTCTCTTAAAAATATGCCAGAGAAAGTGAGGACTGCAGATGCTGGAGATCAGAGTCGAGAATGTGGCGCTGGAAAAGCACAGCAGGTCAGGCAGCATCCGAGGAGCAGAAGAATCGATGTTTCGGGCAAAAGCCTAAAAATATGGCCCCTAGTCTTTGAACTCCCCCACCCTAGGGAAAACAGCCTTGGTATTCACCATGTCTAAGCCCCTCATGATTTTATAAACCCCTATAATGTTACCCCTCAACCTCCAGTGAAAAATGTTCCAGCCTATTTTTATAACTCCAACCCTCAATTCCTGGCAACTTTGTGGCAAATCTTTTCTGAACCTTCTCCATTTTAATGATATCCTCCCTAAAGCAGGATGACCAGAACTTCACACAGTACTCCAGAAGATCCCTCACATCCTGTCCAACCTCAACCTGACATCCCAACCCTTATACTCAAAATGGTGTTATGTGCCAACTGTTTCTAATAGTTTATGTGGAGCTAGAGTCTAATTATTTGTAATGAGCAATAATTCTTGTTCAGCACAGAAATCTGGTTCAGGCTTTTTATCAACCTGGATCTAAACATCAAATAAAGTGGGAGAATTCTCTGAGATTTTGAAAATCTTTAATTTTTGTTAAAAATCACATGACACCAGCTTTCAGAGCTAGTGCTTCAAAATAAACTGGTTGGACTATACCTGGACTATACCTGGTGTTGTGTGAGCTTTAACTTTGTCCATGCCAGTCCAACACCAGCTCCCCCACATCATGGCTACTTTAACTTTTGTAACAAAGGGAGTCGATGGAGGGAGGAGGAATGTAGAGTTGAGATCACAATGAGATCAACCATGATCATGCTCAATCGCATGCAGGCCTAGAGGGGCCAAATGGCCTAATCTCATTTGTATGCCCAGACTTTATCACAATTGAAGGACTTCCTTGTTCACATCCAGAGTAAACTTCACATTGGTCAAGGCAGGTTTCATAGATTCATACAGCACAGAATTAGACCATTCACCCCATTGTACCTATGCTAGCTCTTTGAAAGAGCACTTCCTGCTTCACCTATTGTTTCCCTATATCCCCCAAAAAATCCACTTTTCAAGTATATATTCAGTCCTCATTGAATTTATTCTTGAATTAGGAAGATCAGCATTTGTTGTCCATCCCCAAGTGCCCTTGAACTGAGTGACTTGGTCGGGCCATTTAAGAGGAAGTTAAGAGTCGACAAAACTGCTGTGGGTCTGGAGCCACATATTGATTTGTCCAGGATGGATCAATAATTCACCTTCTCTAAAGCACATGAGTGAATCAGATCATAAGACCATAAGACCAAAAGACATAGGAGTTGAAGTAAGGCCATTCGGCCCATTGAGTCCAATCATGGCTGATGGGCATTTCAACTCCACTTACCCACACTCTTCCCATAGCCCTTAATTCCTTGTGAGATCAGTTTTTATGACAGTTGTTTGATATTTTCATGTACAATTACAGAGTCCATCTTTTAATTCCAAGCTGGCATGTTTTAGTTAATTAAATTCAAATTCCATCAGCTGCCATGTTGGGACTGGAACCCATGTCATCAAGGAATTAGCCTGAATCTCAGAAGGGGTGATGCAATGATAGAAACCCGTCACTGTCTCTTCCAGTAAGCAGGGAGGTTCTTCTATAAATATATGACTTCACTGACAGCAAATGTTTACTTCTTTAATTTATTTAAATAGAATTTAAACTCTAAACTTGCCTCCTGGAATTAAACATTATGTTCTTTAGATTATTTATTAAGGCGTCTGGATTATCCTCCAGAGGTCCTGAGCATCACAGATGCCAATCCTCAGCCAATTTAATTCATTCAATGTAATATCAAGAAATCGACGGAAGCATCAGACAGAGCAAAGGCTGTAGGCCCTAACAACATTCCGGCCCTAGTAATGAAGACTTATACTCCAAAACTGGCCACACAGCGTGAACTACAACACTGCTATTTACACATCAACATGGGAAATTGCCTTGTATACAAAAAGCAGGGCAAATACAATCCAGCCATTTCCACCATCAATCTACTCTCAGTCATCAGTAAAGGGAAGGAGGTTTCATCAACAGGGCTATCAAGCAGCACTTACTCAGCAATAAACTGCTCAATGTTTGGTTAATGCTTGGATCATGCTACTGGGGGAGGTAGTAGAAGCAAGCACAATAGCTTCAGGTGAATGTCTGTGTGGAGTTTGCACATTCTCCCCGTGTCTGCGTGGGTTTCCTCCACGTGCTCTGGTTTCCTCCCACAGTCCAAGAATGTGCAGGTTAGGTGAATTGGCCATGCTAAATTGCCCGTAGTGTTAGGTGCAAGGGTAAGTGTAGGGAAATGGGTCTTGGTGGTTTGCGCTTCGGCGGGTCGGTATGGATTTGTTGGGCTGAAGGGCCTGCTTCCACACTGTAAGTAATCTAATCTAATCAATGTTTAAAAGGCATTTAGATAGACACATGAACAGATAGACGGTAGAGAGATAGCAACAAGGTGCAAACAGATGGGACTAATAGAGACTCGCATCATGGTCAGCACAGACATAATGGGCAGAAGGGCCTGAACCTGTGCTGCATTATTCGATGTTCTATGTTCTAACTACGAATGACAAAGGGTGATTGAAGTCAAATTGAACCAATGAAATTAATGAGGATCCACCCTGCACCCTCCAACTAACCCTCTCACAGATTGTCAATAGATGTAAACGTTCCCACCGCTACCCTAAACAGAATACATTCGCCTTTGTCATTGGGTGCCCCTTGGTTTGAGATTGATGTCTTCTCAGGTTTTAAGTTTCTGGTGTGAGGCCATTTCTTGACCTCACATACGTGGGGCAGGGAATCCCCTGAGGACATGGGTTCCAGGAGCAGGATTCACTTCTGTTTTCTCCTTTGTCTGTAATGGCTGCTCCTCACCTTTAAGACATTTTCAGTCACAATGTGTCGCAAATTGATGAACACGTTTTCATCATTGTGATGGATTGGAGCTTCCTACTTTCATTAAGGTCCATGCTGCCACACATCAAGGAGATGCACAGAGTGAGCCACCTCCTTTGAGTTGCCAACTCAAGTTGGTTGCATTCCTTGAGGTTTAACCATTGACGTCCTGATGGAGTTCCCCTTGTGAACCCAGAACCATCCAGATTACTGTAACTGAGCAAGAGTCCTGCACTGCGCTCAAATGTATATAGGGCAAACAGGTGCGGACACCCTCTGTTCTTCCATCAATGGGATGCAATTATTCTCACTTTGCACATGTGGTTCCTATTCCATTTTTACTTTGATATAAGTGCAATGTCAAAGATAATATCCCCTCAGCAATCCAGCAGCGTTGAAGCATATCCTGTACTCTGTAGCTGAATGAAGTCACTTGTATAAAAGGAGGATGTTTCGAAGACCCCCTGAGTGCTTCCCTCAAGAAATGTGACAGATATTTCAATGTCAATGCATGGGAGACCCTCATCCAGCAGAAACTGACTCGGAGGAAGTCCCTTCATTCTTTGTGAACGTCCATCAGCAATAGAAAAGGAAACAGAGAAAGGAATACCAATGATCTCAAGACCATGGACCAAATCCCATCCCCTGGAAACACCTGCTAAATAAGCAGTTGGAGATGTGGCTCTCAAGACCAGGCTCATCAGCCACATAAAGACCCACAGAAACCTTGGCCAGTGGCATGGAAATTCCAAGGTGCGCAACCATACTTGTTAGGAAATGATTAATGACAACGACAAGGTTATACATCCACAATACTTTAATCTGCATAACTCCAGCCTTCCATGCAATGAACCCTGTCCATTCCTTTGCTCCTGTGTGGTTCTCCAAGGTCCAAGCTACTTGAGATGCATCCAAGAGGGCCCTCCAAGCTATAAGCAGCTGAATGATCAACAGAACAGCACTAACAAAGAAAACTTGGGAACGATGGTACTGCATCCATTTGAATAAAAAAATCGAATGAAGGAAAAAGACTGGGAGAAGATTAACAGAAGAAGTCCTCAATTACAGACAAATCAACAGGCAAACTGAGAAAGCCCACTCCATCACCTAATCAATCTATCTCAAGCAACTTAATCTCCTCAGGAAACATGCTCCATTAATTAAATCCTGGTTTTTAGTGATAAGCAAAATCCAGAATAGTTTCACAACTTCACATTTCTTTATCCAACTCAGACTGACTGTCCTCTACTCTTTCAAGAATATTAGAACTTGTAACATGCAATTTCATTCCTGCTGTTTTCCATAGAAGTTATTAGATTGAACATTAATGATTCTGGAGCATAGAGTTAGGGGACATGAGGCAACCTCTCACTTGTCGGTCACTAGTAAGTGTTGAAATGTAGACAATAATAACAGAATCTGCCCTTTTAACTCACCTTTCAGATATTGGGTCACTCCTGTTTTTGAAAGGATGTGCTTCAGGAAGCAACTGAGGAATCTCCTTCCGGATCAGGCCAGTTCCATTATTTGACTTGAGAAAACTGATTAATTACATTAGCTGTTCACTGGAATTTGGCAATGAATTGTATCAAACTTATTGATAGACACATGGCACATTTCCATCCAGAGATTCTGTACAACAAAACTGTATCCTCTTTTCATTTGGATTGTTAGATTGATGGAAGCAACATGTGGGATGAGGTTCCTTTGTGGTTGCATCCAAAAATACACATAATCAGCTTTAAAAAATCCATCACATTCATATTCAAGTGACAACAGGAGGAAAAACTCTTTGACACAATGAATGGTTCCACTTTGAATATAGTGCCTGACTTGGTGATGGAGACAGATTAATTCACAGTTCCAAAAATAACACAGAAAGCTACCTGAAAGAGGAAAGAATAAGTCTCAGGGATAAGGGATAATGGGAATGGATCTAATTGTTTGGCTGATGGAAAGTGTTTCACAGACTCCATGATTCCTGAAGAAGGGCCTGTGCCCGAAACGTCGAATCTCCTGTTCCCTGGATGCTGCCTGACCTGCTGTGCTGTTCCAGCAATTAAGTTTCAACAACAGACTCCATGAGCCAAATAGTTATTACACACACACAATTCACCTCACATGAATTTCCTCAAACAATTCAAACATTCAGAACATTGCAAGGTGAGGCAGTGATACACTAGTAATGTCTAGCCATCCAGAACCTACAGATCCCAAAACAGATCAGAGTTTAGGAACCCTGCAGCAAGTAGCTCATCTCCTAATTCCCAATCATCTACAGTGTTCAAGTCAGGAGTGTGATGGAATACTCCCCACCTGCCTGGATGAGTGCAGCTCCAACAACATTCAAGAAGCTCAACACTATCGAGGACAAAGCAGCCCACTTGGTTGGCACCATATCCACAAAATTCCACTCCGTCCACCACCGACACTCAGTAGCAGCAGTGTGTTCTATTTACAAGATCAACTGCTGAAATTCACCAAAGCCCCTGAGACAGAACTTTCCAAACCCACAATCACTTCCATTTAGAAGGACAAGGGAAGCAGATATATGGCAACACCACCTCCTTCAAGTTCTGTTCCAACCCACTCACCATCCTGACTTGGAAATATATTGCCATTTGTCACTGGATCAAAATCGTGAAATTCCCTCCCTGAAGGTATTGTGTGCCTTGATAATGTGCGGAGCTGGAAAAAATGCAGCAGGTAAAGCAGCATTAGAGTAGAAGGGGAATTGACGTTTCAGTCGACCAGTCCTGATGAAAGGTTCTGACCTGCTCCTCTGATGCTGCCTGACCAGCTGTGTTTTTTTTCCAGCTCCACGTTTTATCCACTTTTGGTTTCCGGCATTTGTAATCCTCACCATCTCAAAGACATTGTGTGCCTACCTCCAGCAGGTGGACTGCAGCAGTTCAAGAAGTCACCTCAACCCCACCTTCTCAAGGGCAACTAGGAATGAGCAATGAATGCTGGCCCAGCCAGTGATGCCTATACCTGTGAATGAATTAAAGCAAAAGCCGCAGCTAGTGTTCTTGGTTTTCAATCCCACCATCGTAGACAGTGAAATTTGATTTCAATCAAAATCTGAAATAAAAAGCTGACCCAATTGTCAATTGTTATCAAGTCCCATCTGGTTCACTATGGTCTGTTAGGGAAGAAAATCTGCCATCCTTACCTGGGTCTGACCTACATGTGACTCCAGACCCACAGCAATGAGGATGACACTTAATTGTCCTCTGGGTAATTAGAGGTTGGTGATAAATAGTGACTGAGGCAGCAATAGCCACATCGTGTGAATAAATGTTAAAAGTTGAGCCTGTTTATTGATCAATGTACCGAAAAATGTACATTGCTCCATTACAATGGCTCAATGCTGAAGAAACATATTTACATATTGGGGTGGCACAATGGCTCAGTGGTTATCACTGCTGACTCACAGCGCCAGGGACCTGGGTTTGATTCCAGCCTTGGGCGACCGTCTGTGTGGAGTTTGCACATTCTCCCCGTGTCTGCGTGGGTTTCTTCTGGGTGCTCCAGTTTCCTCCCACAGTCCAAAGCTGTGCAGATCAGGTGAATGGGCCATGCTAAATTGCCCATAGTGTGAGGTGCATTAGTCAGAGGGAAATGGGCCTGGGTGAGTTACTCTTCAGAGGATTGGTGTGGACTTGTTGGGCTGAAGGGCCTGTTTCCACACTGTAGGGAAACTAATGTTACACTGTCAAAAATATGTAATGTTACTGCAATTAATTTGGTTTAAGACTGATGTAAGGTTAAACATGGAGTTTTAGTCACTGAGGGAAACCAAACCCTTTATTTGGTGTTACATTTCTCTCCCTCCCGAGGTAGGGGGAAGGGTGGCACTCTTGTTGAGATGTTGGGTATCTCAACAACAATTTGGAGATTCATCGAGAAGCCTGCATTGCCCCTTCCAGGAAGGTCAGTGAATCAAATTAGAAATTGGGAATACCCTTAGCTGGCCCTTGCCTGGAATTAACGTTTTTAAAAAAGGCTCACTATTAAACTTTGAGAGAAAAATGTCCTCAACTAAAGTAGCAATCTCCCTTTTCATCATTTCACTCTGGGCGAAAACATTTTAAACAAATACTGCTCAATTTATATGACCCTTGGACCTCTCGCTTTACTCACTGTGACAGGATAAGATTATCAATCAAGCCCATTGCCCTCAATCAATGCTCAGTGAAGCCTTTTTATTCAGTATTCAGCATGATATGATTCATTTCTTTCATTCACATGTTACCCAGATGTATTTGTACGTTTTGCGACCACACTGCACAATTCCCAATTCACTTGCCCTTTCCTGAACTAATCTGACTCAGGATGGGATTAAGCACTTTTATGGAGTTGCCTGTGCTCAGTTTGGATTGGAACCTGCAGTTGCATTGAGATGACACCGCACCATATCAATACATCCCTGCAGCCCCTGCCTTTTCTGATACTGACCTAGCACCATGTCTTTGGACCTGCGGGTGACCATCCTCCAAGGCGGACTTCGGGACAGGCAGCAGCGAAAAGTGGCCGAGCAGAGCTGATGGCTAAGTTCCATACCCATAGGGAGGGCCTCAACCAGTATCTTAGGTTCATGTCACATTACAGGTGACCACCATTGCACTATACACACACACACACACACACACACAGGCACTCCTATACACACACATATACACGGACACACATATACACAGACACGTACACACACACACACACTCCCACACTCACACATGCATCCACACACACATACACACACAAAAACCCACATGCACACATATACATATACGTTTGTGGGGTGAATTTGTACTTGCAGAGTTACATTGTACTTTGCTCAAAAACTGCATGAATCCATGTAAGACTCTGTTAACTCACTTCTTAGATTAGAATCAGTCTAAACATTATGACACAGACAGGGAACACAGGGGGCTAACACCTTCAACATATTGTCTGGCTAACATCAATTGTTACAATTAACCTGAGAATGTAACTTTTAAAAAACGTTTTGTGATTTATACATGAAAGAAGTGAAACTATCATGGTATTCGAACAGATGAAAGACTCAACAAACAATCCAGGTCTTTTTCAACGTATAATTTCAGCTACATCACACTGTAAACATTTGCTATAAATTCTGTGTCTTCCAATTGTGTCCTTCACATCCACCTGATGAAGGAGCGACGCTCTAAAAGCTCGTGCTTCCAATTAAACCTGTTGGACTATAACCTGGTGTGGTGTGATTTTCAACTTTGAGAAAAAAAGCAGACCTTTGTCTGTGACAGTGTGAATAAAAAGCTGATGGTGAAATAGTAGTCAGCATCTCTCCCTATTCATAGTTCTATTAAATGTTCACCTGACCTCCCAGCTTGTGTCATATGAACCTGTTGTACCAACTGAGCATGTTGTATGACGTGGGTACATTGGGCAGAATCTGCCAAAGCATTGAATGACATGGGCCTTGATGAGAACATTGTGAAAATTGGCCAGCAGCAGCTTCCCAAGAGCAAAAGGCCCCATTTTCTGACCAGGTCTTGAATAGCAAAATAAGATTCTCATGAGTGACACTGAGAGGACAATTTACATGTATTAGCATCGCATTATTAACTAAAATGGCCTCACTCATATGACTGGTATAGGTGTGAGATTGTTACAGTCTGGACAGGTTCAGTAACATGTTCACCCTCTGACTGCTGAGTGCTGACAACAGTGCCAGGCTGCCTGGCTCAGTGGCACCAATATGTGAGCCTTCAGGTTACAGCACTAACGTGTGGGCTCCACTTGCAGGGGGATTGGAGATGTTCCAGGAGGACAAGGGTTGGCTGGTACATGTCAGATGCCAATGTTCATATACAGCTGGAGTGTGCACTCTTCGCCCACGCAATGTCGGTGCCCGGAGTGTCCAAGTGCCTGCTCTGACTTACATGCCAGAAATTGTCACTGTCCAGTTTCTATCTGGTTGATGGGGGAATGGGAAACACTTGCAAGGCTTCTGCGCTTTGGGGTGCACCAGTACCTTCCATTGTAACGCTGCTGCCAGGGCACATTGTGCACGGGGACAAATACCCATCTCAGCACTGGGCAAGGAGACTTCTCAGGCTCTCTTCAACTCACTCACTTTGTACCTACTTCGAGGTCCACAGCATTCCTACTTTGCCTTTTAGCACTTTGCCACCTATGATGCAACTCAAAGGTTCACAATGCCCCTGTCCTGGTTTTCCTTTCTAGTGCAGACACAGATCCTGGCAGCTTGTTGTGGTTGTCGTTAGTCATCGGGATGGACATAATGCTGCACTGTACTAGACCTCATCAATCCCACACCAGTCCCACACATGGCTTACACGCTGCATGGAGAAAGTATGTCTTATGGTCATATATGCTTCAAGCCAATAGTCGTGTCTCAAAGTCCTCAGTCTAGACAAGGGAGAAACTCTTCAGAAAAGGACCCAGGCACTGTGAGCCAAGGGAAGTTCAGGGGCTTGGGTCTGGTCATGAGAAAGCTTGCAACAGTCAGGGTCAAGGGTTCTGTACAGTCCAGGGCTGGGCTATAATCGGTCCCGTGAGGCCAATTCAAATCAAGAGGGAGGGAAGCTGAGGAACTCAGTTGTGGGGGTTGGATGCAGAGGAAACAATTGTGAAGGGGGATAACTCAATATATAAAAGGGGGGAGATGATGCAGTATTCCCACCAACGGGGAGTGAGAAAAGAAAGCATGTGGAGGCACTATAGGGGTGTGGGGTAGGCGATGAGGTGAGTTTGGGAAGATATTGTGTGAAAATCTGTTAGACCTTGTAAAGGTTAAGCCTCTGTGAAACTCACTAAAATCAACACCTCGCCAATTTCTGATTGATTTGATTTGATTTGATTTGATTTACTTGTCAGGTGTTCCTAAGTACAGTGAGGTCTGAGTTATAGGGAGAGGTTGGACAAGTTTTTTCTCTAGAATGTAGGAGACTGAGGGGGCACCTTATAGATGGTATAAGATCATGAGAGGCATGGATAGGGTGAATGCACTCAGTCTTTTTCCCAGGGTTGGTAAATCAAGGACTAGAGGGCATCAGTTTAAGTTGAGAGGGGAAAGAATAAAAGGGAACCTGAAGGGCAACATTTTTACACAGAGGGTGGTACACCTATGGAATGAGCTGCCATTGGAAGTGGTTGAGGCGGGTACATTAACAACATTTAAAAGGAATTTGGTCAAATACATGGATAGGAAAGAGTTAGAAAGATATGGGCCAAGCGCAGGGAAATGGGGATAGTGCAGATGGACATTTTGGGCGGCATGGACCAGTTTGAGCCAAAATGCCTTTCTCCGTGTTGTAGGACTCTATGGCTCTATGACTCTTAAAAACTTTGTTTAGAAGCAGGACAGGCAGATCGTTGTAAGCAAGGACATATGGATCACAGGGTTAAAAAAGAAGTTTAGACAGAGGCATACAGGTTACGTTGCTCAGGGTAATGTTGGCAAGATCGGCATTCTCTGAAGTTAAAGAGACCAGTTAGCAGTCTAATAACAGGCAGGAAGCAGCTGCTCCTGAACCTGCTGGTGCATGCGCTCAGGCTCCTGTACCTGCCTGATGGATGAGGTTGTGGGGTGCAACGGGTCTTTGATGATGATGGCAGCCTTTCTGCAGCAGTGAGCCCTGTAAATGGAGTCCATGGATAAACTCCATTGTAGATTCACTGGCAAAATTCATTCTGTTGGACAATCTGGGCACATTATAGCAAATGGATATATTGTGGCCCCTGGGCACCTATTATCCAACAGGTACACTGACTTTCGATCACACGGAGAGGCCATGGCCCATTGGTATTAGCAGTGGACAATTAATCCAGAGAACTAGGATGTTACAAGGATCCACGCTCAAATCCCACCGTGGCAGACAGTGATAACAATCACCTGGAATTAAGAGTTAAAGGGAAACACAATCTGGTTCATTGATATCCTTCAAGGAAGGTGATCAGCTGTTCTTACCCGGTCTGGCCTCCGTGTCACTTCAGACGGTCAGCAATGTGGTTAACTATTATATGTCCTCTGGTTAATTAGGAAAAAGCAATAAGTGGTGGCCTGGACAGTAATATCCACATTCTGCAAATGAATAAAATTCAAAATTCTCACTATCAACATCCCAGCTGTTACCATTGACCAGAAACTGAAATGATGTACAGATTTTGTCAGAAACATTGATTCTCCTGCTTCTCGGATGCTGCCTGACCTGCTGTGCTTTTCCAGCAGGGCCAGAAACTGAACTGGGTCAAGTATATAAATGCCATGGTTACAAGAGTAGATCAGACATGAAGTGGTAGAACCCTACAAAAGATCAGAGGGTCCTTGGTGTGCATGTCTAAAAATCCTTGAAGGCTACAGGAGGTAGATATGGTGTTTACGAAGGCACATGAGTATGTCAAGGCATTGAAAGCAAGAGTAACAAATTTATTGTGGAACCATTGTAACATTGGTTATGGCACTGCTGGAGTACTGTGTGCAGTTCTGGTCAACACACCACAGGAAGGATGTGATCGTACTGGAGGGGGCAAAGGAGGTTCACTGAGATATTGCATGGACTGGAGCGATTAGGCTATAAAGAAAGATTGGATAGGCAGGGATTGTTTTCTTTAGCTCAGAGAAGGCTGAGGCGACCCTGCTTGCGATGTAGAAAATAATGAAGGGCATAGATAGAGAATAACTTTTCCCCTCAGCAGAGGGATCAACAACCAGGGCCATAGAATTCAGGTATAGGACATGTGGTTGAGAGATCATAGATCTATAGTAAATGGTTAGCCTAATTTTCATTCCTTTAGTCAAATTGATACATAAAGAGATTTGGAAATTCTAGCAGGTGATGCAAGGAAAATTTGTTTTCAGCCAGAGAGTGGCGGGAAGCAGGAACAGTCCTAGTGTTTAAGAAGTATCTAGATAATTACTTGAAGGGCCACAGCATACAAAGCCCTTGACAAAGTTCTGGAAAATGTTTGAGTGCTTGATTGACCCAAATATGATGGGCCAAAGGGCCCTTCTCTGGGCTATAGACCTCTGTGAGTCTAAGATAGAGTTTATTGCATCTCAGTAACTGTATATGGGTTTCATTCAATCTAAGGCACATCAACTATTACTAAGAAGAAGTAAGTAAAATTCGTTTGTGTCTATCAGAAGACCAGGCCAGTCTGTCCAAACTGTTTCAAATTGTCTAACTGCCCAGTGCTGAGCCAGTGACTGTCTTATTTATCAGCTATATTTATAGATTAGCCCTTTCTTAACATTACTCCAGCAGCTTACCGGGCTGTAGGAGGTAACGTCATCAAGAATGATGTGAAGCCAAGGAGAGATTATTTTTTATTCATAAATGGGATATAGGTGTTGCTGGCTGGGCCAGCTGTTATTGCTCATCCCTAACCCCCCTGGAGAATGTGGTGTCAAATAGAAGAACATGAATATTAGAACTAATGCAGAATGTCAACAGATTTAAAACCCCAAATAACCCAGAGGTGTTAGCCTTAAACCCAGCGAAACCAGAAGAATTCCAAACACGTCTTGGACATTCAATCAATAGTGGTGAAAGGGACTCAATCCAGCTTTGTTTGGTACAAAATTGGTCATGTCAGAGAGTTAATTATAGCTGGGTAACAGGAGGATTTTAGTTTGTACATAACTGATTCCGAAGTGGGAAGCTCACAGCTTGCAGCTCCTGAGTGTACACAGGAAGGCCTAACAAGTCACCAATTAACGTGTAGCCTCCAATATCCAGGGAATCAAACAACTCCACCACGTGCTGTTAAAACAAAGCTCATTTATTTCACATTTCCTGTGGAGTATTAGGGAGAACACATTTAGAGGAATGATTAATGGACTGTCGCCTCCTTAGCCAAGGCAAACTTGAAAAGCAGATGAACTTTGAAACTATTAATAGACAACTGAGTAGTCCAGATAGATTTGGCATTTTTTGAATGCTACTCAGTAATTTATTCAATAATAGAATTGACAAGGCACTGATGAAAGGTCAGAGATCTGAAATACTCTGTTTCTCTCTCCAGAAATGCCGACAGACCTTCTGAACATTTCCAGCACTTTTTGCTTTTATTTCAGATTTCCAGTAATCACAGAATTGTTCTTTGGCAAGTCCACTCCATGGATTTGACAGATGAAGAATGAGCTGTCATTCCCGCCACTGTGATCCAATCCAGTCGCCATGGTTGCTTCTTTCATCTCTCTTTGTGAGGAGTGTAATGGGATAAGGAATGTTTGCCAAAATGTACTGACTTAAAGCTGTCTCCAATCTCCAACCAGTCTGGAGCCTCCCTAATGCAGCACTATGACTGCCCACCTTTCTGACTCACAGGGTGATGTACCATCCACCTCAGAGATATCTCCAACCTGTGCCCCTACTTCAGATCATCTGATGCCAACAGCCACATTCATGTCTTTGTTGCTTCCAACTCAACTATTTCAAAGTCCTCCTTAAACTCCCATTAAAAATAACCCATGTGAAACTCTGCTGTCCGTAATCTGAGCTCTGTTCCCCCAATACTTTTGTGCTCACTGACCTATCTTCACTTCTGATCCACCAGTGCTTCACATTTAAAATTACCATCCTTTTTTTATTTATTCACCCATAGGACCTGGGCATCGCTGGCTAGGCAGCATTTATTGCCTGTCCCTATTTGCCCAGAGGACAGTTTTCAAGTCAATCACATTGCTGTGGGTCTGGAGTCAAATGTTGGCCAGAACAGGGAAGGTATGCACTTTCCTTCCCTAAAGGACATTAGTGAGCCAAATTGTGCTTTTACAACAATCAACAATAGGTAATCATCAGACTCTGAATTCCTGACTTTTTTCATTGAATTCAAATTCCAGCATCTGTCATGGCAGGATTTGAACCTGGGTCCCTCGAGCATTATCTGGGTCTCTGGATTAATCGTCCATCACCTCTCGCTTCTTTTTAAATCCCTGCCTGGACTTATCCTTCCCTATCTTTAAAACCTGTTCAAACGTCTCTGAGCCCTGTGGAGTTTTCAATTCTGCCTTCACATGTCCCCAAGTTTTTAACATTCCAGTTGGTGGCAATATCTCCCGCTGCCTGAGCTCTAAGCTTTGGAATTCCCTCCATGTCTCTTCCCCTCCACCTCTCTTTTCATCTTTAAGCTGCTCCTGAAAGCCTATTCCTTGACTCAGCTTTTGGACCCCTGTCCTAATAACCCAAATGGGTCATCCACTTGAGACTAAGGCTGAGGAATAATGTGTTCACCCAGAGAGTGGAAAACCTGCGGAATTCTCCACCATGGAAAGGTGGTGAGGCCAAAGCATTAAATGTTTTTATACAGCTCCCTGGGCGAAAGGGATCAAAGGGTATGGGGAGAATATGGTAACAGGGGACTGAGTTGGATCATCATCCATAATTATAATGAACAGAGCAGCCAGATCAGAGAGCTAAACAGCCTACTCCTATATCTATTTCCTTTGTTTTAATATCTCCTTACAGAACTTAGTGTCAAATTTTAATTGATGGACAACATGCGCAATGCCATCAAAGCTATATAAATGCAGGCTGTTGTTATTGAGGACAGGATTATTTGTATAAAAGAGGGAGGCACAGATTGGTCTTGGGCATCCTGCAAATGGGATACTAGGATCTAACAGTCCAGTGACCATTTCCTTCATTCCTCATGTTATTTAACCAGATCTTCTCAAAGTGAGATCATCAGTTGCAGATCATGGCTGGAAACAGGCTAGGTGGGCACATAGAAATTCAACACAAATCCTCAATCCTTCCCAATTCATGACCACTTCCACCTGGAATGACAAAGGCTGCAGATACATGGGAACACCACCCCCTGCAAGTTCTCCTTCAAGCCATTCACCATCCTGACTTGGAAATATATCAGAGATGGAGGGAACTGGAAGTAAGGACCAGAAACTTAAATACTCAACCACTTACTGGTGAAGGTAATTAGTGAATTAATTAAAGGGGAGGCGATGGCCCAGGGGTATTATTACTGGACTATGCAGAAAATGCACTGCAGACATTCACCCAAGATCGTCAGACAGCACCTTCCAAACACATGACTACTTCCATCTAGAAGGCAAGGGCAGCAGATACATGGGAACACCACCACCTTCAAGTTCCCCTCCAAGCCATTCACCATCCTGACTTAGAAGCATATCAGCCATTCCTTCACTGTCACTGGGTCAAAATCCTGGCATTCCCTCTCTTAGGGCATTGTGGGTCAACCCACAGCACATGGACTGCAGAAGTTCAAGAAGGCGGCTCATCCCCACCTTCTCAAGGGCAACTAGAGACTGACAATAAATACTGGCTCAGCACAAATTAATAAAAAAAACACAGTCATGGTGGAGACAGCATATCCCATTCCCACCAATGGGAAAGCTGATCCTTATTTAGTCAACGGTGAAAATTTTACTGATGCGAGGAGTACAGCACCGAGACCTTCTGCCTAACTCAGTTCATTGTTGATCCACCTGAAGGACATCAGCTAGGGACCTACAGAGATGTACTGCTGGGCCAGGAATAGGATACTTCCCAAAATGGCCCTTTGTGTTATTTGCGACATCTATCATGTTGAAGTACTTGGTGAGGGTTGTCCAACTGCTCCTTTGTCTTTTGGAATACTGACATGGATTCCATCCGGAAACATTCATTGTGATAATAGATCTTTGGACACCACTAAGTTGTAGAACGTGTACAAGTTTTATAACCCAATGGAAAAGTGGAACATTGTGGCTTACATTTATTGGTTACAAAAGAGCATGTAATTTATGGAGAAGCTGGATTTAATATTGCTGTTCCATGTGCTGGCACCAGGTGTCATTGGTTTGAAAAGGTGCCCAATGACAACATTTGGATTTGTTTTAAACTGCAGTTTGTTTCAGCTCTGAGGGTCAGTTGCACTCAGGCCTCAACAAGCAAACACCACAGACCTCTCCGTCTTTTACTCCTTCTGTGACAGGAAGAGAAACAGACATTTTTTAAAAAGTGTGAATAAAAGAGTTTCCAACTCGAATATAAAGACCTAGGTCAAACAGACCAGCTGTCAAATCAAAGATCACTGCTGTCAACAACACAGTGATATCATCATCAAAAATCAACCAAAATGTCAGGAAGGAACCACATTCCATCCATTGTGGTTTTGACTCTTGAGCCACAGAATTTAGTCCTTTGTCCCATGTTTCTGACTCAATTATATCATTGTAGAGTTGTCTGTCTTGTATATCCCATCTGTGAAGGAATGTGTGCACATTTGCATTTTAAGAAGGGATAGCTTAAATTTGTATATTAGGCATTAATAATCTATTTTGACACTTGTTAAAGGGTACCTTTGTTCCAATAAATAGGTTTATTTTCTTGTTGATTGATGAAACCAAGTGTGAGCTCCTTTAACCACACCAGGTAGTGATCGCAGTCAGACAAACTAATCATCGTAGTCATCCAATTAACCATTGATGCATTTGTAATACCTTGTAGAATAGTCCACACCTAAAGAGGTGCTCTTCTTAGGTTAGAAGAAGATTGATTGCCCGACAACATTAAGTACAACTACATTGGGTCAACCATATTGTCTAGGACCTTGGGGAGCTGGGAGGAATGCTACTCTCCCATTCCAAAAGTTGTAATATCCCTACGGTGTGGAAATAGGCCATTCAACCCATTGAATTTACAGCAAACCTCCAAACAGCATCTCATCCAACCTATTCCAGTAACCCCACATTCACCATGGCTAAACCACCTAGCTTGCATATCCCTGGATAATTTCCCATGGCCAATCCACCTAGCCCACACATCTTTGTACTATGGGAAGAAATACATACACGCACAGAAAACCCCCGCAAACATGGGGGAACATACAAACTCCATGCAGACAGTCACCCGAGGCTGGAATTGAACCCAGGTCCCTGGTGCTGTGAGGCAGCAGTGCTAACCACTGAGCCACAGTACCGTCATGGTCAAGCTCTTTGTCTGTATCCACAATCCATGTGTGGCATCAGTAGAATAGGTGCACCCAATGTGACATGAACATTGACCCCCACAGAACCATTACAAAGGATTCTCCACAACTCTTATGGTTGTCAGTGCTTCCTGAAGACTGTCCAATGAATTTTGGTTGGTTTACCAGGAGCTTTCCACTGTCAGTGGTGGAGGGACCTGAGGCTTCCATCTTTCAGACACACTTAGAGCTCATTCGAGAGACTGGACATTGGAAATGGGAGTGCCTTCTCAGACAAACTCCCTATCCTTGAATGTGAGCCTGCCAAAGAATAAACCTATAGTCCTTAACAGTGACCTGTCTCCAGGGATCGAGTGTTAATTCCTGGTGGAAAGTTTGCCACCTCACCATTAGCAGCCTGTTCCTGCTTGTAATGTACAGCCTCCAGCCTCTGACTGCAGGCTGGGTTTCCCCCTCCAATTTGGGAACCAATTCTGTAGAAGGTATGTTGCTGCCCGTCAGTGCCTACCTGCGCTGATCGAGCATTGGGAACCCATTCAAGAGGTTACAAAGGCTTTCCCGACAGTAGACTGCACCAAATTAAATTAGGTTCCTTGCACAATATTTTTACAGAAATAAGGAGGAATTTCTTCTATCTAAAGGGAGTGAATATGTTGAATATTTTTCCTGTTGTACATTGTTGAGATTGGGTCATCAGTATAATTCAAGACTGAGATAGACAGATTTTTAATCAGTTAGAGAATCAAGTATTATGGGGAAAAGGCAGAAAAATTGAGTTGAGGGTTATCAGATCAGCGATGATCTTATTCCAGGTGTGACAGGGGTTCACCTGCCTCTCCTCCAACCGAGTTTACTGCATCCAGTGCTCCCGATGTGGTCCTCTCTACATCAGGGAGACCGAATATAAACATAGGGCACATTTCGCCGAGCATCTCAGCTGGGCTCACAGAGGCTGACTGGACCTCCCAGTCACCTTCCATTTCAATTCCCCTTCCCACTCCCTTTCTGACATGACCATCCTTGGCGTCCTCCATTGCCACAACGAACCAAACTGCAAATTGGAGGAACAACACCTTCCTCCTGGGCAGCCTACAGCCCGGAGAACCCAACATTGAGTTCTCCAATTTCAAATAACCTCTGTCCCCATCCCCCGACTCCCTTTCCAGCACCTTTACCAACCTGCCACCAACCAGATTCATCCCTCCCATCGACCAACCAGGTCATATCCTGTCTGTCTCCACCTATCACCGCTTCACCACCCTGCCCCTGTCACCTCCTTTATCTGCAGCTCCCCCTCTCGCCACCCCTAGTCCTGAAGTAGGGCTACACCCAAATCTTTGACTTCCCCAACTCCTGATGCTGCCTGGCTTGCTGTGTTCTTCCAGCTTCCTGCTTGACTACCCTAGATTCCAACATCTGCAGTTCTTTTAGTCTCTAATCATGATCTCATTGAATGGCAGAGCTGGCTTGATGAGCTGAATGGCCTATTCTGCTCCTATGTCATATGCTCTAATTATTGCGTTCCATTGTACACTCCCTTGAAGCGTTGCTGTGTGAATTCTGCTATTCATGAACAGAAATCAAGCTGGATAGCACCGGCTGTCAGTTGGCAAAGTAACAAATTGATTAATAAATCAACTTCTGAGTTTGCAATCGGGGTCCCTTAGTGTCCCTGACGCCCAACACCTCACTGTTTAAACCAAGAAATAATTTTGCCCTTTTTTTCTGTCTGTTGTAAACCAGAATGGGGCTATGCAGTGAAGTTGCATTCCTCAGCATTGTAATTGGATTTAAGATTCAATTGAAGGCAAAATACTACAGATGCTGGAAATCTGAAACAAACGCAGAGATTGCAGGAGAAACCCATCAGGTCTGGTAGCATCTGTAGAGAGAGAAAAACACTGTCAACATTGCATAAGATCATAAGAAATAGCAACAGGATGTACATGTATTTGGAAAGACAAGGACTGATTCGGGATGGTCAACATGGCTTTGTGCGTGGGAAATCATGTCTCACAAACTTGATTGAGTTTTTTTAAGAAGTAACAAAGAGGATTGATGAGGGCAGAGCGGTAGATGTGATCTATATGGACTTCAGTAAGACGTTCGACAATGTTCCCCATGGGAGCATAAGAGGTACAGTTAGTAAGTTTGCAGATGACACCAAAATTGGAGGTGTAGTGGACAGCGAAGAAGGTTACCTCAGATTACAACAGGATCTTGACCAGATGGGCCAATGGGCAGATGGAGTTTAATTTAGATAAATGTGAGGTGCTGCAGTTTGGAAAGCAAATCTCATCAGGACTTATACACTTAATGGTAAGGTGTTAGGGACTGTTGCTGAACAAAGAGACCTTGGAGTGCAGGTTCATAGTTCCTTGAAAGTGGAGTCACAGGTAGATAGGATAGTGAAGAAGGCATTTGGTATGCTTTCCTTTATTGGTCAGAGTATTGAGTACAGGAGTTGGGAGGTCATGTTGCGGCTGTACAGGACATTGGTTAGGCCGCTGTTGGAATATTGCGTGCAATTCTGGTCTCCTTCCAATTGGAAAGATGTTGTGAAATTTGAAAGGGTTCAGAAACGATTTACAAGGATGTTGCCAGGGTTGGAGGATTTGAGGTATAGGGAGAGGCTGAACAGGCTGGGTCTGCTTTCCCTGTAGCATCGGAGGCTGAGGGGTAACCTTATAGAGGTTTATAAAATCATGAGAGGCATGGATAGGGTAAATAGACAAAGTCTTTTCCCTGGGGTCAGGGAGTCCAGAACTAGAGGGCATAGGTTTAGGGTGAGAGGGGAAAGATATAAAGAGACCTAAGGGGCAACCTTTTTCACAGAGAGTGGTATGTGTATGGAATGGGCTGCCAGAGGAAGTGGAGGAGGCTGGTACAATTGCAACATTTAAAAGGCTTTTGAATGGGTACATGAATAGGAAGGGATTGGAGGGATATGGGCCGGGTACTGGCAGGTGGGACTAGATTGGGTTAGGATATTTGGTCGGCATGGACGGGTTGGATCAAAGGGTCTGTTTCTGTGCTGTACATCTCTATGACTCTATGAACAGGAGTAGGCCATTCAGCACCTCGAGCCTGCTCTGCCGTTCAATAGAATCCCAGCTGATTTGAAATTCCTCATTAACAATTCCCTGACTGATCAAGAATCTAATGAATTCAACCTTAAATATATATAAGGACTCTACACCACAACTCTCTGTGGCAAGGAGTTCCAAAGACTCACAAACCTCTGAGAGAAGCAATTCTTCCTCATCTCCATCTTAAATTGATGTTCCTCAATTCTGAGATTTTGCTCTCCGGTCCTAGACTCTCCCCTGAGGGGAAACATCCTCTCAGCATTGACCCTGTCAAGCCCCTTAAGAATCCTAAATGTTTTGATGAGGTCACTTCTCATTCTTCTAAATTCCCGTGAGTAGATTCTCAACCTGTTTACTCTTTGCCCATAAGATAATCTCTCTGTACCAGGAACCATCCTAGTGGACCTTCTCTGAACTGCCTCCAATGAAATTATATCTTTGTCTAAACAAGGGTCCAAACCTGCCCACAGTCCAGAAGATGTGGTCTCCCCAGCACGTTGTATCATGGCAGTAAGACTTCCCTTCTCTCATACTCCGCTCTGAAATAAGGACCAACGTACCATTCACCGTCCTGATTACCTGCTGCCCTGATGTGTTCATTTTCTTTGTTTCATGCACAAAACCCCCAAGTCCCTTTCTGTTGTAATCTTCTGCAGTGTTTTTTTTCCCACGTTAGTAATATTCTGTTCCTTTGTCCTCCCTCCAAATTAAACAACTTCACATTTTCTCACATTATACTCCATTTGCCAACTTTGCCCACTGCATGCATTAATATCTCTTTGCAAATTCTTTGTGTTCCTCTTACAACCTGCCTTTCAACTTATTCTTATGTTGTGTGCACATTTGGCAACAGTACATTCGCTTCCCTCTTCGAAGTCATTGATATATATTGTAAATAGGTCCATGTAGGACTCCATTAGTAACTGGTTGATACCCTAAGAACCTCTTAACTCCATTTGTTCTGACAGGACCCTTCTTTAGAATCTAGATTTCAGAACGTCTGGCTTAGTATTGTCTCAAAACTCATTAAAAACACCTTGATCCCTGAAATTCTAACATCCATAATTTTAGTGCAGCCTGTATGTTCGAGTTATGAGATATCTGCACACATCCCTGAAAGAAAGAGTTTGATCGTCCAAGGTATTCACCATCTCCAATACAGGCAACCTGATGGAAAATCGCTTGATCTAAGGGGTTAACCACTGTGGCTCAGCGGTTAGCACTGCTGCCTCACTGCTCCATTGGATCCAGGTTCAATTCCAGATTCGGGTCACTGTCTGAGTAGAGTTTGCATGTTCTCCCTGTGTCTGTGTGGGTTTCCTCTGGGTGCTCCAGTTTCTTCCCACAGTCCAAAGATTTGGAGGTTAGGTGAATTGGACATGCTAAGTTGTCCATAGTGTGCAGAGATGTGTAGGTGAGGTAGATTAGCCACAGGAAATGCAGGGGTTGGGTACAGTAGGGTGTGGGTGGGATGACCTTCAGAGGGGGAGTGTGGACTTGATGGACTGAATGGCCTGCTTCCAAACTCTTAGGGATTCTAATGCTGCAGACACTGTGACTAAACATTGGAAGTCTGAATGTGCTCTCTATTGTTGCTGTGTCACCATTTATTGTGTAAAGAAAATGGAAAGGTAAACAGTGAAACAAAAGACAAAAATGAAGTAATTGAACTGGCGAAGGGTGTAGAAATACAAAATGCTAGAAAGGAACCGCAGACTGATCTGTGCCCAAAGGCAAAGTAGCATTCTGTGTTCTGAAGGAGAACCACGTCAGGAATATTAATCCATTCATTTCAGATGCTTGTCTATCTGCCGTAAAAGTCCAACATTTCAAATTGTAGATTTCCACCACATACACTTTTTTATTTGGGATACATTTTCCAACAAACATACAGTTAAACAATGCATCTGACGGGATACCAAGATGCATAAAATAGAATTTCTTTGCTCAAGAAAACATTGATTGAAGTGTTCAGCAGTGATTCATCTCCACGCATTTTAATAAGAGACAGTGGTGGGTGTGCAGAAAGACTCAGAGGCTGAATTTGTTGCTTTATATGCATAGCTGTTAGCTGTAAGTGCAACTAATCCATTACCAGACTTGCCAATGTAAGTAAGCACTTCAGACAACAGCAGGAGTTGTGAATTTGCGCATAACTACCTGGTACTGTTTTGTAAGGGAAGAACGATAATTAACAGGCTAGATACAGGAACAAAAAGCATCTACCATTCAAAATAAATGTGGCTCTTCTTTAGGAACATAAGATTTACATTTAGAAAGCACATTTCAAGACCTCTAGTACCCCGATCGTCTTTATAGTCACTGATATAATTCTGAAGCACGGCCACTGTAAGAAACATGGTTGCTAATTTACATGCAACAATTTGATAATAAGGAAATTATTTATTGCTAGGTACTGGTTTAAGGATGAATATTTGCAAGGACTCTTGCCTGCTCTTTTTTGACTTGTGTCATCAAATTATTTGCCTTCATCTAAGTCTCAGGCAGCAGGACAGTGCAGCACTCCCTCAGTAAGGCACGGGAATGTCGAGAGATGGTGTGTGCTCATGTCTGTAATAACGGGTTGAGTTTGAATGTGAAACCTTCTGATTGGAATTCTACCCTCCAGACAGTGAGTTCAGTTTGCACACTGCCTGGCCAATGCATTGAAATGGAAATATAGCTACTGCTGGGAACAGTTGACAAATGCTTCTGGGAATCAATGTCTGAAAGGGATTCCCCAAAATCACAGTGGAGGAGATTTAGAATATGCAGCATTCAGGACTGGTGTGAGTCTGTCTCCATTTTAGTGCTTTACTTGGTGTGAAAATACTTCTATCAACTCCCATGACGTGAAAAATCAATTGTGAGTCTCATGGTATTGAAGAATCCAACAGACATTGAGGGTGGTGTGCAGGTGGAATGAGCTGCCAGAGGAAGTGGTAGGGACAGGTAAATCACAACATTTGAAAGATATTTTAACAGGTACATGAATAGGAAAGGATTACAGGGGTATGTGCTAAATGCAGGTAAATAGGATTAGTTCAGTTTAAGATATCTGGTCGGTGTGGACAAGTTGGACCAAAGGGTCTGTTTCTGTGCTGCATGACTCTATGACTCATTGACCCTCTGCAACATTTTTACACAAAATTATTATATTTTTCAGATACACAAGTGTCTGAGCTAATATAAAACAATTATGTTGCAGTAAAGCAACATGCTTCTAGTATCCTGTCATGCTACAAGTGATCCAAGGTAAGATAGAGTATGAGGCCTTTATATCCCAGTTTATTTGCTGCAGTGCAGTGAAGATTTAACAAGCATGCCTCTGAAAGATATACTGACTTACTGACCATGAGAGAGTTCACAAACAATAGCAAAATGTTGGAGATCAAGAGAGCTATGATATTTTTGAAGAATATACAGAGATAAAAGTCTCCAGCTTCTTCATTATTTAAGGAGTTCAAAGAGAGAGCAAGTTTTAAAATTGCCTTTGCCTCTCCTAGCCAGTTGCTTCCATTCCAGCCACATTACTACAACAGATCAGCAGGAATCCTCTCTGCACAGATTGGGAATTTTATGCTGATGACTTTCTTGAGCTACAACTTTGAATCTTAACTAGATACCCACCTCATCTGAATGGGAGCCTGATTCATCACTGATTCAGGGTCTATATTAGAGTGGTGCTGGAAAAGCACAGCAGGTCAGGCAGCATCCGAAGAGCAGGAAAATCGACGTTTCGGGTAAAAGCCCTTCATTGTCTATTCCTGATGGTGGACTTTTGCCCAAAACGTCGATTTTCCTGCTCCTCGGATGCTGCCTGACCTGCTGTGCTTTTCCAGCTCCACTCTAATATAGACCCTGGTTTTCAGCACCTGTAGTTCTTGTTTTTACCTCATCACTGATTCAAAGTAATTGCCAACCTGATAGGTTGAAGTTCAGAGCTCTGGATTTAAGATGGATGTTTGCCTGTCCATTAGAGTTAGAGGTCAGTTCACTCAGTTGGTTTGAGTGGCTGGTTTATGATACAGGGTGATGCCAACAGCGTAGGTTCAATTCCTGCACTGCCTGGGGTTACTCTCCAGGACTCTCCTTCTCCCCTCGCCTGAGGTGTGAGACTAAACCACCTCCCTCACCTCTTTAAAAGCTTTTACTTGGACCATGCTCAATGATCCTTTCAGTGTGGGACCTGTTGTGTGTGTACATTGACATGGACTTTCCACTAGTGACTTCATTCTCCCACTATTTCTCATCCTTGGACTGATTCTATGCCCTGATCCTGAACCAAGACCATCTCTAACTATTGCACAAATACTATTCTTGATTAATAACACTATCTCTCCAGCTTTACTTCACTTCTATTCTTCTTGAATATCACATACTCTGTAAGTATTCAAGGCTCGATCTTTGTCATCATGCAACCACACCTTTGGAATGGCTATCAGACCAGATTTACAGTTTTCATTATTTACTTTAATGAGCACCATCAGTTTGTTCATTTTTTATGAACACTCTGTGCATTCAGATACAAAACATTTCATTTGGAGTTTTGCTGTCTTTCTAACGTGTAATCTTGATTGTTGGTGTAACCTTAGATTATTTTCTGTACCCCTTCTATGACCTTCGGTTCCCATATGACTATATTGCTCTCCTGCCTTAACTCTACTCCTTAATTTGCTCCATTTATCCCAGCTGGAATCCTTACTCTGTTGTTTAGTTTAAAGTCCTCTCTTCTTTCCTGGTTACACAATATTCATGGCTAATCTTTCTGTTGACTCAGCTCCACTTACCCACCCTCTCACCATAACCCTGAATGTTCAACTTGTCCAATTCAACGACCAGTACTAACTTTACCACCAGCTTCTTTACGATAGAATTGATCTGAAACAATTCCCAGATTTTCACCAATAGCTTGTTTCTATCTCTGTTTGAGAGGAATAACCAATGCCAGCACCCTGTCTTAAGTCCTCCATTTGTTCTTCATCAGGCGTCATTCAGGTACACACTTGTCCATAGGCTGGGGCTATACTCATTAGCATTTAGAACAATGAGGGAGAAATCTTATAGAAACATATAAAGTTATGAAGGGAATAGAGAAGATCGAAGCAGGGAGGTTGTTTCCACCGGCAGGTAAAACTAGAACTAGGGGGCATAGCCTCAGAATAAGGGAGAGCAAATTTAGGACTGAGTTGAGGAGGAACTTCTTCACCCAGAGGGTTGTGAATCTGTGGAATTCCCTGCCCAGGGAAGCAGTTCAGGCTACCTCATTGAATGTTGTTAAGGCAAAGTTAGACTTCTGAACAGTAAAGAAATTAAGGGTTATGGTGAGAGGGTGGGTGAGTGGAGCTGAGTCAAGAGAAAGATTAGCCACGGTCTTATTGAATGGCAGAGTAGGCTCAAGGGACTAGGTGGCCCACTCCTGCTCCTGTTTTCAATGTTCTTAACCAGTCCAAATAAAGTGACAAACAATGCAGAATCCGAAGCAGGGAGAGTCCGTTGAAAAGTCAAATTAAATGCCAAATACTGTATGCTTAGAAAAGAGGTGACAAAGATAGGATTAGCACAGAAAGATATGAAAGACAGAAAGTAAAAGTTAAAAAATTTGTGCTTTTATTCAATCTCCAAAATGCTGAAGGAATGAGACTTCATGCTTGTAAAAACTAACTTTTGCAGCTGGGGGAGTTGTTTTGCAAAAGTGAAGAGTTATTACACGACCACATTTCAAATTAACTTTTCTTGATGTGTTTAGTGAGTGTTACAGTTATTACACGACCACATTTCAAATTAACTTTTCTTGAATGTGTTTAGTGAGTGTTACAGTTTCACTCCCCTTCCCCCCACCTTTCCTGTTCTTGAAAGTCAAATCTCTGACAGAAGTCGTGATACAATGGAACCTGTGGACCATCAAGGAACTCTGACAGCAGCATTAGCAATTCCACATTTAACTCAATCTAAATGGATAACAGAACTGTTCTTTAACTTATTCTGTAATAACGGTGAGTCTTACTTTTGTCCCTAATTTAAAATTGAGGTCAATATGTTGTGAATGCACATTGTGTTTGCAGTGCCTAAGCGTTTGGAATAAAACGATTTGCTCTGACCTTCACTGCCAGTAGCTGTCTTGCATTGCTAGGATTCAATCGTGTTTTTTTTCCCTAAAGCCATTAGCCACATCAAGTGGTAGAAAATCTGTATTGCATGTTTTTTTTGTTGCATTGCTTAGAAACTTTGTTACACAAACCCACACTGATTTTGAAAGGTTTGCAACTCTATTGATTCATTTTCAATGCTGCTTGTTATAAAAAGAAGCATATGCAGGATTTAAACATTAGGCTCCTGTGTCTGCTCCACAATTTATCAAGGTCATGATGAACTTTGACATTCCCTCCAGATTCCCACCAGATCCCCAAAACCACTGAATCTCTTAGTTCCCAAAGTTTAGCCATCCCAACTTTAATTATACTCATCAAATGAGCATTCATGGTCCTGTGGGCTAGTAAATTCCAAAAGGATTCGAGCAGAAAAACATTATTTTCATCTTAGCCCTAAATTGTTTGGCTTGAATCTATAACCTCTAGCTCTGGATCTCTCTATAGGAAACAAGTCTCTTTGTCTTCACCTTGTCAAGTGCTGTGTGATTTTAACATGTTTCAAAGAGTCTGATAGTCCTCATGACGAAGTGCATTGGCATTTCTTTGCTCTAATGAACCAAGACATCCATAACATTGCCAGTTCAATCTTTGGGCTGGTGTCACTCACACCTGAACAGCTTCATCATATGGAAGGGGAAATCGTACCCAGAGGGTCCAATCTCAACAAGACTGATGTATTCAGGAAAGAAGTTAGAGAGGAAAATGAACAAATAGAGGGGTTGTTTTTACTCTTTAGAGGGAATGTACCCACATCTATTACTTTATTCCCTTTCAAAAGTCTTCATAACAGCTCCAGTTGACCGAATTGTGTAATCTCAGGTTCATCATCCAGTCTGCTATTCATTGGAAGTCAGGCTAGAAGAAGCTTTTGCAATACCTTTTACTACCTGAGACTATCCAGACATTTTAAACTCCATTTTAAAGTGTAGTTGGGGCTGTACAGAGACAGCCAATTTGTACACAGCAAGTCCCCATAACAACAACAAGATCACTTCCAGTTAATCTGGTTTCTTTTAGGTGCTTATGAAGGGATGCACACTAATCAGTGAACCATGAATAAATCACCTGATTTATTTTCTCAGATAGCACCATGGAACCATTTGTGTCCAGCTAACAGTGTCAGTGAGGTCACAGGTTAATGTCATGCACAAAAGAGAAAGCCTCCCCTGGGGCCCCAATTCCTCAGCGCTGCCTGGATGGATCAGTTTAAATTATGTCTTTTTGTCCCCACAGTAGAACTTAAACTTGTATACATCTGACCCAGAAACAAGAATGGCACAACTTTCACAAGACTGAAAACACAAAATGCTGGAACTCAGAGCAGGTCAGGCAGCATGTGTGGAGAGAGAACAAGCAAATGTTTTGCGTCTAAATGACTCTTCCTCAGAGCTGATGAGAAGTGTGGAGGGGGCAGCATTTATGTAGCAATGGCAGGGAGTTTGGGGGCAGGGGCAGGTGAAATAGAGTGCTGATAGTGCAGATTAAGTGTTCAGAATGTGAGAATAGAAGAACAATAGTGTGTCTAACTGCCAGACTGGAAGGATTAGATGGTCCCACTGGAGTAGGAGGAAGAGAGAGAGGATATAGTGACAGAGACTTTCACAAGACTTTGTGCACAGGAAGCCTTTTGAAGATACAATAAAGTGAACCTATCCCTTCCCTATTGCAATAGAAACTGGTACTTCAGCAGAGACAGCAGAATCAAACATACCAATACAATACATGACAACATATAATGCAGTCACCTTAAGAGGGACAATCTTGTGACTGACTAGCTGACAATCTTAGAGACATATTTCAATTCAGTGTGTATGGTCTCCTGCTTATAACCCTTAAAGGCTTGACATTTAGCCTATTTCAAGTCTCCCAGAGGGTAATCCTGAAAGGCGAGATTCTGATTTCCACTTAAGTCAGACGGCTCAGTGAGTTATCTTTCCTTTGAACTCATGAAAGAGCCAAGCTGCACTTTAAACTGAAAAGAAAATGCCACAAGACTTTGACACCGCTCAACATTCCTGACCCTGATTTCTGTTCGTTAACATTTTGCCTGGTGTCATTAAATAAGGAGTGAAACTTTTCCTTAGATATTTGTTTGACAACTAAGTGAAAGTTAAACTTAGACGAGGCTCCGCAGGCTGATACAGTGTCTACACAAGCTGACAGGCCCAGCACTGAGGTACAGATTGCTCAAAGCCAGCTGTGATGACTGAGACATGTCAATTGTTTGCCTAACATAGGATCAAGAGTAGGTCATCCAGCCCACACCATCATTCAAAAAGATCAAACCTGTGATGTCGACTCCATTTTCTAGTCTGCCCCATAAGTATTGTGTGCAGTTTTGGTCATCTTGCTATAGGAAAAATGTTATTAAACTGGCAAGAGTGCAGACATTTACAAGGATGATGCCTGGACTCAATTGTCTGAGTTATAGCGAGAAGTTGGACAAGCTAGGACTGTTTTCTTTAGAGCGTAGGAGACTGAGGGGGCAGGGTATAAGATCATGAGAGGCATGGATAGGGTGAATGCAATCAGTCTTTTTCCCAGGGTTGGGGAATCAGAGGGCATCTGTTTAAGGTTAAAGGGGAAAGATTAACAGGGAACCTGTGGGGCAATGTTTTTTGCACAGAGGGTGGTTGTTGGGGATGTAATGAAGTGGGTGACTTGCTCATCGCGGTCCAATTTACAGGAACAATAAATCATGCCACACAAACCTTGAGTTATTTACTGTTTATTCATGAGCTCATGGGGAGGACAAGTTGACCTAATGGTCAGTCACAAGTCACTCCGATGAGATAGAGAGAGTTACATGATTATATAGATTACAATCATTTAACAATTCGCAAAATGTTAATTGCAGTGTAATGAGCAAGTAGGCACTTTGCCCAGTCCCTAGCCCCAGTTATGGAGTGTCTGGGCAGTGCTAGTTAGTAGCTGATCAGCAATTGTTAGTATGACAATACCTTCTTGTCAAAGAAGAACATTCCCATGCTGGGAAAGAGCTCACTATCAGGTGTTAGTACAGTTGCAAGGTCAACCACCTCACTGAAACTGGGAACGTACAAACTTAATAAGCAGACACTAATATGAGATTTAAATGGATTCCAGGTTTTTAATATGTGACAAGATGGCTGCTTTGGTTGTAACAAATCTCCCTTATGGTATACATGTGCAATAAACTGCCAGCGGAAGCGGTTGAGATTGGACAAGCACATGGATAGGAAAGGTTTAGAAGGACATGGGCCAAGTGCAGGAAATTGGGGTTAGGGTGGATTGACGTTTTGGTCAGCATGGACCAGTTTGAGCCAAAGGGCCTGACTCAATGCTATAGGACTCTATGACTCTAAGCCTTGACTCCCTTGTCTCATGGGAATCTATCAGATTAGATTTCAAAACCAATAAGCACTCTCCTCTTATGCAATATGAATGTTGATTTCCACTCAAATTGGGATTCTTGCAAATTGTCCTGATGAGTGTAAAATGTAAAACTTTGATAACATATGTCTTTTCTCAACCATATTCATAAATATAACAAACACAGCCTTGAATAAATTTTGGAGGCTGGACTTCTCTCCTCCAGCTTCAGGCTAAGAGAGTTCCACACTCTAACAACCCTGGAAGAGAAAAAGAATCATTACCTCTGTCTTAAAAAGGAGATATCTTATACTTCAATTGTGCCCATAATTCAGCCTCCCCTACAAGTGGAAAAAATCATTTTCATATCCAGTCCCCTCAAGATGTTATATGTTCCAATAAGATCAACATCCCATGCTTCTGAACTTCAATAGATATAGGTATTTCATCTTTCTTGATATCCCAGGGATGAGAGAGTGAAATCTTCTATAAACTGCCCAATATTGCAGTTATATCTTATTTTCAAATAAGGAGATCAAACTGTACACAGAACTCCAGGTGTGGCCTCACCAATGTCCTCTACAGCTGCAGTACCATGTCCCTTCTTTTATATTCTATTCTCTTTGCAATAAACAACAACATGTGCCAAGTGCCTTCCTAATCTCTTGCTGTAAACTGGATACTAATTTTCTGTCGATCGGGTTCCAGAACACCCAAATCCCCAGGGCATCTCAAGGCCAACACTTAGCCTCTATGTATGAATATTTGCGGTTTTTCAATTCATCCTGTCGGAATGGACAAGGTGACATTTACTAGAAAATGGCCTGTTGATATTATGGCTGGACTGTTAATCCAGAGACCCAGGTAATGTTCTGGGGACCTGGGTTCAAATTCCACCACGGCAGATGGTGGAATTTGCCGATTGTTGGGAAAAGCCCATCTGGTTCACTAATGTCCTTTAGACAAGGAAAAAGCCATCCTTACCCGGTCGGGTCTACGTATGACTCCAGACTCGTAGCAATGTTATTGACTCTTAACTGCCCTCTGGGCAATGAGGAGATCGGCCATAAATACTGAGCTAGCCAGTGACACTCTCATTCCATTAATGAATAAAGTAAACTCAAGCGACACTTATCCGCCAAATATTGCCCACTGATTAAAAAGGAGTGAATCTGGGTGGAAATTGGTAGAATCCCTATCTCTGAGCTAGGAGAGTCAGGTTCAAGTTTCACCTCCTCCAGACCTGTGTAATAACATCTCTGAACAGGTTATTTAGAAAACATCCAAACTGCAGCAGATCCCATGAGAAGATTTTGATTTTATTGGCCTGTGTTCCAACATAAAGGATTAGCAACAGAGTTTTTTTAAAGTATAGGGATCACCATACACCAATCAGGTCAAACCAGTGATTCATAATGAAAAGTACATTTATTAATTTTTTTAGCAAAGACCATGTCTGAGCCCTGTGTAAAGATTTGAGCATATCTCTGTTGCCATTATCCTAAATCAAAACCTTCTGCTTGTTTCTTCAAAATCAAACTCCTTATTCCTGAAGTTATATTCAGTTAGAAATGCCCCGAAGTTGAAAATGATGAGTTTGTTTTGTTGAGATACCTTTTTTACACCTACTTCTTCATATTTCTGTGTTACTTTGTAAATGAGTGAAACATATCGCAGAATCAGCTTTAAAGTATACTTCAGCAAGAAATAGGAGCAGGTATTGTACCAACTGCAGTATAAACAGGAATCGCTCTCTCTAAAAGCTACATCAGCGCTATAATGGACGGAATTCTTTGTTCTCTGTCTCCATTATTTCTGTTGCCTGAGTCCCTCAGCATGAAGCTACAATGATGGGTCACAAATTATTGTCATTTGTTGCTTCATGATCACCAACAAATAGTGGATTCTCTTTTAGATGGTGATTTTACTCCATTTCTGCTCTTTGTGAATACTACACTTATGGTTTCTGTGATACATTTTCCACCATGTCCTTCTAAGAATAAGTTGGAGACAAAAAAAAACCTGCAGATGCTGGAATCCAAAGTAGCCAAGCAGGAGGCTGGAAGAACACAGCAAGGCAGGCAGCATCAGGAGGGACAGGCAGGAGGCTGGGGGAACACAGCAAGCCAGGCAGCATCAGGAGGGACAGGCAGGAGGCTGGGGGAACACAGCAAGCCAGGCAGCATCAGGAGGGATAGGCAGGAGGCTGGAAGAACACAGCAAGGCAGGCAGCATCAGGAGGTTGATGGGCAGTGACTGGGAGGTCCCGTCAGCTCCTGCGGGCCCGGCTGAGATGCTCAGTGAACCGTTCCTTCAGTTTACATTCGGACTCCCTGATGTAGAGAAGACTACATCGGGAGCACCTGATGCAGTAAACTAGGTTGGAAGAGAGGCAGGTGAACCTCCGTCTCACCTGGGAGGACTGTTCAGTGTCTTGGTTGCAGAGTGGGCGGAGCAAGAGGCAGAGGCGGAAGCTGGAGGGAAGTCAAGGCCGGTGTGACGGTTGTTGTCAGCAGAATCCGGGTCAGCGTTGCGGGAGACATCCAGAGTGGAGCTGGAGGTTATGGATAAGTACTTGAGGGTCTTGGTAGGTGGTTGCAATTCCAAATCTTGTTTGCAGAACGGTACATCAGCCCTCCACCCCCCTCACCTCTACCCAGGGCCCCAAACAGTCCTTCCAGGTGAGACAGAGGTTCACCTGCCTCTCTTCCAACCAAGTTTACTGCATCAGCTGCTCCAGAAGTGGCCTTCTCTACATCAGGGAGACTGAATGTAAACTTAAGGAACAGTTTGCCGAGCAACTCAGCTGGGCACACAGGGGCCGACCGGACCTCCCAGTCAATGTCCAATTTAATTCCCCTTCCCATTCCATTTCCGACATGACCATCCTCAACCTCCTCCATTGCCACAATGAACCAAACTGCAAATCGGAGGAACAACACCTCATCTTCCACATGGGCAACTACAGCCCGGAGGACTCAACATTGAGTTCTCCAATTTCAAATAAACTCCCTTCCCATTCCCCGACTGCCTTCCCATCCCCTCCCCCTCCATTCCACTGTTGCCTGACGCCAACCTGATTCATTCCTCACATTGACCAACAAGGTCTTATCCTCTACCTGTCTTCACGTATCCCCACTTCAACACCCTGCCCCCACCACCCTCTTTATCTGCAGCTCCCATTACAATCACCCCCAGTCCTGAAGAAGGGTTACACCTGAAATGTCAACTTCTCCACCTCCTGATGCTGCCTGCCTTGCTGTGTCCCTCCAGCCTCCTGATGCTGCCTGGCTTGCTGTGTCCCTCCAGCCTCCTGATGCTGCCTGGCTTGCTATGTTCCTCTAGCCTCCTGATGCTGCCTGGCTTGCTATGTTCCTCCAGCCTCCTGATGCTGCCTGGCTTGCTGTGTTTCTCCAGTGTCCTGCCTATCTGTCTAGGATAAGAATAGAAGCAATCTGTAGCTGATCAGCTCTTGCCTCAAGCTGTGATGTTCTTATATTTTGAGTCAGAAGGTTATGGGTCAAGTTCCATCCCAGAGACTTGAATGCAGAAGCCAGTTGAGTGCAGTCAAACAAAAGCAAGATGCCATGGGCTACTGGAAATCTGAAATAAAAGTAAGTAGTTCTTCCCGTCAGTTCTGATGAAAAAGAAGGAAACATATGTCAGGTATAGACAGGATAGATCGAATGAATCTATAGAAGAGTGCAAAGGAAGTAGGAGTAAACTTAAGAGGGAAATCAGGAGGGCAAAACAGGGACATGAGATAGCTTTGGCAAATAGAATTAAGGAGAATCCAAAGGGTTTTTACAAATATATTAAGGACAAAAGTGTAACTAGGGAGGGAATAGGGCCCCTCAAAGATCAGCAAGGTGGCCTTCGTGTGGAGCCACAGAAAATGGGGGAGATACTAAATGAATATTTTGCATCAGTATTTACTGTGGAAAAGGATATGGAAGATATAGACTGTAGGGAAATAGATGGTGACATCTTGCAAAATGTCCAGATTACAAAGGAGGAAGTGCTGGACGTCTTAAAACGGTTAAAAGTAGATAAATCCCCAGGACCTGATCAGGAGTACCCGAGAACTCTGTGGGAAGCTAGAGAAGTGATTGCTGGGCCTCTTGCTGAGATATTTGTATCATCGATAGTCACAGGTGAGGTGCCGGAAGACTCGAGGTTGGCTAACGTGGTGCCACTGTTTAAGAAGGATGGTAA
>NC_057723.1:3089464-3126399 GCF_004010195.1 Chiloscyllium plagiosum
TTGGAGGATTTGAGCTATAGGGAGAGGCTGAACAGGCTGGGGCTGTTTTCCCTGGAGCGTCAGAGACTGAGGGGTGACCTTATAGACGTTTATTAAATTATATGGGGCATGGATAGGGTAAAGAGACAAAGTCTTCTCCCTGGGGTCGGCGAGTCCAGAACTAGAGGGCATAGGTTTAGGGTGAGAGGGGAATGATATAAAAGAGACCTAAGGGGCAACTTTTTCACGCAGAGGGTGGTACGTGTATGGAGTGAGCTGCCAGAGGAAGTGGTGAAGGCTGGTACAATTGCAACATTTGTGAGGCATTTGGCTGGGTAAATGAATAGGAAGGGTTTGGAGGGATATGGGCCGGGTGCTGGCAGGTGGGACTAGATTGGGTTGGGATATCTGGTCGGCATGGACAGGTTGGACCGAAGGGTCTGTTTCCATGCTGTATATCTCTATGACTCTAAGAGTCATCCAGAATCAAAACGTTAGCTTGCTCTCACTCCGTGGATGCTGCCTAACCCACTGTGATCTCCAGCATTTTTAGTTTTCAGTACCGATTCCAGCATCTGCAGTAATTTGCTCCAGCCTTCTGAAGAAAGGTCATTGGACCCAAAACCTGAACTCTGTTTTCTCTCTGCAGCTTCTGCCAGACCTGCTGAGTTTGTTCTGCAATTTCTGTTTTTTTTTAAGGGCAGAAAATGCTGGTGATATTTTGCAAGTCTGGCAGCATTTGTGGAGAGAAAGAGCTGGAAATGTGTTGCTGGAAAAGCGCAGCAGGTCAGGCAGCATCCAGGGAACAGGAGAATCGACGTTTCGGGCATAAGCCCTTCTTCAGGAATTCGGGCATAAGCCCTTCTCCTGTTCCCTGGATGCTGCCTGACCTGCTGCGCTTTTCCAGCAACACATTTCCAGCTCTGATCTCCAGCATCTGCAGCCCTCACTTTCTCCTTTGTGGAGAGAAAGCAGAGTTAATGTTTGGAGGCCATCCTGACTCTTCTTCTGACCTTCAAAGGTTCATTGAACATTGTTAAAACACATTACCTGGTCCTTTTCATAGTTGCTTTCTTTTGTGGCATCTGGCTCTGTGTAAATTGGCTGGCACATTTTGCACATCAAGGCAGTGACACAAGTTCAAAATTACATCATTACCTGCAAACCACTTTGGGACATCAGGTCATCATGAAAGGTGTCACAAATGCAAATATTTATTCTTTTTTGCATTGCCCAAAGAGTCAGGACCTTGGTATTTCTGAAGTCTTTGCCTTTCTCTGCAATGCTTGCATGTTTAAAATCGTAATTAAAACAAATGAAAGTGGTCACAAAGCTAAGCATACTTGGAGTTGGTCAAGCCCCATCTTGGAGACTGTATGAGATCCAGATAATCTAATCACAGGAAGAATCGTATTTCCCTTGAGCGGCGAGAGTGAGGTGTAATGAAGGTGATTGGCTTTCTGACCTTTCATGGTCAAATATAATACCTCACATTATCAGAGTGTAATATTGCTGCTTTCAGCATTATTTGCAGATAATTAATGTCAACCAGAATTATTGTAATTTGTTGATTTGTTTGACTGCAGAGCTTTGTGATTAATGGTTTTGTATTCATTAACACTGCCACACTTGCAAATTAATGTCAGAAATAATTTCCAAAGAAACTCTGTAATAAAGATGAGAAATGTGTGATAATTGAAATTTACAGAACAGGAGGAGGCTATTCAGCCCATTGCCTTGTGACTCCCAGCTCCATAACCCTCTGAGATACTGGTGTCCTCTAAATATAGTCTCTTGATCCACCTGAACTTTAATTGCATCAGCATCAGTGGCTATATCTTCACCTTAAGCCCACAAAATCATAGCTATTTACAGCACTGAAGGAGGCCATTTTAGCACATGATAATTAGCAAAGATCCAACTGCACTGACCCCATTTTTCACCCATAGTCCTGGAACCCATGGTAATGCACATGATTGTCCAAATGCTGCATAAATTTTAGGAGAGTTTCTAACTCAATCACTGTTTCAAAAAGTGAGATCCAGATTGTCAACAAGAGCAAAATGACCATAGAGAGAGATGACTGGTGTTGGTTGAACCTGCAGGTTACCATTCCTCAGGTAAGGGAAGAGATTGGGAAGGAAAGTTTCTCATGGTAACCTCAGCCTATATGGGAATGGATGCCACACTGTTGATGTCACTCTACATCACAAGCCAGCTGTCCAACCAACTGAGCCAGCGGTCTCCCCATCACTTACTAATGGGAAAAATACATTGTCAACTATCCTCTTAACCTTCTACCTCTTATATTCAATCTATGTCCCCTGGTTACTAACACCTCAACTAATGAGTTCTGCAGAAGAGTCACTGGATACAAGACATTAACTCAGATTTCTCTCTGTCGATGCTACCAGGCCTGCTGAGCTTCTCCAGCAATTTCTGCTTTTGCTAAAGACAAATATTCAATGTGCCTGCTTAATAAGCTTATCTCCACTCTTTGCTTCTTTCATGGATCTGTGGATATACACACCAGGATCACTCTGATCTTTAGTACTTTCTTGGGTCCAACAGCCTCCGACAGTTTGTGCCTATACTCCTCACTACTTACCTCCCAACAGACTTTTGTGTCATCTGCAAACATCTTGATCATGTCCCTTACATTTAAGAAAATAAGAAAATACAGAGAAGTGTTGGAGAAACTCAACAGGTCTGACAGCATCTGTGGAGAGAGAAACAGAGTTAACGTTTCAAGTCCTTCAGCCTTTCGCCAGAATTGGTACAAGAAATGTTAACTTTGCTTTCTCTGTACAGATAATGTTAGACTTTCTAATTTTCTTCAGCTATTTCTGTTTTGTTTCAGATTTCCAGTATCTGCCATTCTGTGCAATTTTTGCAAGAGTAGGCCATTCAGCCCCTCAAGCCTTCTCTGATATTTAAATACAATCAAGACTGATCTCAACTCAGCCTCAACCCTAGATTCATGCCCATTATCTATAACCCTTCAACCCATTACTAACTAAATAGCTGTCTATTGCTTCCTTAAAATACATTCAGTTTCCAAGTGTCCATCACACTTTGGAGAAGTGCATTCCAGGGATTCAAAAATCTTTGAGAGATGAAATTCTGCCTCACCTTGGTTTTGAAGATGTCACCCTTTAGTCTAAAACTATGCTCTCTCTTTGTGGATTGCCTACAGTGGGAAACATCTGCTCTATATCTATTTGTCAATTCCCTTTACTGTCTTATGTAGCTCAATTAGACCTCCTCTCACTCTTCTGAAACCAAGCGAGTACCAGTCTAAACTGTTCAAGTATTCTTCAAAGCACAAGTCTTTCAGCTCTGGATGAAAGAATGTAAGAACTAAGAAATTAAGAAATTCAAGTCCCAATCTGAATGAGCACTGCAAACAGAAAGTCTACCAGCACCAAGTCCTGGCAAATTGTACTGAAACAAGCTTCTAGTCACAAAAACATCTCTCCCCCATCATCTTCTTCCTTCTGTTTCTCAGCTAATTTTAGATTCTACATGTTATTTTCCCTTGGATCCCATGGGCTCTTACCTTCTTGATGATAAACTCTGGATTTCCGCCTTTAACCTTGTCATCTTGTGGTTTTAAGTTGCTACTTTAAACCTGAGTCTTTTCTTGTGGTTTTAAGTTGCTACTTTAAACCTGAGTCTTTAACCAGCCCGTGTTTTAATCCCTCCCTCTATCTTCTCCCAAACCTTCCCTTTTGCTCCTTCTCCCTCTTTTTTTCGGGACAAAGTTAAAAATCACACAACACCAGGTTGGTGCTAGCGCTACCAAATAAATCTGTTGGACTATCCCCTGGTGCTGTGCAATTTTTAATTTTGTCCACCCCCGCCCAACACTGGCACCTCCTCGTCTTTTTCAGGACACAAAGCAGCATTGCATTTCTATGCTCTATCAGTTCTGAAGATGAGCCATGTTTGACTCAAAACTGTTTCTCTCAGCACCGATGCTGCTGGTTTTGCCGAGTATTTCCAGTGTGGTCGAAGGCATTTGGTGTCTGAAAGGGTTTATTGCCATCACAAGAGAAACTGGATACATCGGGAGATAAAGATCAGATCCTGGCAGGAGCAAAGCAGTGTCCTGTGTTAGTTACCCAGTCAAGGTGCGAATTTTACTGTCGCAGGAACATGCAATCACTCTTCAGCTGATCTTCAGGGTCTCAGAGGAACATCATGTAGCTCAGGTCTGTGTAATAGCCAATGTGCATTCTCGAATAAGCTCATTCTGTTTATAAAGATTAAGTATTTCTTCCGCTGAAGACTTCATATGGACTTTCTTCCTCAATGATGCTTCAGTTACACAAGACATTGGTGAGATGCATCTGGATAACTGGGTATAGTACTGGTCACTGTACTCATGGAAGGATGTTAAGACCATAGACCATTAGAAATAGGAGAAGGGCAAGTTGTTCTGTTAGCTCAGTTGGCTGGATGGCTTTTTAAATGATGCAGCGGGATACCAAAAGTGCAGATGCAATCCCTGTACCAGCTGAGTCCTGTACCCTGCAAGGCTCTGCAGCCCAACAACTCTCCTTTCCTGAGATTCATTGACCCTTGTGGTTAAACTGTCTCCATTCATCATTCTCTGAAGAGAGAACAGCCCTGTAGTCAGTCAAGGATTAGAATGACTTTACCTGGAATGACTCATGAGGAAAGGATGTGTCCATTTCTGCTGGAGTTGACAAGAGTCAGAGGTGAATTAATCAAACCCTATCATATCCTGAGGGAGCGTAACTGGGTGGATGTTTCATCTTGTAGGAGTATCAAGAACGAGGGATCACCTTTAACAAGTAAGGGATTGCTCACTGAAGACAGAGATGAGAGAATTTATTTATCTCTCAGAGGGCTGTGAGTCTTTGGAATTGCCTTCCTCAAAAGGCTGTAGATGCAGAATCTTTAAATATTTTTAAGGCAGAGGAAGATAGATTCTTGATGACCAAGGGGGTGAAATGATTGTTAGGGGAAATGCAGGAATATAGAGTTGAGTTTAATTTCAGACCAGCTGTGATCTTATTGGTTGTTGGAGCAGGAAGATAGGCTGAGTGGCCTCCTCTTGTTGGTATATCCATCACTGTTATCAGTAGTTTAGACTCTGACATAAGAACGATTGGTAGCAGTGCAGCTAGGATGTGTTCAGTGAATGTGTCCACAACATAAACCACCCAATATATGTTTTGATTAGCCCCTTTAATGATAAGGTTGTACTTAGATCACTTCATTCCATCAGAGCCTAGAAATCGATTGACGATCAATTGTCTATACCCAAGGACTGAGAGTGCACTCTCCTCTGGATTTGAGAATTTCAAAATGTAAAGCAGCTTATACATCAATCTTAATTACATTGAGCCAAGTCATTAAACTTATCAAATATTTCTTATGGCAAATAAGATCATTTTGAAAATAACATGATGCCTCTCCCTCCTTCCTTCAGTCTGAAAATAATAAAATATAAAGACAAAAGAAAAAGTTCTAGTTTTTGTTCAATTTTTTCATGGGACATGGACACCTCAGGCTGGCTGTGCGTTTATTGCCCATCCCTAGTTGCCCCTTGAGAAGGTGAGGATGAGCTGCCTTCTTGAACTGTTGGCAGTCCGTGTGCTGTAGGTTAACCCTAAATGCTGTTTGGGAGGAATTCGAGGATTTTGACCCTACAACAGTGAACGAACAGGGATAAATTTCCAAGTCAGGATGGTGAGTGAGAACTTGCAGGGAGTGGTATCCGTGTATCTGCTGCCCTTGTCCTTCTGGGTGGAAGCCATGATGAGGAGGTGCCGGTGTTGGACTGGGGTGGACAAAGATAAAAATCACCCAATACCAGGTTACAGTCCAACAGGTTTATTTGGAAGCACTAGCTTTCAAAGTGCTGCTCCTTTGTCAGGTAGCTACCTGCTGAAGGAGCAGCTCTGAAAACTAGTGCTTCCAAATAAACCTGTTGGACTTTAGCCTGTTGTTATGTGATTTTTAACTTTCAAATGAAAATAGCGTTGAGTTTGCAGGGGTCTGTCTAAGGATCTTTGATGAATTTCGGCTTTGGCTCTTATAGATAGTGCACACTGCTACTACTGAGCATCAGTGGGGGGAGGGAGTTATTGTTTGTGGATGTGGTGCCAATCAAGCGGGCTGCTTTGGACAATCACGGACAAGCTCAGTGTGATGAGCGTAGGTACCTGTCTGTGCTCCTGTGAAACTTTGATTATTCTGTTGCCTCAGGGGGGCAATAACTCTCTAATCTTCAGAAAGCAGCTCAGTCCATAGAATGTGGAATGGAGAGCATAGCAAGGGGACAATCACAATTTAGCTTAGGGGACAATTTAAAAACAAGAAGAAATAGTCGAGTAGATTTGACACATAGACAATTCTCTAAAGGGCCAATTGTACATAGAGGGAGAACAAGTTCACTTTCATTAAATTGCACAACTGACACTATCTCCTATCATTAATTTTACTCCAAGGATCAGGTCTGACGTTTTCAAAAATTAATTAATTAAAACTCTCAGCAGCTAAAAGACAGCAAGTTATTCATTTATATTTGGCCATTGGATCATTAATAAAAATGAGGTGGAAAAAGCAAAAAGTCCAATTTTAGCATCTATCAAGGTTGCTACGGTGACTGATAATGAATGACACGGTTTTTAAATCCGTTGAAGCAAGAAGGAATGAAGGGGTCATTCGCGGTCACATTCAATAATTTAAAATAAATTCTAATTATATTCCCTCATTATGTTGGCAGCAAACTTCAGGAAGGAAAGGCATTGTGGCTACTACCTTACTGACACTTTGAAGAAATATCATTCTGAACAGCATTGCAAAACAAAAATGTGATAGCTGAGATGAAAGGAATCAAAATGGGAAAAGGTCCTTGACTGTGTCACAATACAGAAGATCAGCCATGATTGTACTGAATGACAGAGTCGGCTCAAGGGGCTATATGGCCAATCTTATTGACCTCTCAAATTTTAAATTTAATATTGATCTCACTCTTTGTACATTTTCTCTGCAGCTATAACATTGTATTCTTCCCTCTGATCTGTTACCTTGAAGCATTTTACATTGTACAATCTGCCTGTAATGCACACAAAACAAAATTTCTTACTGTACACAGGCAGACAATAACAAGTAAAATCAAATCAATAAAACTCCTTGAAATAACTCCACAGAGGCTGTGATTCTATCATCAGGGGGTCATCATTTATTTACACATGGAGAGTCCTTGACACTGACCCAGCTCCCTCAGAGTCAGCTCTCAGAGTGAACAGAACCTCCGACACTTCTGTTTATATCTGTCAGCCAGGGCTCCCTTGTTTCGACCAGGTTAAGAGCCTCAATCAGGGAACTCATATTTGATGAGGTCCACTACCTAACTTCTTTACAATCACTACACTCCTGCCCTTAATTTCTGTGCTTTCATGTTCTTGTGTGGGATTATCCTGTGCCTGATATGAAATATTTAGGATTCTGGATCAGTGGTGCTGGAAGAGCACAGCAATTCAGGCAGCATCCGAAGACAGGCAAAATCGACGTTTCGGGCAAAAGCCCTTCATCAGGAATAAAGGCAGAGAGCCTGAAGCGTGGAGAGATAAGCTAGAGGAGGGTGGGGGTGGGGAGAGAGTGGCATAGAGTACAATAGGTCAGTGGGGAAGGAGATGAAGGTGATAGGTCAGGGAGGAGAGGGTGGAGTGGATAGGTGGAAAAGGAGCTGGGCAGGTCGGACAAGTCCGGACAGGTCAGGGGATCGAAGCTAGGATGAGGTGGGGGAAGGGGAAATGAGGAAGCTGTTGAAATCCACATTGATGCCCTGTGGTTGAAGTGTTCCGAGGCGGAAGATGAGGCGTTCTTCCTCCAGGCGTCTGGTGGTGAGGGAGCGGCGGTGGAGGAGGCCCAGCACCTCCATATCCTCGGCAGAGTGGGAGGGGGAGTTGAAATGTTGAGCCACTGGGCGATTTGGTTGATTGGTGCGGGTGTCTCGGAGATGTTCCCTAAAGCGCTCTGCTAGGAGGCGCCCAGTCTCCCCAATGTAGAGGAGACCGCATCGGGAGCAACGGATACAATAGATGATATTAGTGGAGCTTTCCACATCCATCAAAGTTTTACCTGCACATCCCTTCCTCAATGAAATATTTAGGAAACAGACAAAACAATTTTGGTCCAGTGACAGAGAAAGAATGGTTAATTCCAAGTCAGGATAATATATAATGTAGAGGAGGCATGTTGACGGCATCTATTGACCGTCTCTTTCGAGGTGGGAGGGCTGGTGAATTTGGAAGGTGCAGATGAAGGAACCTTGATGAATGTCTGCAGAGCGTCATGTAGATGGTTACATACTGCTGCCTCTGAGCATCGATGGTGGAAGGAGAGAAGGTTAAAGATGTTCAATCTGGTGCCAATCATGTGGGCTGCTTTGTTCTGGATGGTGTTGGGAACTGTGCGAGCTGCCCTAATCCATGAAGGAATTCCACCTCAGTTCAGATTTGTTGGGAAGTCAAGAGACAGGAGGTGAGTTACTCACTTGCTAGTTATGGACAGCAACTGCTTCAATATCTGAGAAATTGCAAATGATCACAAGTAAAAATTGGCAGCTTTCAATCAGCAATGATGCAGCCATTGGGATTGTACTAAACGTGAACATGCAGCCAAGTCTGAAGAAAATCCATAACGGTGATCAATCGAATATTGTCTTTTGAAGAAGTTGCTATGAAATGGTTCTGTAGTGGGGACATTCATATCAGGATTCTGATCAAGAGGACATTGCGCTGAGCGAGGATGAGAAAGTTTGAGGAGATTCAGTGATCTAAGAATGATTCAGGGCAATGGGCATCAGATGATTAGAATAGTTCAGAAGTTGTTTTTGTCTCGCTGAAGGGCCTGATTCTAAGCTATCGATCTTTATGACTCTATGGTGAGGCACTGCCCAGAGCTGTCACCTGATAGATGGATTGCAAATTGACTGTGGTGTTTCATTGTTGAAATGATGACTATACCTCAAGAAACACTGGCTTTAGATATCCTGAGACTCCAGGATCTCAGTTTTATAGTACTTCTCAGATTTGAAAGACATGCAGTTCTGAAATATGCTAAACCACACAAGCAAATATTCTGGCTTTTGTAGGTTTTCACAATGAAAGAGTTACACTGCTTTTTGACCCCCACCCACATGTGCAGAAATCCCAAAGATGTAATGACTCTGGGTCTTCCAACAGTTGGTATTTCTTTCAGAAACACAAGTTGCCAATACCTGGGGTCAAAATGTTACATATATCAATGATTCCTGAAGTCTACCTTGGAGAATTGCTTAATTTACACCTTAGTTCCTGTAATTATTCATCCTACAATAGGCATCGAATTAAAAGCTTCAGAATATGCTATTTTTTGAAAATTGGCAAAAATTACCCCTTTGCAAAATTGTCTTAATCTGGAAATGTGTGAACATATCTTCAGGCACAGTTAAGCAAGAGTACTGACAATGTTCAGTGTACTATGCTTTGACAGCATGAATAAGTGGAACAATTTTATGCTTAAATTGGGATTATGCAGTGAAGCATTATAACTTCAACACAAATTCTGGATAATAGAAGTGAAAAAGGATTTTGATATTTTGGGATTTGGTTCTTAGATAAGAATTATGCATTCAATTGCTCAAGACTATGCTTTGCTGACTGTTTAAGCTCAGTGACAAATTTGTTTTACAAACTCCTGCTATTCAGTCCCTTGATGCCTTAAACCTAGCTCAGTACTTCTCGGTCAAAATGCCCCACGAGATCCCACTCTATGTTTAACAGATTGCTATTTAGAAAACTGAACACAAAGAAATGTTTGTGAATTTGGAGAAACTTTTCCTGTTAAATGCACAGTTATAAGTGAGCAGGCAGTGAACAGCTTTAATGGTACATTGCCCTTTATAGCAAAAAAGGTTCAAGTACAGGAGTTTTGCTGCAATCACATTGGGTCTTGATGAGACCACACCTGCAGTAATGTGTATTGTTTTGGTTTCCTTACCTGAGGAAGGATGTTCTGGTGATGGAGGGAGTGCAGTGAAGGTTTACCAGACTGGTTCCTGGGATGGCAGGACTGACATACGAAAAGAGATATGATCAGTTTGAAGTATATTCACTGGAGTTGAGAAGAATGAGGAGGGTCCTCATAGAAACCTATAACATTCTAACAGGACTAGACAGGGAAAGTGCAGGAAGGATGTTTCTAAAGACCAGGGTCAGGAGTCTCAGTCTCAGGATACGGTGTAGACCATTTCAGGCTGAGATGAGGAGAAATGTCTTCACCCAGAGAGTGGAATTCTCTGCCACAGAAACTGGTTGAGGCTAAAATGGTAAATTTTCAAAAAGGAGTTAAATATAGCTCTTAGGACTAAGGGATCAAAGGGTATGGGGAAAAGTGGGAATAGGGGATAGAGTTAGATGATCAGGCAAAGTCACATAAAATGATGGATCAGGCTCGAGGAGGCCAAATGGCCTGCTCCTACTCCTATTTTGGTAGAGGAATTGGTAGAGGAATTGAGTTCCGGAGTACTGAGGTCATGTTGCAGTTGTATAAGACTCTGGTGCGGCCGCATCTGGAGTATTGTGTGCAGTTTTGGTCGCCATACTATAGGAAGGATGTTGGAGGCACTGGACGGGTGCAGAGGAGGTTTACCAGGATGTTGCCTGGTATGGTAGAAAGATCGTATGAGGAAAGGCTGAGGCACTTGGGGTTGTTTTCATTGGAGAAAAGAAGGTTTAGGGGTGACTTGACAGAGGTGTACAAGATGATTAGGGGTTTAGATAGGGTCAACAGTGAGAATCTTTTTCCTCGTATGGAGTCAGCTATTACAAGGAGGCATAGCTTTAAATTAAGGGGGGTAGGTATAGGACAGATGTTAGGGGTAGGTTCTTTACTCAGCGTGTCGTGAGTTCATGGAATGCCCTGCCAGTAGCAGTGGTGGACTCTCCCTCATTATGGGCATTTAAGCGGGCATTGGATAGGCAAATGGAGGATAGTGGGCTAGTGTAGGTTAGGTGGGCTTGGATCGGCGCAACATCGAGGGCCGAAGGGCCTGTACTGCGCTGTATTCTTCTATGTTCTATGTTCTATGTTCTATTTTGTGTGTTTAAGGCATGTGCCATTTCTTTCATGTGATGCTGATGAGTTTATTTGGTCTGCTGCTGGACTCCCGAGCTCTGGGCGATAGTTTGTACATTGAGGCAAGTCCATTCTGGGCGGCGATGGGGAATCGGAGCTTTCACTCAGGGTGTCAGCAACTTCAATGCATCTGAAAATAACAGAAATAGGGTGCATTTATACATCACCTCCTCAGGACACCATAAAGTGCTTTACAACCAATGAAGTGGTTAATGTGACATCGGAAATATAAGAGACAATTTGCATACAAGGTAATACAGCTATTTGACATGAGCAGAAAACTACAGAATTATAGAATCCCTACAGTGTGGAAACAGGCTGCTTGGCCCAACATGTTGTGCAATTCTGTACCACAGAATGATGGTGAGGCTGGGCCTTTGAGTGTATGAGATAGACAGATTTCTAATCGGTAAGACTTATGGGGAAAAGGCAGGAAAGTGGAGTTGAGGATAATCAGATCAGGCCCAATCTCACTGAACGGTAGAGCAGACTCCTTGGGCTGAATGCGGCAGAAGTGGGTATTGCAGATGCTAGAGATTAGAGTCAAGATTAGAGTGGAGCTGGAAAAGCACAGCAGGTCAGACAGCATCTGAGGAGCAGGAGAATCGATGTTTCAGGCATAAGCCCTTCATCAGCAATGGGCTGAATGGCCTACATCAGCTCCTCTTTAACTTATGATCTTAAATTTGATGTTGATTGAAAGAGGAATGTTGGCCTGGACATTGTGCCCCCTCCTCTTCTTTAAAATTGCACTGTAAAGTATTGCTCTGGAGATTCAATTTGAAATTTTACCTCCTGCAATGGGACTTTAGGCCTGTGGCTTCTACCGTACAGACTGAGTCATAGCTATCTGCTGAGTCACAGCTATCTGCTGAGTCACAGCTATCTGCTGAGTCACAACTATCCACTGTCTCGTAACTATCACATGAGGTAAGAGTGTGTAATGGAGATGAAGCACTGAAATAAAACAAAGAATTGCAGAGGCTGGAAATGTGAAACAAAAACAGAAACTCAGCAGGTCTGGCAGCATCTGTGGATAGAGAAAACAGAATTAAAGTTTTGGGTCCAGTGACTCTTCTTCAAATTGCACACTCCCTTGCTACATCTTTTTTTTTGTCTCACCCACCCCATCCTCCATCACAAATTATTCCACAGGGCTGATTCCTTGCTTCAGATACACCCCAGCTGTATCGGGCAATCTATCGGTCACAGGTAGTGATGTAGGTTTCTGTGAACATTTCTTACACTTTTGGATGAGACAGTAGTTCAGAAAAAATTCATAGCATTTCTTAACATACAAACAATGCTGTCAAACACAGGTTACACTCGAAGACTATTGCCCATTTGTGGTAAAAAAAAGAACTCACTGAAATAAGTTAAAATCTGTTGGTGGTTTCTTGTGTATAACTTTAAGGTGTAATAATTCTGAATCATAGGAACCAGGATTGTTTTCGTAATGACCCTTTGGATACACAAAGGATCTTAGGCTTTGTCTTTGAACATTGTACAGCTCTCTATATCTTCATAAGTCTCTGGACAATGGCTTACCACAGCATTCAATGAACACAGAACACAGTTCCTAATTAGCAAACATATCATCAGAACTTCGCTCCTTTATTTTGTCCATATCTGCTCCACTTTGTCCATAAATTAAAATAGTACCACCTCATTTCACCAAGCACTTTACTTTCATTGTTAAATAGTAATATTTCCAAAATTAAGGAATAGATGATTTATTATCGCCGTTCCACTTTCCACACTCTAGTTCAGAATTACTGGTAAGGAGGTACGGGCTTGGAGTAGATTTGGTGGGGCAGTGAGTTTGAAAATGACCTGCTGATCAATAAAGGGGTCCATTCAATTTTGCAATGGGAGCAAAGATGCAGCACTCCCAGAAATAAAAGAACAGTCTTCCATATCTATAGAAAGGAACAAAGAGACAGAGAGAGAGAGAGAGAGAGAGAGAGAAAGAGGGAGGGAAAGGTGGTGAAAGAGAAAGAGAGAGAGATAGGATAGCCACCAATTTAATTAGCAGCCTTCCTGCATTTGACCACTTAAAGTAATCGCATACTAAATCAACCATTTATTGTATCTTGACAGATAAAACTAATTTACTCCAGAGATGGGAAAGGAAAACACAATTACTACTCTCCTAACAAACATTAGAGAGTTTCAAACAATATTACTGGTATTACAGAGACCAGCAGTAGACAATAATGGATGGCTTTCTCTTTATTTGTACATTACACAAGCAGAAATTGCTGAGCATTGCAAGTGAACTTATTGACGACAGTTTTATGGCTTATTTCCATTTATCACTCTCTCCTCAGCTAGCCCAGCTCACCCACAATGAAGGCAGTCAATTTTTTTCTGCCTCATTTATAAACATGTGGATAATAAGATGTGAAAGGAAAGATGATTCTGGAGAGCTTGGCTCAGCTCAGTCAGGTTTCCATCCACACCCCTCTGTGGGATAGACCGGGACTTGGTGAAGTCGACAGCAATTAAAAATCAAGGCATGAGAAACAAGTAGACTGCTTGTAACAGCTTGATTTGCATCTAATGTGAAAAGTCATAACCTGCCTCCATAAATGCGACCTCCCCCTGCATTGACTTCTTGAAAAACAACACAAAGGAATAATGGAGTAATTTCCCTGCTCAGTCTGTTGCATTTACAAGGAAGACCCAGGAATTAAGGTTATTCTCTCCAGGCACCATAAAACAGACAGTGACAAGTTTGATGCATATACTTATTATAGAGAGGTGGTTAAATAAAATAGGAACTGTTAAATTACTTCAAATAAGCTAGGAATTCAAGATGAGAGGGGAACGCTTTCAATATGAAGGTATCTCCATCTTATTTCACCTGACTGTTAACTGACAGAATAAGCTGCCATCTAATGTATGAATGTGGAATTTAAATCGAAAGCACACATTCTGTCGTAGGAACCTACAGGTTTGAATGTGCCAGAATGTAATAAGATCAGGTGGGGAGACCAATCAACAGGGAATGAAGAAGATATTGGAACACAAAGATTAACCCAAATATTAATTGACTCAGTGAAACTAACCCAATTTGACAGATTCCTCTTTCATAAAAGATTTGTGTAAACACAAAGAGAAACAGATGAAGTTGTACAAAATAAAGCATTATGGTTTAATTACCACTAATTCCTCATCTTCTGTTTTCAGTTTTCCCAGGAGAATGAGAGAGTTGTTTTTTGGCTCTTATCACTTAAATAGACATTTAAATATATGAAACATTAAAGAGATGTGCGATTCTTAAATTAATGGAAAGTTAAAGCACTAAAGGAGTCAATTCAGCCTATCGTGCCTTTACTAACCCTTCGATAACACCATCCAACAAGTTCAACTCCCATCTTCTTTCTCCGGTACACTTGCAATTTCGTTTTCTCATCAAATATTTATCAAATTCCCTTTTTGCAAGGTCAGGTTTTGCAACAGCATTCCTGTTCTTTGGAATCATAGAATCAATGAATCCCAACAATGTGGAAGCAGGCTAGTCGACCCATCGAGTCTACATCGACCCTCCGAAAAGCTTCCCATCCGGACCCACTACCTCCCCCGCGGTCCCTGCATTTCCCATGGATAACCCACCTAGCTGCCACATCCCTGGACACTATGGGGCAATTTAGCACGGCCAATCCACCTAACCTGCCCATCACTGGAATAATGAAATGAGATCTTTAGCCACCTATCTGAGAGGGCTGACAAGGCTGAGTAGGCCATTCAGGCCCTCAAACCTGCTCCAACATTTAATACGATAATGGCTGATCTCATCTTGACCTTAACTGCACTTTCCTGCCCACTCTCCATTACCTTTCAACCCATTAATAATTAAAAATCTGTCTGTCTCCTCTTTAATATTCACTCACTGTCCCATTATCCAACATACTCTGGGATAGTGAATTCCATAGATTTACAACCCTTTGAGAGAAGTAATTTCTTCTACCCTTTATCGTTAAACTCTGACCCCTCATTCCAGATTGCCCACATTAGGAAACACCCTCTATATATCTGCTAGCAACTGATAGACCTCAATTAGATTTCCTCTTTCTCTTCTAAACTCTTAAACTGCTAAATCTTTGTTCATAATCTTAGATGCTATAGCAATGGAGTGGTATTTCCACTAGACTATTAGCTTAGAGACCTTAGAAATGTTCTTGGGGCCCAGATTTGAATCCTGCCATGACAGGTGGTAGATATGAATTAAATAAAAATCTGGAATTAAGAATCTAATAATTGTTGTCTGACTGGTTCACTAGCATCCCTTAGGAAATCTACTGTCCTTACCCTGTCGAGCCTACATGTGACTCCAGACCCACAGTAAAGTCATTAACTCTTAGCTACCCTCTGGGCAATTAGGAATGGGCACTAAATGCTGCCTAATCAATGACGCCCCCATTTCATCAATGAAGGAAAAAACAGTCTTCAGTCCTGAATCTGCTTGAAGGGTAAATGATGGTCAGCATTTCAAAAGAAAAGTATTCTCTTCTTAAAAGCAAAACTCAAAGGGACTATTCAATTAGATCAACCATTTGTAATGTGACCAACGTGGAGCCATTTATACAGATTCATAATTAGGCAGATACATTTTTAAAAAACATGCATGTGAGAAGGTGGTCTTTTGTTTTCACTCCTTAAGAAGCTGAAACCATTTTGGTATTTCAGTGATATATTCAGAAAATTCATCATCAATTCCCCGCAATGGAATTCTCGGCAATACGTCTTTAAGACACTCTGAAATCTGACACAATGAAATTCGAGCTCAGGTTGTGAACAGCATGAATCGCCAAGATGACAGGAAATGGAAAGACATTTTATAACAGCAATTAAAAAGATGGAACAGGAAGTGCTGTAAATAGACAGCAGGTCTGTCAGAATTTGTAAAAACAGCAAAAGAAAAAAACAGGTTGGCTTTTCAGCTGCGGACCTTTTTGCAAAATTAAGAACTGTAAGAGAAGCGAGAGATTTCACTTCCTGAAATGTAAGAGAAATAGTGAACCCGGTATGATTTATTGACAGGGCAGAAAGGTAGAAAAAGAGAAATGTTCAGAGACAAAAGTCCAGTGCTATTACAGTATTTACAGCTTCAGGACATCCCGAAGTGCTTTACAGCAATTAAGCAGTTTGAAAGTAGTCATTGTAATATGGAGAAATGCAGCAGTTAATTGTGCTCAGCAAAGTCCCACAAACATTACTGTGATAATGACCAGATAATCTATTTTAGTGGCAGTCATTGAAGGTGTAATTATTGTCCACAAAACCAAGAACACTATCCTGCTCTTCCTTGAAAAGTGTCAGAGGGGTTTCTGAAGTGGGATGCAGAGCTTCGATTTAATGCTTCATTGAGCTGCATTATACCTGCTCATCCTTCTACACTACTTTGACGAGTTGATCTAAAGCACGTGCTGGGTCCTCTGGACTGGAACTTGTATGCAGCCCCATCTGATTTAAAAGGAAGAGCACTCTCACTAACTGATGGCTGATCCAACATTACTCACATCCACTTTCCTGCAGCTCTTGATCATAGAACTCCCACAGTGCAGAAGTAGGCTATTCAGCCCACACTGACTCTCTGACCCAGACCCACCCCCATCCCTCCACTGTAACCCTGCATTTCCCAAAGCTAATCCACCCTAATCTGCACAGCTTTGGACCGTGGGAGAAAACCAGAGAAAACCCACACAGACCCAGGGAGAACATGCAAACTCCACACAGATAGTCATCTGAGGCTAGAATTGAACCCAGAACCCTAGCATTATGAGGTAGTAGTGCTAACCACTGAGCCACCATGTCAGTGACCAAAAAGGACTATTTTTCTTTCCTTATTTTTCAGCCATTATGTTTGAAGTTTTGGTTTATTTTTCTGTGTCTTAAGATAGCACTGGAGAGTGGTGCCACTATCCAACACTTTGTTTGTAACAAAATACTCATGGCAATAAATAAATCCTATCAAACATATGAAGATTTCATATGTGAGGTAATGAAAAATCAAATGAAGGAGGAAGGAAAAAGTGGATAATGAGACAAGCTGAGAATGTGGAAAATATCAATGCTAAAATAAAAACAAAATGTTGGAACCACACAATGGACTAAAAGCTTTTGTTCCGAAAAGAGAAAGCCAAACCTGACCTGATTAAAAAGTTTTCAGGAGCAATCCGCTGCATCTTCTAACTAAGTTCCAGGTGTCAAGATTTTTGCAAAGAGTGATTATTCAGGATATAGAGTCATAGAAACATAGAGTCCTACAGCATGGAGTCAGGCCCTTTGTCCCAAACTGGTCCGTGCTGATCAAAGTATCCATCCACACTAACCCCATTTCCCGGCACTTGGCTCATATCCTTCTAATCTTTTCCTATTCATATATTTGCCAAAATACCTTTTAATATTGTTAATGTGCCTGCCTCAATCACTTCCACTGGCAGCTGATTCCATATGTGTACCACCCACTGTGTAAAAAAGTTGCCCCTCAGATGTCTTTTTATTCCTTCCCCTCTAACCTTGAACACAGGTGAGGTCCTGGAGGACTGGAGAATTGCCGATGTTGCCCTCTGGTTTAAGAAGGGTAGCAGGGATGATCCAGGTAATTATTGACTGGTAAGCCTGACGCCAGTGGTAGGGAAGCTGTGGAGAACATACTGAGGAATAGGATCAATTTACATTTGGAAGAAAATGGGCTTATCAGTAATAAGCAACATGGTTTTGTGCAGGGAAGGTCATGTCTTACCAACGTAACAGAATTCTTTGAGGAAGCAACAAAGTTGATTGATGAAAGAAGGACTGTAGATGCCATCTACATTGATTTCAGTAAGGTGTTTGATAAGGTTCCCCATGGTAGGCTGATGGCGAAAGTGAAGCTGTATGGGGTCCAGGGTGTACTACCTAGATGGATCTAGAACTGGCTGGGTAACAGGAGACAGAGTAGTTGTGGAAGGCAATTTCTCAAAATGGAGATCTGTAACCAGTGGTGTCCCACAGGGATCTGTGCTGGGACCAATGTTGTTTGTGATATATATAAATGATCTGGAGGAAGGTACAGGTGGCATGATTAACAAGTTTGCAGTTGACACTAAGATTATTGGAGTAGCAGATAGTGAAGGGGCCTGTCAGAGAATGCAACAGAAAATAGATAGACTGGAGAGTTGGGTGGAGAAATGGCAGATGGAGCTCAATGCATTTTGGAAGATCCAATTCAAGAGTGAACTCTACAGTAAATGGAAAAGCCCTGGGGAAAATTGATGTACAGAAAGATCTGGATGTTTAGGTCCATTGTACCCTGAACGTGGCAATGCATTTCGATGCTGTTCCAGCAATAAAGTTTCAACTTTGATCTCCAGCATCTGCAGACCTCACTTTCTCCTCTGGATGTTTAGGTCCATTGTACCCTGAACGTGGCAATGCATTTCGATAGAATGGGCAAGAAGGCATATGGCATGCTTTCCTTCATCGCACGGGGTATTGAGTACAAGATTGGCAGATCATGTATAGAACTTTGGTTCGGCCACAATTGGAATGTTGCATATAGTCCTGGTTGCCACATTATCAAAAGAATGTGGATGCTTTGGAGATGGTGCAGAGGAGGTTCACCAGGATGTTGCCTGGTACGAAGGGTGCTAGCTATGAAGAGAGGTTGAGTAGATTAGGATTATTCTCATGAGAAAGACGAAGGTTGTGGGGGCCCTGATTGAGGTCTACAAAATCATGAGAAGTATAGACAGGGCAGACAGCAAAAATTATTGGGGTCCTGAGTTCAGGATGTGAGCGGAAATATTTGGTAACTATGCATGGAACATTCTATACACAGAGAGTGGTGGGTGCCTGGAGCACGTTGCCAATGGAGGTAGTAGAGGCGGGCACATTTAAGATGTATCTAGACAGATATATGAATGGAAAGGGAGCAGACAAATACAGAACCTTAGAAAATAGGCGACAGGTTTAGGTAGAGGCTTGGAGGGCTGAAGGGCCTGTTCCTGTGCTATAATGTTCTTTGTTCTTTGATGCCCTCTAGTTCTCGAATCCCCAACCCTGGGAAAAAGACTGAAAGCATTCATCTTATCCTTCCCTCTCATGATCTTATACACCTCAATAAGGTCCCCTCTCAATCTCCTACACTCTAAAGAAAAATGTCTAATCTTGTCCAACCTCTCCCTATAACTCAGGCCATTGACTCCAGGCAACATCATTGTAAAGTTTTTCTGCATTCTTTCCAGTTTAATAACGTCCTTCCTGCAGCAAGGTGACCAAAACTGAACACAATACTCCAAGTGCAGCCTCACCAACATCCTGTTTAACTGCAACATAAGTTCCCAACTTCTATACTCAATGCCCTGCCTGATGAAGGCCAGTGTGCGAAAAGCCACCTTCACTGCCCTGTCTACCTGTGACTCCACTTTCAGATAACTATGAACTTGAATTCCAAGATCTCTCTGTTCCACTACACTCCTTATGGCCCTACCATCCACTATAAAACCCTTACCTTGGTTTGACTTTCCAAAATGCAAGAACTCACACGTATCTACATTAAATTCCATTTGCCATTTCTCGGCCTACTTCCCCAGCTGGCCAACGTCCTGCTGCAATTTCTGATAACCTTCCTCGCTGTCCACGGTATTGCCCTATTTTAGCGTCATCAGCAAACTTACTAATCCTGCCTTGTACATCCTCATCTAAATCATTGATGTAGATAACAAACAGTAATGGGCCCAGCACCGACCCCTGAGGCACTCCACTAGTCACAGGCCTCCAGTCCGATAAGCAACCTTTCACTGTTACCTTCAGCTTCCTACCATCAAGCCAATTGAGTATCCAATTTGCCAACTCGCCCTGGATTCCATGTGATTTAGCCTTCCAGAGCATTATGGGATATGGGCTTTTAAACACCTTTATTAATGATAAATTTCACCTCATTAATATGTAGCTTTTTATCGTATATCCATTATGGGCAAACAAGATGCTGGGAATTCTCGGAAGGAAGTCAGAATGTATACACTGGTGACTTCAGCTCACTGCTCATTGTAAGCAGCTTCATGGTTGTACACTGGGCACCAACATCATCTCCCTAGGCACCAACCATATGCATCTGACACTCACAGACATTGGCATCTGACTGTTCAGCCTCAACAAACCCTTTTTTACTTCAGTGCTGCACCTTGGTTTGCACCTGCAGGTCTCATTGTAATGCTGCGGCAAGGACACTGTGTTCCTGAAGAAGAGTTATATTGGACTTACACACTGTGTTCACAAGTGCATTCCAATGATCCTAAAACTCAACCTTGGGGATAACTCCCACTTGCCTGAAAAAATAGCCATTCACTGTTACCTGCTGTTTCACGTCTCTTGTCTAATTTTGTATCCATTTTCTTTCTGCCCTTTAACCCATGGGTTCTATTTCTGCAGGTAAGTCGGTGCTCTTCTTCAAGATTAAATTCTGTCTGCTTCTTTGAAGAGCACAATGAGATCTTCATACTCCACTTAAGATGACAGATCAGGTATTTGTTTCAAATCTTACCCATAAGGCAGCAGCATTGAGATTTCACCATCTGCCCTGTTGGATTCAAACCCGTGTCTTCAAGACGTTGGTCTGGGGTGCTGGATTACTAATCCAGTGGCATGACCATGATAACATCATCATCATCATCTTTCCCAAAAGGATTCCTCTTCTGCAGAACTCCCCTGGTCTTCAGGATGAATGAGGATAGAGTTAGAGGACGATATCTAGAAAGTAGACACAGCCGGGTCAGCCATTGACTCTTCTGGGAACTGAAACTTCTCATAGCAATGACCCAATGTCCTTATGCATGCACAGCAATGCCATTAGCTTAAGCCTCCATGAACATTTGCTATCTTAAGAACACAAAGAGTTAGGAAAGAGATAGGACCATTTGACACATTGATCCTGCTTGGCCAATCAGGATCACAGCTGGTCTTAGGCTTCAACTCTACTTTTTAACCCATTCAGCATATCCCATGATTCCCTGATAGGCTAAAAATCTCTCTCTCCCATTCTCAAATACGTTCATTACATTCATATCATCATTTCACTTTGACATAGTCAACAACCCGATTAGATCGTGGCTCAGTGGTTAGCACTGGTTAGCAGTGGTTAACAGAGACATGCACAAGAATTCCTAGAAGCATGGCACTCCAACTGGAACTCTATCAACAAACACATTGATTTGGATCCCATTTACCACCCCCTGAGAAAAAGAACAGGAAATTACACCAGCATAGGAAATGATGTCACCACAGGAAATGATATCACCCACCCAAAGAAACCCAAACACATAAGTAGAAAGCGGGCTACACCACCAGTGCTTCATCCGGACACTCACTGAAGATGTGACCTCGCATGGTGATGAAAATCTGAAAATGAACTTTCCAGCTCAGTGAGCAAACCTACATCCAAGTTGCATCACAGCGCCAGGGACACGGGTTCAATTCCAGCCTCGAGCAACTGTTTGTTATGAGTGTCCACATGGGTTTCCTCTTGGTGCTGTGGTTTCCTCCCACAGTCCAAAGTTGTGCAGGTTAGGTGGACTGGCCATGAGAAATGCAGTATTACAGGGAAATGGTGGGTCTGGGTGAGATGCTGTTGGGGAGGGTTAGTGTAGAGTTGATGGGCCAAATAGCCTGTTTCCACACTGCAGGGATTCTATGAGTAGCAACCATTTATTCAATTAATGGGTTGCTGAGGTAAAACATAATGAGGCTTTTATCACCCTTTGACATTAGTTACATTGTTTACCAAACTAGGGTGTACAAATGGATTGGGTTTCAGCTCTCACTGAAATACCAAATTATGGCAGTCCAAAAGTAATTTATTCTGCAAAGATGTTGTGAATATTTCAATGTAATAGTGTGCTGTGCAACATATTGTGCTGTTATTTCACACTGCGTGGTTAACTTTAGCAATTCTCAATAGATGCTGTGATAATCATTGTGTGGAAATGCAATTATTTAATGATAGAAAAATTATCACATTGTGCTGAAACATCTCTCTGCAATATTAATTTAAAATGGGATAATCCTTTCTTATGAAAGTCTTCTGTTATTTAGCATGCATACTAAACCATTAAAAATTAAAATAAGCAAAAAAAATGTTCCTTCTATCAGGGGCCACAGTTTTAATCATTTTCGTCATTTCGTCTCTTGTTAATTTTTAAAAAATAATTTATACATGAAAATTTTAAAATCCTCAAACAGTAGGAATTAGTCCAAATGTTAAAAGAGATTTAGAAACTCTAAGGAGAAAATTCAAATCTCTCTTCCATCACCATAAATTACTCAGATTATTAACATCAATTAATTAATTATTGATTGAGGCATTCAATAGTGGGAGTGATTTTGATTGAGTAAATAAGGAGAGAAGATTACTAGCTGTAGCAAGGTCAGTACGTCGTGGAGACAGATTTCTGATGATTGGCAACAAAATCAGAATCAATGTGAGGAAAACCTCATCTGATATATTTCTTTGAACAAGTATTTCCTTTTATTCCCACTTTCTCTTGAGCCCAGCAATGTTACAACTCAAGAAATTTGACACCATCCAGGACAAAGCAGCGTACTTGATTGGCACCACATCCACTCCCTCCACCATCGGCGCTCAGTGCGTACTACCTACAAGATGCACTGCAGAAATTCACAAAGGCTCTTTAAACAATGAGCCCATGACCACTTCCAGCTCGAAGAACAAGGGCAACAGATAAATGGGAACACCATCACCAAGACACTCATCACCATGATTTGGAAATATGTCACCGCTCCTTCCAGTGTCAACACCTTGGAACTCCCTCTATAAGGGCAGTGTGGGTCAACCTACAGCATATGGACTGCTACAGGTCCAGAAGTCAGCTCTCCGCCAACTTCTAAAGGGCAACCAGGGCACGCAATAAATGTTGGCCAAGCCAGTGATGCTTCCTCAGATCCTATCTAAACCTCCTGCTCCTTGCTTTAAGACTGTGCCCTTGGTTATTGACCCCTCTGCTAAGGGAAACATTTTGTCCCTATCTACTCGACTTATGTCCTTCCAACTTTAGTGCAACTCTACCAGGTCTCCTCCTAGTTGTCTCTGCTCTAAGGAAAGCAACTCTGTCTCTGTCATCTCTCTCCATGGTAGAATCGCTTCAGCTCTGGGTAACAAGCTGGTAAAACTCCTTTGCTTTTAATCACATCTTTCATTAAAGAAAAAGAAGGAAACTTACATCAGGTACAGTGCATTAAAAACAAAGGAGGATCTTCAGACATACAGAGAGTGTAGGGGGTTGCTTAAAAATGGAAATGAGAAGGGCAAAGGCCATTGGAGATTCATTTACGGAAAACCCCAAATCTTTTTATAAGTACATTAAGAGATACCAGGAAAAGAGTGGCAATTTTTCAAGACCAAAGCGGTAACCTGTGCGTGGAGCCAGTGGACATGGGATAGGCCTAAAATGAATATTTCCCTTCTGTATTCACAGAGGAGAAAGACATTTGTAACTGGAGATTTCAGTTGGGATGATGAGGTTCTAGAACACTATGTGGGCTCAGTGGTTAGCACTGCTGCCTCACACCAGGGTCCCAGGTTCGATTCCAGCCTCGGGTGACTGACTGTGTGGAGTTTGCACATTCTCCCCGTATCTGCGTGGGTTTCCTCCGTGAACTCCGGTTTCCTCCCACAATCCAAAGATGTGCAAGTCAGGTGAATTGGCCATGCTAAATTGCCCCATAGTGTTAGGTCAATTAGTCAGAGGGAAATGGGTCTGTGTGGGTTACTCTTCGGAGGGTCGGTGTGGACTGGTTGGGCCGAAGGGCCTGTTTCCACACTGTAGGGAATCTAATCTAAAAACACATTAAGATTAATAAGGAAGAGATAGTGCAGTCAAGCAAGTGCGTAAATTCTCAGGGCCCGATGAGACATAATCCAGGTTGCCTTGGGAGTTAAGGGAAGAGATTTCTGGGGCCACAACGGAGATATTTAATACTTTTCTGGCTACAGATAAAATGCCAAATGACTGAAGGATAGCTAATATGGTTCCTTTGTTCAAGAAGAGCAACAAGGATATGTCAGTGGTGAGGAAATTATTGGAAAAGTCCTGAAGCCAAGATTAATCAATACTGGAATTGATCAGTGATTTGTCACAGGGAGATCCTATCAGTCTAATTTAATTGATTGTTTTTTGAAAAGGTGACTAAATACATCGATGAGAATAGTGCAGTTGATTTGGTTTACATGGACTTCATTAAGGCCTTTGACAAGGTCCCATGTGGAAGGCTGGTCCAAAAGGTAAGAGGTCATGGGATCCAAGGAAAGCTGCCAAACCCAAGCCAAAATTGGCTGACAAACAGAAGGCAACAGGTAATGGTGGAGGGTTGCTTTTATAATTGGAAGCCTGTGACCAGTGGCATACCACAGGGATCGGTGCTAGGACCCTTGCTGTTAATTATTTACATTAGATGTGAATGTCGACAGTGTAGTTAGTATGTTTGCTAAGAAAATAGAAGGTTTTGTGGATAACAAGAACAATAGTCTCAGGCTACAGTCTGAGATTGATCAGTCTGGTAAAGTGGACAGAGCAATGGTGTACCATGCGGATCAGTCCTGGGGTCTCAAGATTTAGCAACTAATATCAATGGCTTGGATGAAGGGACAGACAATGGGATTGTTAAATATGCAGATAATACAACAGGAAGCTAGAAAATAAATTTTGAAGAGAACATCAGAAGGTTACTCAGGGATATAAATATGTTAAGGGAGTGGGCAAAGATCTCGTAAGTTGTGTATAATGCAGGAAAATGCAAAATTGTCCATGTTGGCAGGAAGAACTAAAAATAAGTATTTTACCAAAATGGTGAGAGATTTCAGAGTTCTGAGATGCAGTGGGATCTGGGTGACCTTGTGCCTGAAATGCAGAAGGTTAGTCAGTAGGCACAAAAGTAGTTGGGAAAGCTAATGGGATGTTATCATTTACTGTGAAGGAATTAGTCACAACGTTAGAGAGGTTATGCTTCAGTTATATTGGGCATTGGTGACATCCTTCTGGGTTATTCCTCTCCTTATTTAAGGAAGGGTGGAAATGTGGTTGGAAGGTATTGTTGAACCAATACCTGGAATGCTTGTCTAATGAGGAAATTTGGACAGGCTGGGCTTGTATCCTCTGGACGAGTCAAAAATGACTTGGTTGAAACACACAAATGCTTGAGGGTGCATGTGGAAATTCTCCTTGTATTGGGGAATTTCAAAATGGGAGTCAATTAAACAGAGATGAGGAATTTTTTTTCTCACAAAGTCTCATGAGACTTTGGAACTCCCCATCCTGACAATGTGGCAGATGTAGATGGCTTGAATATTTTTAAGGCAAAGGTGCTAGTTTCTTGATCAACAAGGGGGTGAAACTTCACCAGAGGTAGGCAATAAGGTGGAATAATTGATACAGCCGTAACCTCACTGAATGTCACAGCAGGTCAAAGGGGATCAAGTAGTCTACTTGCACTCCTAACCTTTACGATCATGTGCAGGTTGAGCACTGATTAAGCAAACACTGCACTCTAGTGCTGAGGAGGGGGAGGACGTTAACCTGTTCCAGTCGACTCTCAATATATTAGCTGAGAAATTCCGCAAAGCGGAATACAGTCTTCTGCTGTTATGTTCTCTGGAAGTACAGAGCAGATTGCATTTATTGTTGCAGAACTGCTTCCACAGAAGCTCCAAGAGAATGCCTACTCATATGATGTGTCGAGGTGCAATAGTCTGGAATATGGACACTCAGCATCTCATGACTCACCAATTAGACTGAACTTGTTCTTCACATTTCCTCATTACCACGCACACGTCCTCAGATGTGTGAACTGATAATGGCACAGGAAGGATAACTAGCTAATGTGACCTTGGTGAACAACAGACTGAAGACGGGCTTATGCCCGAAACGTCGATTCTCCTGCTCCTTGGATGCTGCCTGACCTGCTGCGCTTTTCCAGCAACACATTTTTCAGCTCTGATCTCCAGCATCTACAGTCCTCACTTTCTTCTGAACAACAGACTAGCCAATGTATCTCAGGGATTGAGAAGGAAAGGGAGGAGGAAATGGAAACAGATATCCGTGGTAATAGAGCCGAGGTGAAAAAGAAGTAAAGAGAGTGAAAGAATTATTGGATTGCAAGAGAGAAAGCAAAGGCAGCGAGAAATAGTAATTTGAACATTTAAAATGAAATGCACATGTATTTTAAATCTCTCAGAACAATTTGTGACATACAGGAATCATACAGTTGCTTAGTACTCCAAACAGGTAAGTTGCTAATGAAAGAGTCACATGCCTAACAACTTTCATCTTACACTTCTTAGGATCAGTGCAAGGGTGGGACGATAAAGATAAGAAATGACATTATTACATTGGAGGCAGTTCAGAGGAAGTTCACAAGGATGATCTCTAGTACAGAGAGATTTTTGAATGAGCTATGACTAAATAGATTGAGACTTTATTGCATGGAGTTTAGAAGAATGAAAAGCAATCTCATTGAAACGTCTAGGATTCTTACAGGGCTTGACGGGGTAAATGCTGAGGGGAAGTTTTCCTTCATGGGAGAGTCTAGCAGCAGTGGACACAGTCTCAGAATAAAAGGGTGCCAATCGCAATGAGGAGGAATTTCTTCTCTCAGAAAGTTGTGAGTCTTTGAAACTCTTTGTCAGAGAGAAAGCTTTGGGAGCAGTGTCCTTGTGTATATTTAAGGCTGGGATAGAGAGATAGAGAGATAGAGAGATAGAGAGATAGAGAGATAGAGAGATAGAGAGATAGAGAGATAGAGAGATAGAGAGATAGAGAGATAGAGAGATAGAGAGATAGAGAGATAGAGAGATAGAGAGATAGAGAGATAGATACTTAATCATTTGGGGAATCAAGGGTTATAGGGAAATGGCAGGAAAGTGGATGTAAAGGTTGAGATACATGCATTGTCGCATTACCAATGATCTTATTGAATAATGGAGCAGGCTCCAGGGGCTGAATAGCTTACTCCCGCTTCTATTTCCATGGTCTTATTAATGCCAAATTGTGAAAGATTGCAATAATTTATGCTGCAGAAGAAAAAGGTGCTGATTATTTAGCGTGTCTATTCTAAATAGCACAAAGAATATGTTTCAGCCCCTGTACATTTTTAAAATTATCTTGGAGGTTGAGGAGTATGGAGTTCCCCATTGCTTTATTCACGGCAACAACTTGGCCAGTCAGAGTTAATTTGTCAACCAATCAGAAGTCTTTTCTTCTATGCCATAAATTGTTGTTCCTTTTGAAATTTCCCATTCTTCCAATGCTTCCTCTTGAGGGCAAGATGAAAACCTTCAACAATATAGCTTGCTTTTCCATCATATTTAGCTTCTGCTGTCAAAAAGGTGTTTAATTCTTTTTTTAAATTCATTCACAGGACGTGGGCATCACTGGCCAGGCTAGCATTTATTACCCATCCCTAATTACCCAGAGGGTAGCTAAGAGTCAACCATATTGCTATGGGTTTGGAATCACATGGCGACCAAACCAGGTAAGGATGGCAGTTTTCTTCCCTAAAGGCATTGGTGAACCAGATGGGTTTTTCCAACAATTGGCAGTGGATTCTTGGTCATCAGTAGATTCCTACTTCCAGATTTTTATTGAATTCACATTCCACCATCTGCCATGGCAGTATTCAAACCTGGGTCCCCAGACCCGTTATGTGGTCTCTGGATTAACAGTCCATTGATAACACCATTAGGCCATTGCCTGTCTCCTGTGAGGACATTAATAGTGCAGCACCATTAAAAATCCATTGAAAAGTCGACAGCTCAATCTGCCAGGTTTAACGGTGGACTGCTGGCCTTTCTCTCCAGTTAGCCTGGAGCGTTAAAGTCCACCCCACCATTTTCACAGACCTTGAGTGAAGTGTGCGTTGATGAGATTACATGGAAACTTATTGCAATTGCGAAAATAGGAATCTCAACTTGAAGAAACCATTCTCTGGCTTTACCCTGAATGTTTCAATAGTGAATTCTGAATCTTACTAATAAGCATTGATTACCTTCTTTAAATGCATTGCATCTTATTATTTACTTGCCTCACCCCGTTTCCATGCAGCTTACAATTCTGTCCTCCTTCTCCAGTAAACTTGGCAGCAGTAATTTCACACTCAGAGAACACACACAGCTCATCACTGGCTTCTCAGGGCTTTCATTTTGAAGTCACTTCACCAACGATTTATTTTAGTTATTTATGGCATAAGTCACTGTGCAGACTAGCATTCATTATCTGTCCCGAATTGCCCAGAGGGCAGTTACACATCAACCACATTGCTGTTGGTCTGGAGTCACATGTAGGCCTGATGAAATAAGGATAGCAGTTTCCTTCCCTCAAGGACATGAGTGAACCAGATGGGTTTTCGCCTCCGACAACAGTCATTAATAAACCCTTAACCTGTCACAGCAGAATTTAAATCCAAGTCCTCAGAAAATTACTCGTGCCTTTGGATTAATAGCCTGGTGATAATACACAAGTCCATCAGCTCCCCTGCACATCGCTGCATTGAATGGTTTAAAGAAAGAAATAGGCATAATTTTTTGGATGAAAGGAATCAATGAGTATGTCGAGAAAGTAGCAGGCTCGAAGGGCTGAATAGCCTCCTCCTGCTCTGTCCTAGTTTCTGCGTTTCTGCCACAACACCATGGGCTGACACAGACAACACATCATGCTGCATCTCACCAGCACACTTTGGAGTTCACAGACACCTCGCTGTGAAATGCTATGAAACCATAGGCCATTCAGCCCATCAAGTCTGCTCCACCATTCATTGAGATTGTAGCTGATCTGATAACGCTCCAGTCTACTTTCCTGACTTCTTCCTATAACCTTTGATTCCTTTACAACTGAAAACCTGCCTATCTCAGCCTTGAATACACTTAATGACCCAGCCTCAACTTCCCTCTGTGATAAAGAATACCACACGCCCTTTCAGCTTGCACTATGCCCAGGGGCACGAATCCTTCCATACAGCTACAGAAGATGCATTTTCTGACTCTGAGCTTGCTATCTTAGCCCACACTCAGTTTGCGTTTGCTCTGAGTCTCACAGTGTCTCTGGTTGCCATGACCTATAAACACACAGACAGAAGGACCTCAGCTTCACGTGCTTGGCAGCACCAAGGGCTGGCGGGTTGCAGTACATAACCAAGTGACATTAATGTCAGAGCACTCACTATGCCTCAGCTAAGGGGCTCGTTTGATTGTAGTAGAGGGGTTTGACTGTGGTCAATTAGTCTGGGCTCAGTCCCATAAGACTTTAAGACCATAAGTCCCCAGTCAGTTCTGCAGCCCAAATCCAACCAGAGGATTACAACTGGGGAGTTGTGGACGCATCAATTCAGGGCTAGGGCCAACCTCGGAAGGGCTTATGCCTGAAACGTCGACTCTCCTGCTCCTTGGATGCTGCCTGACCTGCTGTCCTTGCTCAGCGCCACACTTTTTGATTCTGATCTCCAGCATCTGCAGTCCTCACTTTCTCCCAGAGTTCGGGTGTATGAGGTGACAGAGAGAACACAAAGGGGCCACTTATCTTGGTGCAGCTCAGATGATTATAGACCATATTCAGAGTATTGTGTGCAGCTCTGATCGCTTCACTATAGAAAGGATGTGATTAAACTGGAAAGAGTGCAGAGATGATTTATTAGGTTGCTACCCAGATTTGAGTTATAAGGAGAGGCTGGGTAGACTGGGAGTTTTTTTTCCTTGGAGCGTAGGAGACTGACAGGTGACCTTATAGAGGTCTATAAAATTATGAGAGGTATGGATGAGGTAGCTAGCCAACAGATTTCCCCGGGGTAGGGGAGTCTAAAACTAGAGGGCATTGATTTAAAGTGAGAGGGGAGAGATGCAAAAGGGTCCAGAGGGAAATGTTTTTCACAAAGGAGGTGGTGAGTGTCTAGAATGGGCTGCCAGAGGTAGTAATGGAGGTGAATACAATTTTATCATTTAGGAAACATTTGGACAGGTGTAGGTTTGGACGGGATCAGTATAGATGGGATAGGTTTGGGTGGGATAGGTTTGGTAAGATAAGCATGGATGGGAAATGAATCAAATGTAACTCAATTAACTGTGAAAACTGGGCGCATGGACGAGCTGGGCTGAAAGGCCTGTTTCTGAGCTGTAAACCTCCATAAAGCTATTAAGCGAAAGTGAAGACTGCAGATGCTGGAGACTACAGTTGAGCGTTGAATGTTTTTGCCCAAAACCTCGATTCTCCTGCTCCTGGGATGCTGCCTGACCTGCTGCGCTTTTCCAGCACTACACTCTCGTCCCTATGAGTCTATGGTTACTCTACAGAGTATTTTGGTTTAACGTGAGAAACCATACTGACCTGGCACACTACCTGGGCTCAGTCTGGCTGTGTCTGGTGGCATCAGCTTCTCTGTCAGTCTGCTGGTAGATGAGGTCCATTCCCTTCACCACGCTGCCTACCTGCAGCCCAGGATCCCCTGCCGAAAAGCAGGGTACGCGCTTTCCTTTCTGGGTCATACGCACTGGGAGAATAATTGAGAGCACTGGGTGAAGGACAGTTCACGATGTTTGACGTTGGGCACAGCTGAGCTCTATATATGGTGGTGGCAGTATGTATGGATCAAGATCCCTGAGATAGAGAGCACCTCCATCTGTTCTGGCAGGTGATGGCACATGACAGGCATTGCAGAGCCCAGGCACAGAACTGATGAGGTGAGGAGGGAGAGGCAGCATGCAGAAACCCACTGTGAGCTGTGACAGAGCAGACACCATGAAACCCATCGAAACAAAAAACAGCCTGAAAATGGGATAATTCACCCATGGATCCTTAAATTGTGTTGAAATGTGGTGGGCAAACATGATTTTTGAATATTCACCTTATTCAAAGTTGCAAAACATCCCTGTGACATCAGCCTACATTGTGATCCAAACGCTGAGTGCAGGGTTTCAATCTGGAACATTCGTGTCAATGATTGAGCCCAGCTGGATTGATGATTCTCCATGTTCTCTCAGCTCAAATCAACCACCCCTTCCATTATTGTCCATTTATGTTTGGAGTGGCTCCATCTTGAAGCAAGAGTTTACTTCGCTCCAAAGCTTAAGGTGGCAACCTCAGGTCATGTAAAAGGTCACATACCCAAACAATGCAACTTGGGATGGGCAAAAAGTGTTGGCCCAGGGAGAGATGACTACGTCCACAAGAGGAGTGAAAAAACAATATGCTACCAAAGATACTCAGACAGCACTTTCCAAACACATGACCAGGGGCACGAATCCTAAAATTTATGAGCAAGAGTGTAGTGATTATAACAAGATCAGCCAGGTTGACCTCATAGAATCTGAGTTGTCTGATTGGGGCTGCTAATCTGGTCCAATCAGGGAGCTGTGACTGACAGATATAAACAGGAGATTGCCTGCCCCTCTTCCACGGTTACGTTAGTGCCCGGGTGTCCTTGGAGAAGGAGCACGCGGTGTTGACCAACACCCTGGAGTTGTTCAGGGAGAGGTGGGCGTCGCAGGGAGTGGAGTGCATCATTTCTCCCTCCAACTCTATTTTGATTTAGTCCCTACCCTCCCCTTCACTGTTTTGATCACACAGCACTGCCCTTTGATGTGAAGGGCAGTGTTTGTCACTGGCCACCCAGGTGTTTTCCTATCTTCCTGGTGGTGGAAATTGAATAAAGATTCGTGCACTTAAAAGAGGATAAACAGGAGATTGCCTGCCCCTCTTCCACGGTTACGTTAGGGCCCGGGTGTCCTTGGAGAAGGAGCACGCGGTGTCGACCAACACCCTGGAGTTGTTCAGGGAGAGGTGGGCGCCGCAGGGAGTGGAGTGCATCATTTCTCCCTCCAACTCTATTTTGATTTAGTCCCTATCCTCCCCCTCACTGTTTTGATCACACAGCACTGCCCTTTGATGTGAAGGGCAGTGTTTGTCACTGGCCACCCGGGTGTTTTCCTACCTTGCTGATGGTGGAATTTGAATAAAGATTTGTGCACTTTGTGTCTTTCACTGTGTCTCACACCTGCACACACACACCATGGGTACTGGGGAAAAAATAAGCACTACCACAGTTAGGTGGTAGTGTGGGGGTAAGGAAAGAAAAAAAAAGGAAAAAAAAACAGGAGTGTCAGAAAAAAGAAATAAACAGGAGTGTGCTGAGGGTGGTTAGCGAAGCCGGAAGGTGGGTAGGCCATCCTAACTGCTGTCATCCCGGGCGGGTACTGGGGCGGGCTGTCCTAAAGGTGGTCGAAAGGTGTGTCAGGGCGGACCGAGAACTGGAAGGGGCATTGGGTGGATCGAGAGCCGGAAGGTGCATAGGGGCAGGCTGCCTTAGAGTGGCTGGAAAATGGGAGGGACGGGGGCTTGCTGGGTCTGTATTGTCTGCACTCTTTTTATGTAACTAGATTGTCTTATGTATAAAGGTCATTGTTGCTGTCTTTTCATAATTGAAACTGAGATTTGTGGTTTGTCCTTAATTCCCTTTAAACTGGTTGAACGATAGGGTTTGGGGCCTAGCTTTGCTGCTCCTCTCCCTTGTAAAATTGCTGTTGTATACAGCTGCAAATGTTAACTGTTATTTATAAACTGTGTTTTGTAATTTGTTTCATAAAATTTTATAAACAGGAGTGTGCTGAGGGTGGTTAGCGAAGCCAGAAGGTGGGTAGGCCGTCCTAACTGCTGTCATCCCGGGTGGGTACCGGGGCGGGCTATCCTAGAGGTGGTCGAAAGGTGTGTCAGGCCTAGCTTTGCTGCTCCTTTCCCTTGTAGAATTGCTGTTATATACAGCTGTAAATATTAACTGTTTCTTGTGAACTGTTATGTGAACTGTTTTGTAATTGTTTAATAAAATTTAAAAAAATAAACAGGAGTGTCAGAGGTTCTGTTCCCTCTGAGAGCTGGGTCTGAGGGAACTGGATCAGTGTCAAGGACTCTCCACGTGTAAATAAAGGATGACTTGGTAACAGGATACCGGCCTCTATGGAGTTATTTTTCAGGCAATCAGTGTTGGTCCTGCCTGTGACAGCCACATCCAATGAAAGAATATAAAAGAACATCAATGCATCTCTTTTTCTTGATGTTAACAAAGTGTCTGCAGCTTTTGCAGTTGCATTCTACACCATCACTATTTGCCATCATGTTTTTAATAGTCTGTGTTGTGTCATTTATATTTAAACTAGGTTATTATAAGCAAGATTTAAAAAAGGTAATGTTTTCCAGTATTTAATCTGAAGGAATGCCCAGAAGGAATTCTTGCCAACCTATTTAGCATCACATGCCCAAGTTGGGACGGGGAAGTCAGTGACCCAGAGATAATTGTCTGAATCAATCCCTGCCTGACCATGTGTTCTTCTCGATTTAATAATCAAATCATTGTTCAATTAATCAAATCATTGTTGTTCCTCAATTTGAGCCACATTCTTAAAAATAGAAGCCCTGGGATATTCTCACTAGAAGCAAGATATGTTCGTCCGTCTCTTCAAAGTGCTGGTGACAGGAAGCTGCCTGGCTGCGTGAAGGTTACACATTCAGTGTGAAACCTGCGATGCCATCAACTCTGTGATAACAGTCAGAGTTTCACAATGAAATATTGCAGTGACACATTGTGGGAGCCAAGATTCCCTATCTGCTGCTGTTGCTGAAATGTCAGTTGTTACCGCTTCCTTCACCCCCACTGGAGCTATTCGGGAGGTCTTTGCTTAACTTCACACCCATGACTCCAATGAGATAAAGCTCCAGCTGCCAGCACACACCTCCCCCCACCCCTACCCCCACCCCCACCACCCCCTTTCAGACCTCCCCAGGCTTCAATCACAATCACCACACAAAGCCAATCTGCTTCTCCTGGCCATAGAGATAGACTTCAAACCTGGAAGCTGTTCCATCTGAACTACTGCCTTCTCAACACGAACGCAGAGGGTCTTTGGCTGTTTATGAGAGGGTTCCACAAACACCTGAGAAATGATTTCCTCAGTGAGATAAGATCATGAATGTCTAGTTTGCTTTACTTTTAAGTTTGGTGGAGAGTTTTAGTTATAATTTTATGGCCTGTGAAAGGAAGCTTCCAGTTGGCTTCCAGTTAAAGTGAGTCCTAATTCAGAATGAGGAGCATTTCATGTTAAAATTATTGCATGGCACAGAGTCAGTGGCACAGGAATCCATTCAGCCCTTCATGCTTATGCCAGCTCTTTTAGAGAGTGATCCAATCCCTTTCTATCCTTTCCAGATCCAACCATCGTCCCAACCACTTATCAAATGTTTTTTGGGAATTTATTATTGATTCTGTTTCCACCAGCCCTTTCAGCTAATGTATTCCAAATCAGAATAAACCTTGTGTAAAATACTGAGCTAGCAGAATGGTGCTGTGGCTCTTTGGTTCGCACTGTTGCATCACAGCACCAAGGACCAGGATTCAATTCCAGTCTCGGGCAACTGTCTGCGTGGGTTTCCTCCCACAGTCCAAAAATGTGCAGGTTAGATAGATTAGCCATGGGAAATTGCTCACAGTGTGCAGGTTGGGTGGGTTAGCCATAGGAACTACAGGGTTATAGAATGGGGGAATCTGAATGAGATGCTCTTCAGAGAGTCAGTGTGGACATTATGGGCCCAATGGCCTGTCACCTCACTGTAGGGATTTGATGATACTCCTGTACCTGTACTAGAGTGTGTTTTATTGACAGAACAGAATGGCACTGGTACAGCTTCTAGATGAACTGATTGTACAAGCATGTCTTCGCAAACCAGCTTACGCACAATGCTTATGCATTCAACAGCCAGATATTAGTCATCAGGAAGCAAAGGCTGATATTTAATTTAAAAAATAATCTTTGTGAGAGCAAGTGACTTACAGAGAATGTTGTATTTTTCAATTTTGGAGGAAATATTTGTAAAGTGTTACACCCCCGAAAACGCACACTGATGGATTAACCACACTAAATGATTTTTAACTAGCTTTTAGGATGGGTTTATGATCCACAGTAGCAATATATTTTAGTAACAAAGGCAATTACTGCACCATAATCATTAGTGTTCTTTGCTATGATAGTGAAATCTTAAAAAGAATGACACATTTATTCAGACAATAATCCAATTTCAATCACAACTTTAGGACATATCAAAACATGCTACAACCAAAGAAGTGCTTTCAACTTGCTGTCATTATCGGCATTTGGTCTGTGATGAGGTTACTTGTCCAGCTTATCACTGGGTACCACTGTCTTCGGAAAGCAACTAATGTAATCAAAGACCCCTTCCATCCCAGTTATACTCTCTTCCATCCAGCTCCATGGGGCAGAAGATATAAATGTTTGAATACACGGATGAACAGATTCAAGAACAGCTTCTTCCCTGTTATTATCAGGCTTCTGAATGGAACTCTGAAATGTTCATCTCTCACTCTCTATCTCTCTGCACCTTCTCTGTGGCTGGAGCACTGTTCAGATGCACTTTGTCTGATTTTGTCTGCTTGTATATCACAACAAAACAATACTTTTTACTGTAACACAGTACAAGTGACAACAATAAATCAAATTGTGACTAAGCTGCTCCTTTAACAATGTTATGTTGTCCTTTTTATTCCAGACAGTCATAAAGTCATGAGTTCCAAGATGTCTGTGTTTATCTACTTGAAAAATCTTTTAATTTGTAAAAGAAAACACTTGTACAATAAAAGGGAAGTGGCCAGTTCTCCCAGTACAGCTTTTCTCTGGTTTGATTTGGTTTTAGCAGTTTGGCTGTTTAGGAGCTGCTGGTCAACTTAAGCTGGGGAGCCAAAAGAGATAACTACAGTGGACAGAGATGCCATGCTAAATATTTCTTCCATCTCTCTCTCTCCTGTAAAAACCTGTCTCTAACAGTCATAGACTCAGAGATGTACAGCACAGAAACAGACTCTTCAGTCCAACTCATCCATACTGACCAGATATCCCAACCCAATCTAGTCCCACCTGCCAGCATCCAGCCCATATCCCTCCAAACCATTCCTATTCATATACCCATCCAAATGCCTCTTAAATGTTGCAATTGTACCAGCCTCCATCACTTCCTCTGACAGTTCATTCCATACACGTCCCATCCTCTGTATGAAAAAGTTGCTCCTTAGGTCTCTTTTATATCTTTTCCATCTCATCTAAACCTATGCCCTCTAATTCTGGACTCCCCCACCCCAAGGAAAAGATTAGATTAGATTACTTACAGTGTGGAAACAGGCCCTTCGGCCCAACAAGTCCACACCGCCCCGCCGAAGCGCAACCCACCCATGCCCCTACATTTACCCCTTACCTAACACTACGGGCAATTTAGCATGGCCAATTCACCTGACCTGCACATCTTTGGACTGTGGGAGGAAACCAGAGCACCCGGAGGAAACCCACGCAGACACGGGGAGAACGTGCAAACTCCACACAGTCAGTCGCCTGAGGCGGGAATTGAACCCGGGTCTCTGGCGCTGTGAGGCAGCAGTGCTAACCACTGTGCCACCGTGCCGCCCACCATGACACTTTCTCTATTTATCCTATCCATGCCCCTCATGATTTTATAAACCTCTATAAGGTAAAACTTCAGCCTCAGACAGTCCAGGGAAAACAGCCGTAGCTTATTTAGCCTCTCCCTATAGATCAGATCCTCGAACCCTGGCAATCTTTTCTGAACCCTTTCAAGTTTCACAACATCTTTCCGATAGGAAGGAGACCAGAATTGCATGCAATATTCCAACAGTGGCCTAACCAACGTCCTGTACAGCTGCAACATTGCCTCCCAACTCCTGTACTCAATGCTCTGACCAAT
>NC_057723.1:3126467-3147405 GCF_004010195.1 Chiloscyllium plagiosum
ATTTATCTAAATTAAACTCCATCTGCCACTTTCAGTCCATTGGCCCATCTGGTCAAGATCCTGTTGTAATCTGAAATAACCTTCTTCGCTGTCCACTACACATCTTTGCCAAGGGTGTTTATAGGGACTGTTGCTGGCATTGGGAACAGCATTGTGAATTTGGGATAATCTGCTGGGTTTTCAGGTAAGGTAAGCTACTCGGTATTCTGTTCTCTTTTGTTTGGGTTTCATTCACTAATCTGTAAATAAATTCCATTTCCCAGGCCATGACAAAATCAAACTCGCATGGTGGCTCAGTGGTTTGCACTGCTGCCACACAGCGCCAGGGACCTGGGTTCAATTCCTGCCTCGGACAACTGTCTGTGTGGAGGCTGCACGCTCTCTCAGTGTCTGGGTGGGTTTCCTCCGGGTGCTTCGGTTTTCTCCCACAGTCCAAAGATGTACAGGTTAAGTGAATTGGCCATGCTAAATTGCCCGTAATGTTAGGTACATTAGTTGATGATAAATACAGGGTAGGGGAATGGGTGTGGGTGGGTTACTCTTCAGAGGGTCGGTGTGGACTTGTTGGGCTGAAGGGCCTGTTTCCACACAGTAGGGAATCTAATCTAACTAAACTCAAACTTCTCATGTGGCTGCTGAGCCTGATCCTCGAGTCACATATCCAACACACAAGGGTCTGTCTGTGATCCTGACCTTTCTATCACCCTGATCACTGGGAGAAAAGGGTGTACTGTTTAGCCTCCCTTGCGATATCCTGGCACTACAGGGGTCCTTATAGAACAGAAGTCCAGCTCAGCATGTCTGAAGAACACTGATCAGAATGCCCTGCCAGAAATACAGAGCTCATTGTTAACAATTTTAACCATCTGCTAGAATCAAATGAGGTTAATAAACAGGATAATCATTCCATCCTTCATTATCTAGCCAAAACACTAACTGACCTTCCACTCTATTCAGACAAAGGTGCAGCGTCTTCAAGGTCCCCACCAGAGACACTAAAGAGCTGAAAAAGATGTGAGCTGGTTCCTTCCTGACTCATCAAATTGGGAGATATTCCTAGTATTCACCCAGAGACAGGTGACCCTGTGGAATTCTCTGCTACAGGAAGCAGCTGAGGGCAAAACATTGAATCTTTTCAAGGCAGAATTAGACATATTTCTTAGGGTTAAAGGGATCCAATGGGAATGGGCCTAAAACAAGAGCAGGGGACTGAGTTGGATGATCAGCTATTAGATCAGAGTGGTGCTGGAAAAGCACAGCAGGTCAGGCAGCATCCGAGGAGCAGGAAAATCGATGTTTCAGGCAAAAGCCCTTCATCAGGAATCATGACCATTTAAAAGGTGAAGCAGACTTGTAGGGCTGAATGCCCTACTCCTGTTCCTATTTCCTCAGTTCTAGGTTTGAACGTATGCCCTGATGTTTGAAATACGTGGCAGTTTACCAACCTCACTTTGAAACATTGCATAGAGGTCTGGCTAGCGAGTCATTCAACAGACACTTTTGAAAGGAAGCTTGCTAGCTTTGCAAAGGAGGAATTTATAAAATGTGAAGCTATTGAGAAAGAGGAGAAGGCGTGGGACTAATTGAACAACCTTTTCAAAGAGTTGATATTGATATGATGAACTGAATGGCCTCTCTCTGTATTGTAAGGTTCTACAACATTATGAATCAGTTTAGTGTTCCTTTGTTTGGAGATCAATGTTCACAGTGATGTCTTCACTGATGAGTTCATGCTTTATTAAATGAATGAAACGTTTCTGTCCTCACAGAGTACTGTTGGGATTTTTTTTCCTCTGCAGTGTAGCTGTCAGGGACAAACCTGGCGTTAGAAATCTCAAGAGATATCAAGAGATGAACAATTTAGAATTTACAGGCATGTTTCTACTGTCCAGCTTCACGTTGAACAATATTGATGGCTATCAGTTTCTTGAATATAATTGATTGGAACATATGCTGCATTCAAAGTCATTAGGGAAGGTAATAGAAAACTTGTGCCTACCAGATGGCTGAGATATGCAACAGAAATTCCTAAATTGACACTTCTGAATGATTTATCTCTATTAATTGTTGTCTATTTGAAGAGGTGTGTGTTCACCAGTGTCACCCCTCACTGAGGTACACACTGGAAAATAGCCCTGCTACTCCCAGAGTCATCACAAAAATTGAAGATTTTATAAAGTGCAAGAAGTCCCCGAGTTTGCCCAACATTATCGACACCATTGATTGGGTTTCTCTACTGAACAAGAATTGCTAACTATTACAAACAATTAGAATCTAGTTTGAGGTAATGTGTCAGTACTGTGCCTTTAAAAGGGATGTGTTCTGTGCTGTTTCTCTTGCAGAGAGGTGTTGTCACACTGGAGATGGAATGTCTGCCTCAGAAGCAGCAGGTAAGCAGCTCTGAGCTCCTTTTCTTGTTAAATTAAACTTTAAAAAAATTTAACAAAAAAATAGTGGGTGCAGTCAGATTCGCACAGAACCAGGGTTTTTGTTTTACTTTCAGTTGGAGCTGGATGTTGAAGCTGTTAGATACAGCTCTCTCTGCTCCAGCTAAACATTTGACTTCTCTCTCTGCTGCTAGATTTATAATTTCAGTGTTCCTTTCTCCTGGACTAGAGATAGCACATGAAAAGAATCTGTTGTTTTGTTGAACTTGCCTTTGCCAAGGGTTTGTTTATGGGATGCTGCTAGATTGGAACAGTCGACGATTAGTAGGTAAAAAATATAAAAACATAAGAACATATGCAACAGGAGCAGGAGTAGGCTGTCTGGCCTACTCTGCCATTCAATAAGATCATGGCTGACTATTTCGTGAACTCAACTCCACCTAACCTGCTTATTCCTTTGTTAATTATTTCAATAAAGGTAAAGGTAAGCTAGTTATTTTTTGTTTGTATTTCAACTGTGGTGAAAGAATAAGTGTGCTTTACCAATCGAATTACATCTGGACATTAGTGCCTTTAAGTAAGATAAAAGGTCAGGTCTATGTTATCTCTTTGATATATTTTGAGAGGGTTTGTTCAAATCCAAACAGGAAACAGTTGTAAACTGTTGGCATGTGACACTACTAATTAAACTGTGACCCCTTTATAAACTCCCTATCATATTTACACACAGGCACACATTCACACACACACACATACACACAGAATACAGGACATTCATGTTTTAGAATACTTCATTTAATTCTGGTCTCCCTGCTTTGGAAGGATATTGTGAAACATGAAAGGGTGCGGAAAAGATTTACAAGGATGCTGCCAGGACTGAAGGGTTTGAGCTATAGGGAGAGGCTGAAGAGATTGGGGCTATTTTTGGAGGCTAGGGGTGACCTGACAGAGGTTTGTAAAATCAAGAAGTGCATGGATGGGGTGAATAATCAAGGTCTTTTCCCCAGAACTAGAGGGCATAGGTTTAAGATGAGAGGGGAAAGATTTAAAGGAGACATAAGGGCTAATTTAGTTCATGCAGAGCGTGGTGCGTATATGGAATGAGCTGCCAAAAGAAGTGGTGGAGGCTGGTTCAATACTGGCAAATGGGACTAGATTAATTGAGGATATCTGGTTGGCATAGATGAGTTGGACTGAACGATCTGGTTCCATGCTGTATACTATGACTCTATGACAGATGAGCAGAGAGGGAAAATAAGGTGTGACCTGAAGGGAAAATCTGGAAAGACAGTTCAGTTACCTTTGTTCCCAGGTTTGTTGTTGAGATGATCTTTATGATTCTTCTGTTGGCTAGCACATTGCTTCATTCGCCTTTCTCTAGATGCTCCCAATGGTTGGTAAGATATGCACAATGCCTGGTTCAGTTATAAGAAGTCTGTGATGTTTCAGTTAAAAACCATAGCTTACAACAACTTTTGAAGGAAAGATAAACTGAGTTTTGACTGCAGAGAACAGGGAGACTACTACTGAGCTGGAGAAGAACTAACCACTCTTTCACCCACCCTTTCTTTCTTTCTCTCTCTCTCGGAGGTTTATTCTCAGCTCCAAACTGTTCAGTTATTTGAAAACCATCATATAGTTGTTGGCAGGCAAAAACAGTCTGTGATTGATAACTGGTAACTAGTTCATAGACCAAGAAACATATTGTTGCCAGGCTCCAATTCATCTGCAACTCCAATTCCAATTCCTACCACACAAACAATGGCTCCAGGATGACTGAATTGAATGTCAGGTTACTTGTTTTTTAAAACTAAAGCCGTGTTTTCAAACCATGCTTTTACCTCTTCGTCATTTTAGTCCTCACTGTTTAAAATACATACAATAGATTAAAAATGCAGATAACTGTGATGTGCCTGGCATGTGGGTGAAGAGAGTTAGTGGACTTACTGTTTTGGTATGCTTCTCATTTTAAGCACATGCCATTGGTGAGCAGCAATGTGAATGAGAGAGCAAAATATGTAGGTTTCTCCCTGAAAGTGCTCTGCCCTCTCACAGAGACGACATAAAGCTAGAGAGGAATGTAGGACAAGTTTATTTCTCAGGTTCACTGCCAACTCAGGAACAAAGCTCCCAGCCGAGGTCCATAGCCCCATTGCTGTTTGGGCACTTGAGCAGAACTGAAATGAAGGGGGAACGGTTTGTTTGGCTTCTCTAGTGAAGAACGAACACATCAACAAAACTGAAGAAACATATTATCCACTAATCCAGGTTTCATTCTGGGATCTAACCTACCCAAAACTAGTATCAGTTGAGGCTTTTTTTAAGTCTTCTCGATTTGTCCTGTGATCGACACAGGTTTAAGTGCATACAACTCCAATTCTCTCTGTGCCTGGGTCCTTGCATTCTGTTCCATTACCCTGGTGTACTTATGTAAGGTGTGATTTGTTAGGTTAGCACCCAAAATAATACTTTTCACTGTATCTTGGCATCTGTGACAATAATAAGTCAAATTAAATCTTTAAAATTATACCATATTATTGTGACCAGACAAGTGGAGTGGAACTTGCTTATGGAGAGCAACTAGACAATATGGCAATAACCGGGTCAGAGAAGAAGAGGTGGTGTGGATTTTACCACCAAATAGATTGAGACGGAGTGGAAGTGGGCAATGCTACGGAGGTGAAAGTAAATAATCTTCATGAAGAACCAAAACTGGCTACACTTTACCAGATACAGGTCTACAGTTCTGAACTGTTTGAGATCTCTGGACTCTTCTTGTGACATCTTTCACATTACAATTTGCTTCTTTCCCCCATCTTCAGCAGCCTGGTCCCAAATCCTGCAGCTCCCTCCCAAACGTATCTGACTCTCTAGCTCTTTCTCTCCCTTTCCTCCTTCACAGCATCCCTTAATGCCCACCTCACTGGCAAAACTATTGCTGGCATCTCCATATGCACCATGATCTCACACTTTATGGGAAAATGCTGACGAGAAGCACTTTGTTTGAGTTCTGTCCCAGATGCAAAATTCAATAAACTATTCAAATGGTACACATTGGTCCAATCAATCCTGTACATTTCCAGGTGAGATTTTGGTATAATTGGTTGATCAAGGCATTAGTGAGACCACAGTTGGATCATTGCAAACAGTTTTGGTCCCCTTAGTTGAGGGGGGATGTAGTTGTAAGATCATAAAATATAGGAGATAAAGTAAGGCCATTCAGCCCATCGAATCCATTCCACCATTCAATCATTGCTGATGGGCATTTCAACTCCACTTACCCACACTCTCCCCGCATCCCTTAATTCCTTGCGAGATCAAGAATTTATCAATCTCTGCCTTGAAGACATTTAACGTCCCGGCCTCCACTGCGCTCCATGGCGATGAATTCCACAGGCCCACCACTCTCTGGCTGACGAAATGTCTTCTCGTTTCCATTCTAAATTGACCCCCTCTAATTCTAAGGTTGTGCCCACAGTTCTTAGTCTCCCCGCCTAACGGAAACAAATACCCAGTGTGCACCCTTTCTAAGCCCATGTATTATGTAGTTACGTTGGAGGGAGTTCTCAGAAGGTTCGCTTGGTTGATTCCAGAGATGAGGGATTTGTTTTAGACCATAGGTCCATAAGACATAGGAACAGAAATAATGCCATTCAGCCCATCGAGTCTGCTCTATCACTCAATCATGGCTGTTAAGATTCTCTACCCCATTCTCCTGCTTTCTCCCCTTGATCCCTTTAACAATCAAGAACCTACCTATCTCAGTCTTAAATATACTCAATGACCTGGCCTCCACAGCCTTCTGTGGCAATGAATTCCATAGATTCCCCACTCTCTGGCTGAAGTCATTTCCCCTTAACTCCATTCTAAAACGTCCTCCCTTTACTGTTTAATGAGGAGAGATTGAGTAGTTCAGGCTGATACTCTCTGAAGGTTTGAAGGATCAGAGGGGATCTCATTAAGGTGCGTAAGATGGTAAAGGGGATTGACAAAGTAGATGTAAGAGAGCTTATTTCTTCAGTGAAGGCAATCTAGAATGAGAGGTCATAGTTTAATGATAAGGAGTTGCAGATTTAAAACAGAGTTGAGGAGAAATTATTTCTGCCAAAAGATCATAAATCTGTGGATTTCATTTCCCCAGAGAGTGTGGTGAATGCTGCAATATTGAGTACATTTAAAGAGGAGATAGACAGTTTTTTTAACGAGTAACAGGTTAAAGAGTTATGGAGAGCAAGCAGGAAGGTGGAGTTGAGGCTGAGATGAGATCAGCCATGATTGTATTGAATGGCTAAGCAGGCTCGAGGGGCTGAATGGCCTCCTCCTGTTCCTAGTCCTTATGTTCATTTCCAAGTGCCGCTGTTTTCTTTCTGTCTGGGATATTAAAAGCATTATATAAATGCAAGTTGCTAATATTATTTTATAAGCACCACTCTGCACCAAATAATCAATAAAATATTCTGTTCTTTCTTCCGGAGCTGAAAAACATTGGGAAGGACTGACTTTTGAGAAATTGCACAATGTCTCTCAGTTAAAATTCTTGTCCAAAGGATGGCAGCACCTCCAGATTACTGTTAAACCAACTGTTTGTCACATCTCATGAATGCTTTATGAATACTAGAATATATTGAGAGAGAATTTATTGTAATGTAGGTTTTTAATTTTTGATGCCTTAACTTCACATATGCCATTCTGGACAAAATGGATTACAGACTGTTTCCACGATTATTGAATTCATTCCATATCCGCTAATGAAAAGAGTTACTGAATGTGTAATGAAGGTAATTATAAATTTATCATACACTTACATAGCTTCTGAGTGACTCTGGAAGTGGGAGTACAGCGTTAAAGAATAACATGTATTCCATTAAGTTTAATATCATGCCCTGCTCTCTTTCGACATCAGCTTCAAGGGCACAAAGAGAAATATTAGAGATTCTAGTCATTTATGTAAAAATTGGAAACCTGGGTAACACGGGCTTTTGTAGTTAAAGCAGAGACAAGCTAAATGGAGTGGTGGAGACAAAATGAGATGACAAATACAGGCTGCAATTTGTGCTCACTGAGATAGAGACATGTCAATCATATCTTTACAATATCCTTCTGCACAGGGACAGAAAGACAGAGGAGGCAAAATGATAAGCATTGAATGCCCCAATAGCAAGAGAGAAAGAGAAACAAAGAACAACTATGAAGCCAGGTTGCACAGACCTGACGCAAAATGTGCTGGAGATCACAGCGGGTCAGGCAGTTTCCATGGGGAGAGACCAAACTGCCTGCACATCATTTCTATCCAATGCCCTCAATTGAACGTGCCTCCTCCATACTCTCAGGTAGTACATTCCAGACCCCAGCTACTCGCTGAGTGAAAATGGTTTTACTCACATCATCCTTGTTCCTCTTACACAGTTTTAAATTTATGCCCTCTCATTCTTTTTTTTAAAGTTATGAGTAGGAACAGCTTCTCCCGACCTGGTCTGCCCAGCTCTGCTCATGGCTTTGAAAACCTTGATTGGATCTCCTCCTCACTTTCTTCTCTCTGTTCCAAGTCAACCAATGTGAACAAATAAAGGAGATAGCAACATGGAAACTAGGAACAGGAGTAGACCATTCAGCCCTTTAAGCCTGTTCCACCATTCAATACAATCATGGCTCAGCATCAGCTCTCTCCCTATATCCTTTTATCCCTTTCGGTTCTAAGAACAACACTTCAAAACATTCAATGTTTTGGCCTTACCCACTTTCTATGGCAGAGAATTCCACAGGCTGCCCCAACTCCTTGGGAGAAGGGACTTCTCCTCTCAGTCCTATACGGCCTATCCCATATCCATAGACTATGACCCCTAGCTCTGGGCCTTCCTGTCTTCAGGAACATCCTTCCTGTGTTTACCCTGTCTTGTATTGTTAGAATTTTCTAGGTTTCTTTTTGAGATTCCCACCACCCTCCAACCCCCACCTCATTAACCCAAATTTGAGTCAATACTGCGCTCACCAATCCAGTTTCTCTTCATGGGCCAGTCCTGCTAACCCAGAGATCAGTCTAGTTGACAATTTCAGAAGATGATCAATAAAAGATTGTCATGACTAGACATTTGATTATTAAACACTTCAATTTATTGCTTACGGCTCAGAGCAGGTAACTATTGATTGTGACAAATGTAAAAACCTTTTAACATATTGAATACTCATTGTGCTCTTTGTAATTTGTTGCCTCATTGATCATTTACATTGATTCCTTGGACTACCCTCCAGAGCTAAGCTGCCCCAGGCGTTTAGTGCATGTCTAGAGATCTCCTGAATCATTTTGGATCCCAGGCACCTCTCCCCTAACTACCAAATCCACTAAACCCTCCACAGTAACGTGCAAGAGCCCTGGGGCTTGTTGTCTCCTGTGTCGGTTTATTCTTTAGAACCTCACAGCTCAGCCTCCCTTTCTGTCAACAGCAGCTCCAGCCACATCTGTGACCCTCTCACTGGGATAACGCACTGGAAATCAAATCCTAGTATTCCCAGAGTCATCACAAAAGTTAAAAGATGTTATAAGAACAGACTTTTTATTGACAGCATCTAAAGAATCAGGAGGGTGCAGGCAGGTCAAACATTCCAGTTGATCAAGAGGTCCACATAATCAAAAGAACAACACACATTAATGTAATGCAGGGGGTATACATATCACTGCTGTACTTTATTTAGGGTATAAATCACTGAAATAATAGTGCAACATGCCTTAAATAAAACTTATCAGGAGGAAGCCTTCTCACTTTCACCCTCAATTAACTACTCCAACATCACAGAGATTGCGATAATACAGTAAACCTCCGGTATTTCAGGGATATAATTTTTTCCCAGTTTATTAAGAATATTGGTTCAAAAGGTGCCAGTAAAAACAAAGTTTGCTGTACATAGAATCCCCAAAATTACCAGACTTTTGGACCCAGGTTGACTGAAAGCAAAAACCAGCTTTCAGTACTTAACAAGAATTGCTAATAAATAAATAAATTTTAACTTCAGGTAAACAATTATAAACTTTTGGCATTTAACTCTGCTAATCCTCTTGTGTTCCCCTTAACATGCACACACACATGCAGGGACAGGCACACACGCACACACACAGGGAAAAAAACTAATGGATGTAATGGACAGTGGGAAAATCTGGAAAAGCAGTTCAATTGTGTCTGCCAAAAGACGGTTCTCGAGCTGATCAGAATGTTGCTTTTCAGTCTTCTTTCTCTGGATGCTTTCACTGCATTGCAAAAGGTGGTTGGTTCACACATTTAAAATATTTCTGGCTGGGTAATTAAAAGCTACATCTTACAGCAACTGCTGAAGGGAGAATCAGGCTTCAGCCTTAAAGTAGATTTTGCTGGTGAAGATCTGACGGCTTCTTATTATCTTGTTGATGGCCCTAAGCTGTTCAGCTTTCTCAGAGCCAAATACATAGTTGTTAGCAGGAAGAAGGCCTTTGTCATCGATAAGTGGTTACTAGTCCACAAACCAATCAGCCAATCAGCCACTCATTGGTGGTTGACTGTTTATTGAGGCACACCCTTAGTTCCAACTTGTCTGCACCTTCTCCTCCTACTGCTAGAGCCAGCAGCTGTGTAAACAGTGTATACAATGAGGACCAGGCTGCTTACTTTCAAAAACTATAATAGACCATCAGCAGTCCCTTTTTTTTGAAAAGCAATTCATTTTCCCATTCAGTTCACAATTAAAAACACAGAAAAACAAAAGCAGACATATTATTTACACAGTGTACTCCCTGCTTAAGTCCATAGTTATAGGAACAGGAGTGTCCATTCAGCCCCTCCAGCCTGTTCCACTGGTAAATGAGATCATGGCTGAACTATAAGTGGGGGTTCACTCCCAAGGGTGTGAACGACTCATGATATGGACCCACCTGACCAGACAGTGCATGTAAGTGTTTGGTTGAGGGGGGGGTTAATAAAATTAATTAAATGAGCAGAAAATGCAAAGTTAGTGCATGTTGCTGTTTGATCCTCTGTCCCACCTGGGCAAGGGGTGGGAGGTGGGGGAGTTGGTGAGTGTCTGATGCTAGCAGTTCGGGTATAACTCTTACACCAGCTGAGGTTACAAAACACCTCACAACATCTCCCCTCACCTGATGCATGATGATCCTCAGGGTAAATCACCACCAGTCACCTCTCTAATGTGGGAGAAAGGATAGTCGGCGTAATTTTTCCAGGGTAGAATTGACAATTACTGGAGGGCTAAGGTTTAAGGTAAAAGGAAGAAGCTTAAAGGAAATGTGAGAGGTGAGTTTTCTTTTGCACAGGGGATGGTGAATGCCAGGAATGCACTGCCAGAGGAGGTGGAGAAAGCAGATACAACAGCAATATTTATGAGGAATCGTGACAGGTCCATGAATAGGCAGGGAATAGAGGGATACAGACTGCATGGAGGGAAAAGGTTCTTAGTGTAGAAAGATGCCACGTGTCTTGTGGGCTGAAGGGCCAGTTCCAGTGCAGTACTGGGGTTTGTTCTTTAATTATGGTGACTTTACATCTTTTATATTGTGGGTTCAGTGCTCCTCATCAGGTCTAAACATGCCTCAGCCCCTGAAACAACCTGGAACAACCCTGAAACATTATGTTGCTGTGTGCATTATTAAAACACATAAATTTAAATTCACAAGATTCAAATTTGACATAATTTCGATTAATAAATATAAAATTGATTATTGGAGAGGTTCTGGACAGCATTTTCCTGGGTGTGGGGTAATCACAAATATGTGCAGCTTAGCCCGAAAATTGGCTGAGACCTCTTTTTTTTGAGAAAGTTATGAAGTCAGTACAGACAGGAAAAACAAAAATCCTTTCCCTCAACTCTCATTCAATGTGCATTTCCCACACTGGAATTGATTCATTAAATTTTAAACCAGTAAAAGTGACTAATTTTAGGCTTTCTGAATTAATCCAGCAGGAATTCCATCCTATAAATTGGCTGCAATCATTGCCAAGAGTGACTTGTCAGTTTAAGTCAGTGTTAACTGCATAAGCCAGTTGAGGTTCGTTACATTAAGATTGTAACCTGATTATTTATTTAACTCATGGACGCAGTGAGTTTAGCATCTGGCTGCTTAATCTTGATGTAGGAAGCACCACATTAAATTTGAAAGATATTCATGGGAAGTAAAATGACAATAATGTTTCAATTATCAAAGTTTTTGTTCCCAAGAAAGGATACAGGATAAAGGGCACTGCCATTATGTGGAACCACCCTGATCCATCAGCACTCATTGTCACATTTACATCAGCAAAACCCAGCTCTTGGTTTACATACTTCACGGTTCTCTCATTGTTTAGGGAGCAAACCTTGACAAATGTTTTTTTTGATGCAAAGAAGAAAGTGTAAAATGGGTTTTTCGCTAAATAAGCAAAGCGATTGGATGAATAGCAGCTAAAACATTGCCTGCTGAGCCAGAACGTTAAATAATAGGATTTGGGCTTTTTTGCACTGCATGTGACAATGTTGAATATGTCACGTATCGTCCCCCTGTAGTTATTGTAATCAGGTTAATCTGGCTGACTGAGTGTCAGAGGGTCTGTTCACCGAGAGCTGGCTCTGAGGGAGCTGGATCAGTGTCACGGAGTCTCCATGTGTAAATAGAGGGTGACTTGGTGATGGGGTAGCAGCCTCTGTGGAGATACTTCAGTGGCGACGAGAATAAAGCAGGCTCCTGAGGAAATTCATTCACAACAATCATATTTAAGTTGAGGTCAGAATTTCTGGCATCATGCTGTTATTTGGGAAACTTGATTCGTTCAATCTTACCATTGAAGACTGGGCCCGATTTGTGGAAAGAATTTTTTTCTGGCAAATGACATTGGGGCAGTTGAAAAGCAGCAAGTAATTCATCTGACAGCTTGTGAACCTGCGGCTTTTTCAGTTATTAGGAGGTTGGCTTTGCCTGAGGCAATAAAGGGTATAAATAAATGGTGACTTGGTGATGGAAAAATTGCCTGTGGAGTAAATTTCACCCTCAAACGTAATTAATTTATTATACTCTGAAAATCATCACTAAGTTGTAAATTTGCATTGCCCTGTAAGGTTTTACAAAAAACACTCCAAAATGGAAGCACCAGTTAAATGTTGGCCTCAAATGCAGTTACAGTTATTTGCAACATTCAACAGCACAGAAATCCACTGGTCTCACATGTGGTCATGTTCCTGCCCCATGTTCTTCTTTCACAAATTGCTGCAGAAACTCTGCAGATCTAGCAACACCTGTGGAGAGAGGATCAGAGTTCACTCTTTGACTCCAATGTCCCTTCTTCAGAACCTCAGAGACTGGGGATGCAGGAAGCCCACAAATAGTATTACCTTGCTGCAGATGAAAAATATGGCCATCTGGAGAAATTCTAGGCATAGACTCAGTGCTGTGGAGCTAGCTGTTTGTAAAAGTGTTAGATTTGTGTGCCTGGGAAGGGGCTGGAGTACAGTGTTAGATTTGTGTGCATGGGGAGGGGCTGGAGTGCAGTGTTAGATTTGTGTGCATGGGGAGGGGCTGGAGTACAGTGTTAGATTTGTGTGCATGGGGAGGGGTTGGAGTCAGTGTTAGATTTGTGTGCATGGGGAGTGGTTGGAGTCAGTGTTAGATTTGTGTGCATGGGGAGGGGTTGGAATGTAGTGTTAACAACCGAACTGGACTCAGCCTCAGGGGAGAAGATTGAACTATCTGAACATGAACTGATTTTGAGGCAGATCATGATGCAATGGCTTTTAATGGAGTTCTGAAACTAGGACTTTGAAAGGGAATCATTGGAATCCCCTGAAAAGGAGGCAAAGTTACCATGGGATTTGGTGACCCACAGCATTACTGACATTTAGGGACTGTGTATTAATGTTTATTTTATATACTCAAAACTAGAGAATCTTGTGGCTTGAATCTCTAAGAAAGTACCTGGTATCTGACACTTTTTTCCCATTTTTTAAAACAATAATGGACCCTAGAACCATGACATAGATTTAACAATCTCACCAGGGATTATTCCAGAGCAGCATGGTGGCTCAGTGATTAGCACTGTTGCCTCAATGCCAGGAATCTGGGTTTGATTCCCGCCTTTGAATGACTGTTTGTGTGGAGTTTGCACATTCTCCCCATGTCTACATGGGTTTCCCCTGACAGTCGAAAGATGTGCAGGTTAGGGGGATTGTCCATGCTACATTGCCCGTAGTGTCCAGGGACGTGTAGGTTAGGTGGGTTAGCCATGGGAAATGCAGGGATAGGGTATGGGGGCTAGGTCTGGTTGGAATGCTCTTTGGAGGGTCAGTGTAGATTTGAAGGGCTGACCAGCCTCTTTCTGCATTATAGGGACTCTACAAGAAGGGGAAAATCTAAAAAAAATGAAGAAAAAAGGAATCAAAGGTGAATTTGAGGGTTAGAGGAAGTGAAATGGGAAGAAGCGTGTGTAGAATGTAAATACAGAAAGGTCAGGTTGGGCCGAATGGCCTGATTCTGTTCTGAAAAATCCATGTACTAATAGAAGACAATAAGCATAGCCTTCGGTTCACCAATGTGAATTTAAGCATCTAGTTTGTTAATTGAACTTATTTTATGCTGAAGCTGAGCTTTGCATTCATATTGGTAACCAAGGAAATATTCATCAATATGAGCTTTAATGATGGTCCCTTTGAGTATAGAGTTCACTCTGTTTGTAATGTCCTGATCTTTAATCACCTATAGATTCACATTAATCTTCTCCTATTTAACACTCTTTCAGTCTGACTGCTCCGCCTATCAGCAAAGAGCAGCGCAAGATGTCGATGATCATGGAGAAACTACCAAGCTCAGACAATCCATTGCTGACATAGAATTGTCTACCTTCTGTAAACTACATTCTGTAAATCATCTCAAACTTTATTGTTGGTCTCCTAGCTCCCCTTGCTCATTCCCCTTGCTGTCTGGTCTCAAGTTAGGCATCATCTCAGTTTTAAAATTTCCATCCTCGTTTTCAAATCTTTCCATGCCTTTGCCCCTTGTGACCTCTGTAAAATACTCAAGGCACACAACACCCCAAGATCAGCTTCATAACTCCAGTTCTTGCCTCTTGTACATCCCCAACTGTAATCACTTCTTCATTGGAGTGCTTTTAGATGCCTCAATTCTAAACTTTGAAATTCTCTCCCAAAGTCTCTCCATAACCCTCCTCAGTGAATCCCAACACTCATCAAAGCCCACCCTTTGTCCTCAGCAGCAGCACTTTGACCTCACTGGTGAGGTTCTGCTGATTCAAAGCCACGAACAAATTTTCTAACAGTGCTGCTTTTCCTCTCTCTTTTTCGTTCAGTGAAGTGGGAATGAGGGAATTCTACAGTAATGTTATTTTTGTGGCACGGAGCCAACCCCCATCCCCAATTCCCTTCTCAGTTGTGGTAAGCAAGCTGATGTCTCCCAGAATCCTCCTCAGTCTCTTCTCACTACTGCCCTCTTAACCTTCCAAACTGCCAGCTGAACCTGCATGCTAACCTTACAAGAATCCTGAACCAGGACTCCCAATTCACTTTCTACTTTAGATTTCCAAATCCTTTCGTCAGTTAGAAGATAGACTAACATGTTATTCCTGATGAAGGACTCATATCCAAAACATCGGCTCTCCTGCTCCTCGGATGCTGCCTGATCTGCTGTGCTTTTCCAGCACCACACTTTGAGTGTACTCCTTTATTCTTCCTACCAAAGTGCACAAACTCATATTTTCCCACTTTTTATATTCTGACTGCCCTCTCTCCTGACCTGTCCCAGTCGTTCTGCGGCCTCTCCACTTTGTGAGCATTTCCTGCCTTCCAGCTGGCTTTGTGCCATCTGCAAACATTAACAACAGCGCCCTCAGTTCCTTCGCCCAGATCGCTGTTGTGGTCCCAACACTGCCCCCTACAGGAACTCACCAGGTTTTCTTCACCTCGAAAACGGGAGAAATATGTGAGGGTGGTGAGGGGGCAGATGCTCTTGCAATATTTAAGTAGCACCCAGATGAGCATTTAAAATGCCAGGGCAGAGTGCAGGTAAATGAGATTAGTGTAGTTTACTGTTTGTTGGTGGACATTGGCACTGTGTGCTGAAGAGTCTGTTTCTATGCCATATGACTCTATAACTCTATGTCTCAAAACTGTTTTCAACAAATTAATGATTTTATATCCTGCTGACATTCTGACTCCCAGGATTCAATTCCCCACCACTGCCCTGAACAGACCAGACTGTCACTGTACAACCCTATCACCTAGAGTCCAGCAGCAGGCCTAATAAACACATCAGCATCGCATGAAAGAATTGGCATGCAACTTTCAACACAGAGAAAATCGTAGCAGGAGAAAGCCTTCGCTCCGGCTCTGCCACTCGATATGATCATGGCTGACAATTCATTTCTGTTCCCAATTTCTTCCCATACCTTTTAATCTCTTTATACATAAGAACTATACCTAGCTCCTTCTTGAAAGCATTCAATGTTTGACCTCAACCTTTTAACAGAGAGCTCCACAGGCTCATCAGTTTCTGAGTGAACATATCTCTCTTCATCTCAATCTCAATGGCCTACACTGTAAGCCCTGTTCTGACCTGCCCAGGCAACAGGAACACCCTGTCTAGTCCTGTTGGAATTTCCTCTGTCTCCATCCCTCCTCAGATAAGGAGGCAAAAACCACAATATTCCAGATGTGGTCTAAACAAAGCCCCGCATAATTGCAGAAAGCTATCCCTTCTACTGTACTGGAATCCTCTTGCTATGATGGCCTACATCCAATGTGTCTTCTTCACTGCCTGCTGCACCTGCAATGCTAACTTTCAGTGACTGGGACATAAAGACACCGAGGTCTTATTGCTCCTTTCCCTTTCCCAATTTATCGCCATGGAGACAATAATCTGCCTTCCTGTTTTTGCCACCAAAATTGATACGACCTTTTAGGTGTAGTCAGTGTCATCAATGGCCACATAGCAAGCTCCCATTAACAACAATGGACAAAAAAAAACAGAATTTGTTGGAAAAGCTCAGCAGGTCTGGCAGCATCTGGGAGAAATCAGAGTTAATGTTTTCAGGTCCAGTGACCCTTCCTCAGAACTGAAGAAGAATACTGAAAAGAATAAAGAATAACTGAAAGCTAGCAGTAGAATAATAGTCAGATAATTCGGATATCTTGATTTTAGTTGCAAGGTAAATACTGACTAGGAGACAACAGAAAATGCCCTTGTTCTAATCTAAAGTACTACACTGATTTTTTTTTCTAAGAGGAAAAGTGACACCTCAATATTACTACCTATCTCTTATCTTCCACTTTGTGTATTAATTCACATGTAGATTGTCAAAAGACGATTCCCATTTCGATAACTGCCAGCATTGATATATTCATGGGACAATTTGCAGTATGAAATAACTGCCAACCATCAGTGCATCAGTCACCAGTATGGCTGGGAGAGTCATTATATCAGGAGATTTCTTAATGACTTTTCTTTACCTCTGATATTGATGGACATAGTTCCATAGTGCAATTGTCCATTTCTGCAGAACCAAGTGTAGCGACCTGGAAGGAATACTTTTGTTGTTTGTTGAGCAGTTTACTGTTGTCGATGTCACTTCAATGGACGTTTTTCACATGGACAACCAACTCCTACTTTTCTCTGTCCAAAGAGAGAACTCCCTAACTCTGTACCAGGTTTTGGAGGTTTCTCATTGCAAGACAATTAGCTCATTAATTTTGAGAGATCTTTTCTCAACTCCTAGCTAGGTAGCAGTCAATGGTCATGCTTACTGTTTATATAACTGATTCAGGTCATGAACTGGATCTTGGTATGATCCAGCCAAATATTATTATATTAAGGCCTGGGTAGTAACCAATAGGTTTGTTGAAAGTTGACAAAGTGAAGTAAAGAGAATGAAGTCAGAAGACTCCAAGATTTTGAACAAGTAACAGTAAAATGTTAGAAGTTAGAACAGTAATACAATCATTTTTTTATACATTGATATGCAATTTATATTTTAACCTCCAGAATTAACCTGAGGTAAGCATAAGTATCAAACAGATTGCAGATGAACATTCCAAAGATCACATTAAGTAACAAATGTGGTCAAAGCTGATCCAATTCAGCAAACTTGTCCTGCACATGTTAGTGATGCTGTGGGTTATCAAGCCACACTAAAACTATGCAAGGAATTCCAGTTCGTCAAATTCAATGATCTAGCTGCGAACCTCTGTCAAAAGCCAAGGACTGCCTCAATGGCTGCGTGCATTCTGGCATTTCAATATCCTTTATTGGGTCAATGCTCCCCTAGATTCCGGAAACTGCCCTCTCACACTTTCTCACAGGCACAATTCCAACCTTTCACAGACAGCTATCTTCACCCAGCTTCAAACCACCACCACCTTCAACTTTTCACCAAAGCTCTAATCTTGTTTTGCTACAGGCTGTCTCCTGACAGAGGGCTTTTCAATCTTCATTCCCAGATACATTGAATTGTTCAGTACAAATAGTCTTCTTCTGAGATCTCTTCTGAGATCCGCACTGTTTCCAAAGCTTTCCTGAGACCAACACTTTGCTGCTCTTACTGGCTCCGAGTACTTTCATTGGGTCCTAACTACTGAGAGATTTCTGACTGCTCTTTCCAATGAGACAGAATCTCAGCAGGACTTTTCCACATAGAGCCTGCTTCTGTCTCGCATACTGCTTCACTGTCCAACTCCCTGTCACACTCAAACTGTTTGAGTGACCCTTGAGTTATTTGAGTGACCAACTGAAATCCTTGCAACAAGCCCTGCCCTTGTTTCGAGGCTAGATTGAATATTGTAGCCATTAGAACACAAATGGTTTGATAGTAGATTTGGTGGAATGTAACAAATAATCTGCACAGGTTAACTGCTCCAAACTAGCACATTTATGAGCAGAAGGTAAGTAAGCAGCAGTAAGCATACTGAGCAGTACATTTATATATTAGCAGTAAATATCTATAAAGCAGTAAATATATATCTAAAGCAGTAAATGTATGTTGGCAATGAGTCTCACGTTCATCCACTGGCCAAGGACCTGCTTCACAAGGGCTGGTCTGGAGAACTCGAGGTTTCTGGCACCATTCACAATTCCCCATCCAAGGTGAAATCCAAATGCAAGTAACAAGTTGACAACAAGTCTCACTGCCTTCTTTCAGTCACAAATCCTCGCCCATGGTGAAGTCCAATGAATGGGGCAAAATCTGTTCTATTAGTAATGTTCTGAATCTAAGGTTACAAGCTGTCTCATCATTTTGTGGTACTTTCAGTTTTCCACATACTTTTTCAATTTATTTCAATTGCTCATTGCCATGTCCAATTAACTCTTAATGATTAGCCCATAATGATCTGGTTTGAAAGTATCATTTTTTAATCTGACCACTACACTAATCAAGGTAGGAGTTTCATGGTGAATGGTAGGGCCTTGCGGAGCGTAGTGAAACAGAGGGACCTTGGAGATCAGGTGCACAGTTCCCTGAAAGTGGAGTTACAGGTATACTTAGGGCAGTGAGTATATAAGTTGGGAAGTTATAATGCAGTTGCACAGGACGTTGGTGAGGCCGCACTTGGAATATTGTGTTGATTTTGGTCGCCTTGCTATAGGAAGGATGTTATTAAACTGGAAAGAGAGCAGAAGAAATTTACAAGAATGTTGCCAAGACTCAACAGTCTGAGTTATAGGGAGAGATTGGACAAGCTAGGACTTTTTCTTTAGAGCGTACAAGACTGAAGGGGAATATAATAGAGGTGTATAAGATCATAAGTGGCATTGACAGGGTGAATGCACTCAGTCTTTTTCTCAGGGTTGGGGAATCAAGGACTAGAGGGCATCAGCTTAAGGTTAGAGGGGAAAGGATAAAAGGGAACCTGAGCGGCAACGTTTTTACTCAGAGGGTGATAGGCATATGGAATGAGCTGCCAGTGGAATTGGTTGAGATGGGTGCATTAACAAAGTTTAATAGGCATTTGGACAAATTCATGGATAGGAAAGGTTGAGAAGAATATGGATCAAGTGCAGGGGAATGGGGTTAGCGTGGACGGACATTTTTGGACTGGCATGGACCAGTTCGGGCCAAAGGGCCTGTCTCTATGCAGTAGGCCTCTATGACTCTACACTGCCCCATTGTGGTTGTCTCTGATCTATAAGAGCATAAGATGTAAGAGTAGCATAGGCCATTCAGCCCACTGAGTCTGCTCCCCCTTTCAATGAGATTACAGCTGATCTGGTCATCCTCAACTCTACTTTTTTGCCTTTTTCCCATAATCCTCAATTACTTCACTGATTTAAAAAAAAACCTAGCTTTCTCAGTCTTGAACATACTTAATGACCCAGCCTCAACAGCCTTCTGTGATAAAGAATTACACAGATTCCTCTTCATCTCTGGTTTAACCGTGCAGCTACTTACTCTGAGATGTTGCCCTCTGGTCTTAGATTCTTTCACAAGGGGAAACAACATTTCAACATCTACCCTGTCATGCCATGAAAGAATCTTGTGTGATTCAATAAATTTGCCTCTCATTCTTCGAAATCACAATGATTTCAGGCCCAATCTACTCAATCTCTCCTCTTGTGACAATCTTTCCAAATCTGTAGGCTGCCTCCAATGCTAATATAGCCTTGCTTATGTAGGCACCCAAAACTGTTCTCAACATTCTAGCTGTGGTCTGACTAATGTTCCCTATTTATATAATCCATTGGAGGTGCAGTGCATGGATGAGATGCATAGGAGAGCATCTTTAACCATGTGGGAGAGGAAAATATCTTGAAAGAAAGAGGCCATCTGGTGTGTTCTGTGGTGGAACTGGTACTTCTGGGAGCAGATACGGCCAAGACAGAGGAATTGGGAATACGGGATAACATTTTTGCTGGAGGTAGGGTGGGAGGAGATGTAATCTAGGTAGCTGTGGGAGTCGGTGGGTTTGTAAAAAATGTCGGTGTTAAGTCGGTCATCATTGATGGAGATAGGGAGATCCAGGAAGGGGATGGAGGTGTCAGAGATGGTCCAGGTGAATTTAAGGTCAGGGTGGAATGTGTTGGTGAAGGTGATGAACTGCCCAACCATCTTGTGGGAGCATGAGGTGGTGCCGATGCAGTCATCAATGTAGCGGAGGAAGAGATGGGGAGTGGTGCCAGTGTAACTACGGAAGATGGACTGTTCTATGTAGCCAACAAAGAGACAGGCATAGCTGGGGCCCCTATGAGTGCCCATGGCTACCCCTTTGGTCTGGAGGAAGTGGGGGGATTCGAAGGAGAAATTGTTAAGGGTGAGGACCAGTTCAGCCAAACGACTGAGACTGTTAGTGGAAGGGTACAGATGGGGACATTGCACATCCCGTACCTCCACCCTCAAACCCCACCTCTCCAACCACAACAAGGACAACCACCCCCCCCCCCCCACCCCCTAGTCCTCACCTTCCACCCCACCGACCTCCACATAAACCGTATCATCCACCAACATTTCCGCCACCTCCAAACGGACCCCACCACCAGGGATATATTTCCCTCCCCATCCCTATCATCTTTCCGCAAAGACCATTCCCTCTGTGACTACCTGGTCAGG
>NC_057723.1:3147748-3154231 GCF_004010195.1 Chiloscyllium plagiosum
CACCCTCCTCTCTGACCTATCACCATTATCCCCACCCACATCCACATATTGTACTCTTTGCTACCTTCTCCCCAGCCCCACCCCCTTCCCATTTATCTCTCCACCCCAGAGGCTCCCTGCCTCATTCCTGATGAAGGGCTTTTGCCCAAAACGTTGATTTTCCTACTCCTCGGATGCTGCCTGACCTGCTGTGCTTTTCCAGCACCACTCTATTCTTGACTCTAATCTCCAGCATCTGCAGTACCCACTTTCGCCAAAAGGATTGGATAAAGGTCAGCCTGGGAGAAGCCTACAGCCTGAAGGACTCAATGTTGAGTTCTCCAATCTCAAATAACCTCCCTCCCCATCCTCTGACACCCTTCCTGGCCCCTTTCCCCTCCTTCCATTCCTCTCAGCCATCAACGAATTTATCCCTCCCATCGACCAACCACGTCGTACCCTCTACCTATCTCCACCTATCCCTACTTCACCACCCTCCCCCTGCCACCCCCTTTATCTGCAGCTCCCCTTACAACTGCCCCCAGTCCTGAAGAAGGGTTACACCTGAAACATTGACTTCTTCACTTCCTGATACTGCCTGGCTTGCTGTGTTCTCCCAGGCTCCTGCCTGTCTACCTGGGAGGATGAAGAGTTGTAATGGGGACATTAGTGGGTGAGAATGGGTCGTGTGTGGCAGCAGCCCATATGGTGATAAGGGATGTGGGGTGTAGGGGTGGGGAGAGGATATGGGGGAAAGTGCTCAATCGTTAAAATTATTGAACTCAATACTGAGTCCAGAAAGTTGCAAGGGCCCCATGTTGAAAATGTGTTGTTGTTCCTCAAGCTTGCATTGAGCTTTGCTGGAGCACTGCAGCAATCCTGAGGCAGGGATGTTCGGCACAACATCGTGGGCCGAAGGGCCTGTTCTGTGCTGTATTGTTCTATGTTCTATGTTCTATGTTCTATGGGCTCTTATTTTATCAAGTAGACCAATTGTGGCACTTTATCCAATGCTTTCTGAAAATCCAAATATGTTCCATCCACAGCTTCTCCTTTACCTATACTCCCCATTACTGCCGCAAAGGATTCTGGTAAAAGTGTCAGACTTGATCTTTCCTTCATGACACCACACTGACTCTGTTTGATCATGCATCGCTAAATGCTCTGCTGTAACATCCTTTAGAGTAAACTTTAACATTTTCCCAACAACAGATATTAAGCTAGCTGGCCTATAGTTACCTGTTTTTCTTCGTCTCCCATTAAAGAAAGCTGTTAGATTCAAAGTTTTCCAATCTTCTGAGACTTCTTGAGAATCTAAGGACTCCTGGAATATTACTGCCAGTGCACCCATTATCCCCGTGGCCTTTTCTTTGATATCCGAGGATGCATCCCATCAGCTCCAAAGACTTGTTGGTCTTTAACCCCATTCGATTGATTCCCTAATCCTTTTTCCAGTGATTGGTATTTAACCCCATTAGATTGATTCCCCAATACTTTTTCCATAGTGTTTGGTATTTTGTTTATTTTCTTTCCTTGCTTTGTACCTATCTCTATGTGAAGAATTTAAGAGGGCATTGGATGTTTATTAATCAGATAGAAAACACAGCAAATGTCTGGGGACACAGGAGGAGATTGGCACAAGGTGATGAAGAGCTAGAAGTGACACAATGGCAGACATGATGGGCCAAATGGCCTCCTTCTATGGTGCTGTGAACTTGAGTTTAAATAGAAGATCTAGCATTGATGACAAAAACATTATAATCCTCTCTCCCACAGCACTGAAAGGAATCAATTGCCCTCTAAAGGAATAACATGAACCAGTAACATACGAGATGAATAGAATGTACAATTAGAGAATGAGATCAAGCTCAAAGGCTTACTTCTTTCATAAACTGTGTAAAATCTATTTATCTAACTCAGCCACAGCTATTTAACATCTGGAGAGAAAATTCTATTAAGATTAACGTTGATCCTCCATCTACCAAAAGCATGTCTTTATAAATGAGTAATCAGTTTAATACACATTGCAGTATTTGATTTTTGGAATCATAAAAGCATGCAGAATACAAGATGCCCGTTCAGTCTATTGTAGATGGAGCAGGCTTCAGTAAAATTAATAGACAAAGTTATAGTATGCTTGTAATTGACAGAAATACATCTGTGGTGCAGCTGAATGGACAATTGTTTGGGCTAATACTCCCAGATCTACAGCTGGATTGTTATTGCCAGTTACACGTTCATGCTAGGATCATGTTTTTCAGAGTCAACTCTGAGCTGGCTGTTTGAAAGAGCTTTCTGAGAATGCCCACAGCCCTAATCTTTCCATCCAGCTCTGCAATTTATTTCCTTCAGTCCCCCAGCCCCACACCTTTTTAAGGAGAGATGAAATTCCCTTTGGCAGCATATTATTAGATTTCTGAATAGACCTCTCAAATTTCAAAACTAATGTTGACCTTGCTTTTCGTACAACTTCTTTGCAGCTGTAACTTTGTATTTCTCTGTTTCACCAGCTGTGATCTTTGCATGGTATGATCTTCCTGTACTGCATGCAAAACAAAACTTTTCACTGCACTTAGGTACATGATTAGATTAGATTCCCTACAGTGTAGAAACAGGCTCTTCAGCCCAACTAGTCCACACTGACCTCTGAAGGGTAACCCATCCAGACCCATTTCCCTCTGAATGATGCACCTAGCAATATGGGCAATTTAGCATGGCTAATTCACTTGACCTACACATCTTTGGATTATGGGAGGAAACCAGAACACCCAGACGAAACCCATGCAGACACGAGGAGAATGTGCAAACTCCACACAGACTGGAATCGAACCTAGAACCTTGGTGCTGTAAGGCAGCAGTGCTAACCACTGAGCCACCGTGCCACCCCCTAACCTGACAATAATAAATCAAATCAAATGTTATTGCACCTACATCAACTAATCTTTTAGGCAGTGTCTTCCAGATCATAATGAAAGCTTTCTCCTTTACTTTTAGAGGTCCCATTATCTTAAACTCACCTTCACTGATTACCGAATCTTCATCTACTATTACTGCATTCTTTCAATCTGCGCTATTAAAACTCTTCATCATTCAGAAAGCCTCAAAGTCTCCCCTCAGTCCACTTTGCTATCAGGGTTCAGTTTCTCCAGTCTCCAAATGTAACTAAAGCCCCTCATCCCTCACCTCTTGGGTCTCAGAATTAAGGTGTGCCAATTTAAGGTTGAGATGAGGAGGAATTTGTTCTCTCAGAGGGTCGTTATTCGTTGGAACACCTTCCAACAGAGAGCTGTGGAGGCAAAATCCTTACGTATGTATAAAGCTGAGATAGATTCTTGATTAGTAAGGAAATCAGAGGTGCAGGGAAAAGGAAGGAAAATCGATGTGAGGAGTGTCGGATCAGCCATGATCCCACTGAATGACGGAACAGGTTTGTGGGATCAAACAGTCTACACCTCTTCCTATTTATTATGGTGTTATGGTCTCTTCTTATTTGGAGGTGCCAGTGTTGTATTGGGGTGTACAAAGTTAAAAATCACACAACACCAGGTTATAGTTCAACAGGTGTAATTGGAAGCACTAGCTTTCGGAGTGTCGCTCCTTCATCAGGTGGTTGTGGAGGACACAATTGTAAGACACAGAATTTATAGCAAAAGTTTACAGTGTGATATAACTGAAATTATACATTGAAAAATACCTTGATTGTTTGTTGAGTCTTTCATCTGTTAGAATGACCATGATAGTTTCACTTCTTTCATGTGTAAATCACAAAACATTTTTTTAAAAATTACATTCTCAGGTTAACTGTAACAATTGGTGTTAGCCAGACAATATGTTGAAGGTGTTAGCCCCCTGTGTTCTCTGTCTGTGTCATAATGTTTTGACTGATTCTCACCTAAAAAATGAGTTAACAGGGTCTTACGTGGATTCATGCAGTTTTTGAGCAAAGTACAATGTAACTCTGCAAGTACAAATTCACCCCACAAACATATATGTATATGTGTGCATGTGCGTTTGTGTATGTCTGGGGTGGGGGGGTTGTGAGTGTGAGAGAGAATGTATATGTGTGTGTGTATGTGAGTGTAGAAGACTGTGAGAGGGTACATGTGTGAGTGTATGTGAGTGTCTGTGAGAGAGAGTGTATATGTGTGAGTGTAAAGTGGTCTAAGTCTCTGAGAGGGTGCATGTGGGAGTGTGTGTGTCTGCAGGAATATGTGTGGGTGTCTGCGTATATAGTGAAATGGTGGTCACCTGTAGTGTGACATGAATCCAAGGTCCCGGCTGAGGCCCTCCCTATGGGTACCGAACTTAGCTATCAGCCTCTGATTAGATTACTTACTTACTTCGGCCCAACAAGTCCACACCGACCCTCCAAAGAGCAACCCACTCAGACCCATTCCCCTACACCTAATACTACGGGCAATTTAGCGTGGCCGATTCACCTATCTTGCACATTTTCAGACTGTGGGAGGAAACCGGAGCACCCGGAGGAGACCCACGCAGAGAATGTACAAACTCCACACAGACAGCTGCCTGAGGTGGGAATTGAACTCGGGTCTCTGGCGCTGTGAGGCAGCAGTGCTAACCATTGAGCCACCGAGCCGCCCGTGCTCAGCCACTTTTCGCTGCTGCCTGTCCCGAAGTCCACCTTGGAGGATGGTCACCCGAAGGTCTGCGGTCAAATGTCTGGACCACTGAAGTGTTCCCCAACTGGAAGGGAACCCTCCTGTCTGTTGATTGTTGTGCGGTGCCCGTTCATCCGTTGCTGTAACCTTTGCTCGGTTTCCCCAATGTACCAAGTCTCAGGGCATCCTTGTCTGCAAAGTATGAGATAGACAACGTTGGCTGAGTCACATGAGTACCTGCCATGTACATGGTGGGAGGTGTCCCACGTGTAATGGTGGTATCCATGTCCACACTCTGACACGTCTTGCAGCGTCTACCATGACAGCATTGTATGGAGTTGTCCTGAAAGCCGGGCAGCTTGTTACAAACAATGATCTGTTTGAGGTTTGGCGGTTGTTTAAAGACAAGCAGTGAAGGTGTGGGGAAGGTCTTAGTGAGGTGCTCATCCTCATTGATAATGTGTTGCAGGTCATGAAGAACATAGTGTAGTTTTTCAACTCCTGGGAAATACTGAACAACGAAGGGTACCCTGTAGGTTGCAGCTCGTGTCTGTCTTCTGAGGAGGTCATTACAGTTCCTTGCTGTGGCACATCAGAACTGGAGGTCGATGAATTGAACATTGTACCCCATTCTTGTCAGGGCGTCCCTGAGTACTTCCCGGTGTCCATCATGTTCCTCCTCATCTGAACACATCCAGTGTATGCGTTGGGGTTGTCCATAGGGGATGGCTATTTTAATATGTTTTGGGTGGAAGCTGGAGAAGTGTAGCATTGTGTGGTTGTCTGTGGGTTTGCGGTAGAGTGTGGTGCTGAGGTGTCCATCCTTGATGGAGATGCATGTGTCCAAGAATGAGACAGATAGTCGAGAGAAGTCCATGGTGAGATTGATGGTGGGATGAAACTTGTTGATATCACTGTGTAGTTTTATCAGTGACTCCTCGCCATGAGTCCAGAGGAAGAAATGTCAGCAATGTACTCTAAAACTCTAGCATGCTCCCTAAAGGGTGGGTTTCTTGAACTGGGCATAATACTATAAGCAATGACCAATAAAAGTTTAGAGTAACTTTTTTTTTCCTCCAATTAAATTGAAAACAAATTTCTATGTCTGCCACAATGACACTTATCAGTTCAAAGCTCCAGGATCTCACTTCTATCAGTTTACAAATGATAGCCATTATCCTTGTTCATTAATTTCAAAACGTTATAGCTCCATTAAATTCACACAGAAACAGTTTGCACCACATTAATATGCACCAAAAATGTCACAAGAATACCAACATTTTTTGAAAGAAGAACTATTTTTTCCAAACATCAGTATTCATATGTGTTTTAATGGGAATTGGGAGTATACACTACTCAAACATCAAAGAATTAAAGGTGTAAATGGTTCACTTTTGTGAGTTAAAGTGAGTTGACTGGGTAATCCACTCTACCAACCTTCGCATAAACCAAATCATCCGCCGACATTTCCGCCACCTCGAAACAGACCCCACCACCAGGGATATATTTCCCTCCCCACCCATTTCCGCCTTTCGCAAAGACCATTCCCTCCGTGACTACCTGGTCAGGTCCACGCCCCCCTTCAACCTACCCTCCCATCCTGGCACTTTCCCCTGCCACTGCAGGAATTGCAAAACCTGCACCCATACCTCCTCCCTCACCTCCATCCAAGGCCCTAAAGGAGCCTTCCACATCCATCAATGTTTTACCTGCACATCCACTAATATCACTGGGGAGACTGGTTGCTCCCGATGCGGTCTCCTCTACATTGGGGAGACTGGATGCCTCCTAGCAGAGCGCTTTAGGGAACATCTCCGGGTTACCCGCACCAATGAACCACATCGCCCTGTGCCCAACATTTCAACTCCCCCTCCCACTCTGC
>NC_057723.1:3154246-3162387 GCF_004010195.1 Chiloscyllium plagiosum
CCACTCACCCATTGTACTCTATGCTACTTTCTCCCCCCCCCCCCCCTCCTCTCTACCCTTCAGGCTGTCTGCCTTTATTCCTGATGAAGGGTTGCTGCCCGAAACGTCGATTTTACTGCTCTTCGGATGCTGCCTGAACTGCTGTGCTTTTCCAGCACCACTAATCCAGAATCTGGTTTCCAGCGTGTGCAGTCATTTTTTTTACCTGGGTAATCTTGCAACATATCTGCTATTCCTTGCATCAAACTATTGCACCTAGGAAGAGTTGATCATTTGTTTATCTTTGTACGTCTCCTTCTGCAGGAAATGTTTCAAGCATTAATTATTTAAAATGTTGGATGTTTGAGGCTATAACCAACAACCAATCAGTTTAAGGTCCATATTCACCTTCCATGTGCACTGTCATTTGTCTGTAAATGATTCAGCAAAACCAAGCCTGAGGCAAATATATGTTTATCCTCAAATATTGAAAATATTCCCACTTGATTTGTGCTAATCAACTCCATTTGATTGGCACTACAGCCACCATCTCTGACATTCACTCTAATGGGCGGCACGGTGGCTCAGTGGTTAGTACTGCTGCCTCACAACACCAGGGTCCCAGGTTCAATTCCAGCCTCAGGCAACTATCTGTGTGGAGTTTGCACTTTCTCCCCATGTCTGCGTGGGTCCCCTCTGGGTTCTCCGGTTTCCTCCCACAGTCCAGAGATGTGCAAGTTAGGTAAATTGGCCATGCTAAATTGCCCATAGTGTGAGTGGCATTAGTAAGAGGGAAATGGGTCTGGATGGGTTACTCTTCAGAGGGTTGGTATGGGCTGAAGGGCTTATTTCACACTGTTAGGAACCTAATCTATTTATCACTAACACAGAGTGGTAACAATGTGCACCATTGCAGTAACTCACCAAGTCTTATTTGATAGCCCCTTCCAAATTTACAACCTCTATCATCCAAAAGGACAAGGACAACAAGACACTGAAAAACCACCACCTGCAAGTTCCCCACCAAAGTCACTCACCATCATGACTTTGAACTATATTGCTGTCCTTTCGCTGCTAACAAATCAAAATCATGGAACTCCATCCCTAATAGCACTGTGGGGCTCCTATATACTAAGGTGTGCAGTGCTTTAGAAAACATCTCACCACTACATTTGTGCATACAATTAGGGATGAGCAATAAATACTGGCTACGATGTGCAAATCCCATGAACAAATATAAAAAATATCAAATATAGCATCTTACAACTGGATTGAGAGAACAGTGAGAAATTGTCAGATTTTCACAATGTTTGCAAATTCAACCTATTCTAGAATGTTACGTCCTGTCTATTCAAATCTAAGTACCATTGTTACCATGTAAACAGTTATAATTACTGCCATCCAGCCTCTCTGAAACAGAAAACAATCTGTGAAAAGTGTGGAGTCTCATTCCATCAGGTTTTATATATGATTTGAGATTGTAGTCAAATTTATTTTTTTTTCTTTTTCTCTTCCTTTTCCCTCTCTTAGCTTGAATTTTTTAGTCCTTTTCCATTTCTCTTTCTGTGCCAATATTCAACATTGAAGTCATTCAACCTGACTTTCCCTTCCACCTCCATCCTAACTCATTGGTTCATGAGGTGAAGGGTTGTTTCTCCTCAGTTTGCTCACTTTGCCAGGCATCAAATTAAAGGAACTAAACTGGCAAGGGAGGGTTTAACAAAGTGACAAAAGGAATGTTTAGATAAACAGACTATTTAATTGTCTAGACGACCGCTGTAACGACAAAGAAGTTAAAAAAAAACTGAAAGTAGATGAGAGCAGCATTCATATTGGAAAGAAAAGCTTCTGGAACTGACATTGGTGATTGCAGAGATTGAATTCCACATAACATTGTTGAATAATCTTGAGGCGTATCATTGGTGATAATAAACAAAAGGCAAGACGTTAGATTCTTAGGTGAATTGACAAAGTACAGGGTTCAGTCACAAGCACAATGTTATGAAAGGGGTAGGATGTCCATCCTTGCTTTTTGTGATCCGTCCCTGTAAGAGGATTACAGAGACAGGACAGGAGATCCTACATTAGAGGAGCTGCTGTTGAGTTGGTATTACCACTGAGCAAATCATCCGAAGGCCCCCGGCTAATGATTTGGGAACATGGGTTCGAAATTCACCACCACTGCTGCTGGAATTTGACTTCAGCAAACAATTCTGTAATGGTAAAGCCGGTCACATTGGTGATGACGACCATTTTTAACTGGTTAACTCATGTTCTTCGGAGAAGGAAACGCATTGTCCCTGACCTGGCCTGGCCTACATGTGACCCTAGACCCTCTGCAGTCTGGTTGACTCTTGACTCTGGTTTAGAGTGTTGCTGGAAAAGCACAGCAGGTCAGGCAGCATCCAAGAAGCAGGAAAATCGACATTTCGGGCAAAAGCCCTTCATCAGGAATACAGGCAGAGTGCCTAAAGGATGGAGAGACAAATGGCTCTTGACTACCCTCTGAAATGTCGGAGTATGCCACTCAGATGGAACTCTGTGAGAGATGGACAGCAAATGTTGGCCCTTTGAGTGAGGCCAATATCCCAAGCCCAGTCTATGGTCATAAAAGTCTGTGGGTAGGAGATGGAAATCTAGCTTCCTCATCCTCCACAAATGCTGATAGTAAACCTTTCTCCCAGCAAGCCACTCCTTGCAGGGATTCTCCAGCCTTGATAGATGGACTCCCTAGATGTCCCTCTTGTGGTGAGGGCGCTCTCATTGCAATGGAAATTAGAGTTGGGCTCCTCTTAGAGGCTTTCGCTTTGTCAATTTACAGGATAGGCCAGGACTTAATGTCTATCCCTAACTGCCCTTGAGAAAGTTGAGGCATCTTCTCATTCACAGCAGTCTACCTGGTGTAGGTAGACCCACAGTGCTGTATGTATGCATGTCTGATGTACATGTTCTTCTTTGATACCCTTTGGGTTTCCATCAAGATAACACACTGCCCCTTTAAAGTCCATCCAATTGTGCTGTCTTTTAACTTTGTGAAGTAATAAAGGTGAAGCTGCCATAGTCTTACCAGACCATAGGGCTCTTCTCTGATTAGAGAGAGAGATGAATTGGTGGTGGTTTAACCTGAGGGTCACCACGTCACAGTCAAGGGTAAGGATTGAGAAGGAGAGCCCTTCATGGTAACTGTGATAACCCCTACAGGGTCCATGGGACATCACGAATTAATCTCCCTGTAGAAGTCATTGAGTACGAATTCCCTTGGTAACAGACCTCGCCTTCCCAGCGAGAACTCATCACCTGAGCCCTTTCTAAAGCAGACCCCAGAGATGGTTCTGCAGAACTATCTGTCTCTGGCTGGCACCAGTTTATGTACACCATGGGTGGTGGCTCTATTTTGGGGTGTTCAACAATAAACAATATTCCTTTCCAGCCAAGCTTCCTGAGTTTATTGCAGTAACCTCAGCTGGTCCAGGAGTTGAGCCCATGCTATTGGAGTCACTCTGCATTGCAAACCAGCCATTCAGCCAACTGAGCTAACTCAGGACGGCACAGTGGCTCAGTGGTTAGCACTACTGCTTCACAGCGCTAGGGACCCGGGTTCAATTCCACCCTTGGGCAACTGTCTAAGTGGAGTTTGTACATTCTCCCTGTGTCTGTATGGGTTTCCGTGTGCTCTGGCTTCCAAAGGTGTGCAGGTTATGGTGGATTGGCCATGCTAAATTACCCATAGTGCTCAGGGATGTGCATTTTAGGGTGGATTGGCCATGCTAAATTACCCATAGTGGTCAGGGATGTGCAGGTTAGGGTAGATTGGCCATGCTAAATTACCCATAGTGCCCAGGGATGTGAAGGTTAGGGTGAATTAGCCATGCTAAATTACCCATAGTGCCCAGGGATATGCAGGTTAGGGTGGATTGGCCATGCTAAATTACCCATAATGTCCATAGATTGGCTGCATTAGCCATTGGAAATGCAGGATTACATGAACGGGGTAGGGAAATGTGTCTGGATGGGATGCTCTTTAGTGAGTTGCTGTGGACCTATTGGGCTGAATAGCTTGCTTCCAATGCTGTAGGGATTCTATGAACTGACCTTCCATTTGTGAAACAATACAAACAGATATATAGCATTGAGATGGTTTGACTAGAAATGGCATTCTGGGTCTACCTAAGGCACACAGACTGTAGTGGTTCAAGAAAGCAGCTCACCACAACTTTCTCAAGGGCCACTAGGGAATGGCAATAAATGCTGGACCAGCCAGTATTGCCCACATCCCACAAATGAATTTAAGAAATGAAACAACAACTAAACAAGTTCAATTTAATACCTTATTCATCAAATGCTGAGTTATTTTCCAAAAATCTATCGACCATCTACAAGAAACCAGCCAGGAGTGTGGTGGGACACTTCTCGCATGCCTGGATCCAGCAAGCTTCAGGAAGATGTTAGCAACTGACTTCTCTCATCAACACCTAATGGCCCAGTTCTCATGGAGCAAAGATTTTGTAAAAAATTGTTTTATTTTTAAGAGGATTAAATGCACTTCAAGGTACAAATTGCCTTCATGCTGAAATAGGTTCTTTTTTTTCAACCTTTCTTATGCTCAGTGTCTTGCCTTTGACTGAATCTTCCTCAATGGCTCCTGTTCTAAAGAAAGGTCTCTGAACCTGAAACATTAATCTGTTTCTCTATCAACAGATGCTGTCAGGCCTGCTGAGTTTCTCCAGCATTTTTTTGTTTTTGTTTCAAATGTACAGCATTCTCGGTTCATCATTATTTTACAGTGTTTTACCTGATGTGGCAATGCTTATGTTATCTCCTGTGACATGAAAAATAACAGACATGGATCACGTGGTATTGAAGAATTCTTTGGACATTAATTGCATTAAATAAAAGAAAAATACCCTGGAAATTTGAAAAAAACACAGAGATCCTGGAGAAACTCAGCAGGTCTGGCAGCATTTGTGAAGAGAGACAGAGAGTTAATACTTTGAGTCCAGTATGACTTTTTCAGAACTGAAAGATGTTATACTTTTCTTTGACAGAAGCAGAGACCCAGTGCATAAGACAAAGGGGTTGTTCATGACCATAGGACTATAAGATATAGGAGCAGAATGAGACCATTCAGCCCAACGAAACTGCTCCACCATTCAATCATGACTGACCTGTTTCTCAAATCCATTCTCCCGTCTTGGTCCCACATGCTTTGATTCACCTTATTAATTAAGACCTTAACTATCTCTATCTTAAATAGACTCAAGGACTCGGCCTCTACAGCCTTCTGCTGGAGACAGAGAGATACAAAGTGGATGTGATTAAAGGTGCAAAAGAGGGGGAATGGGTTCTCTCGAGCAAGACCAAAGGAAGCAAGATATAAAAATCTGAGGCTCTGGCAAGAGAGGGAGAGAATTGTGACGAAGTTATCATTTTAAAAGGTTATTTTGTCCTTTTTTTTTAAGAGAGGTTGTAGGTCAAAGGTGTAGAGCTGTCTCTAAGAAAGTAAAGAATTTGTGAGAGGATTGGGTTTTTTTTTAAAGTTGGAACAATGGAAACAGCCTGGGTGTGGCCAGCTCTTACAGGCCAGGCTTTCCAGGTGTTGTCTGTATTTTCTTAGGTTTAGTTTGGAAGCAGAAACCCTTGGGGGCTCAAAAGAGTTGGAAGCTTCAGTGAATGTCTCCGACCTGCTACTCTCTCTGAATTTTCTCTTGATAGTTTTTCCTCTTGGATTGGAGAATTGCATGTGTGAAGCTGTGTCTGAATATGCCTTTTTTGCCAAGGGGTGGGTTTACGGGATGTTACAATATTATAGAGTCAGAGAGTCGTAGAGATGTACGGCATGGAACCAGACCCTGTGATCCAACCCGTCCACGCCAACCAGATATCCCAACTGAATCTAGTCCCATTTGACAGCACTTGGACCATATCCCTTGAAACCCTTCCTATTCATATACCCATCCAGATGCCTTTCAAACAATGCCGTTGTACTACCAGCCTCCGCCACTTCCTCTGGCAGCTCATTCCATACATGTACCACCTTCTACGTGAAAACGTTGCCCCTTAGGTATCTTTTATATCTTTCCCCTCTCACTCTAAATCTATACCCTCTAGTTCTGGATTCCCCCACCCCAGTAAAAAAGACTTTGCCTATTTATCCTATCCATGCCCCTTATGATTTTATAAACTTCTATGAGGTCACTCCTCAACCTTCGACAGACCAGGGAAAACAGCCCCAGCTTATTCAGTGTCTCCCTGTAGCTCAAATCCTCCAATCCTGGCAACATCCTTGTAAATCTTTTCTGAACCCTCTCACGTTTCACAACCTCCTTCTGATATGAAGGAAACCAGAATTGCATGCAATATTCCAATAGTGGCCTAATCGATCTCCTGTACAGCCCAACATGACCTCCTAACTCCTGTACTCAATACTCTGACCAATAAAGGAAAGCATACCAAACACCTTCTTCACTATCCTATCTACCTGCGACTCCACTTTCAAGGAACTATGAACCCGCACTCCAAGGTCTCTTTGTTCAGCAACATTCCTTAGGACCTTACCATCATGTGCGCAAGTCCTGCTAAGATTTGCTTTCTCAAAATACAGCATCTCACATTTATCTGAATTAAACTCCATCTGCCACTGTTCAGCACATTGGCCCATCTGATCAAGATCCCATTGTAATATGAGGTAACCTACTTCGCTGTCCAGTGCACCTCCAATTTTGGTGTAATCTGCAAACTTATTAACTATACCTCTTCTGCTCACATCCAAATCATTTACATAAATGATGAAAAGTTAGTGGACCCAGCACCAGTCCTTGTGGCACTCCACTTGGTCACAGACCTCCAGTCTGAAACTCCACCACCACACTCTGTCTTCTAGCTTTGAGCCAGTTCTGTATCCAAATGGCTCGTTCTCCCTGTACTCCATGAGATCTAACCTTGCTAATCAGTCTCCCATGGGGAACCTTGTTGATGAACAGTTAATTAGAAATAAATACACTGTATCTATTAGTCCGTTAAGTTTTCCAACAGTTACATTATTCTAAATTCCTCTTTCTTTATCTTGTATTTTAACTATAATGTTTAAATAAACTGTGATTTGCTTAACACTAAGTGGTTTGCCCAGTCACGTTGCATCTGGAACACATCACTTCACATCTGCCTTTAAAATAAGAAAGAAATTAGGGTCTAGTCTACCCTCTTAAAATATATTGAGGGGGTCTGGCCTTGTCCATGACAGAATGTAATAAAATTGGAGAACTGGCACAATGCAGTCAGTTTCTGAAGTTATTAAATTCAATGTGGAGACATTTATTACAGCCAGCTATTTATGTAAACATTACACTCTCCGGGTACATCAGCGTCTGGGCTAATATTAAACCATGTGCAGCATGCTTCAATACAGTGTTATGTCACAAGTGATCCAATGTACAATAGAGTATGATACTGTTTGACTCTCAATATGATACAGTGATGTTATGAGCATGTCTCTTAAAGATATATATGTTGTGCATTTGATGCTTCTGGTGAACTGTCGCTTTAAAAGTCCAACAATGTGACAAGATGATGATGGCATTGTCCATTTTGTGTATGAACTAGCTGGGTCTAACATTGCTGCCTGCGTTGTGAAGATCTCCTCAATAAAGCTCCTGCTGTTGTTACATATTTCAACCTCCTGGTCCTTCTTGAAATGAAACAATGCTGACATATCAACTGTGAGACAATCAGTCTCCCCTTCATCTTCCCCAATTCATGGCGAAGCTATCTCACTCTTTCTTTCTGAAAGTCTCACCCTAATCTTCCATCATGACAATTTGCCCAACAGTCTCCTTAAAACCAAACCTCCAACTGTGCGTTAGCTCAATGCAATGTTTCCCTTCCTCCTATAGTCTAACATTAAATTGTGAAATACCTTCAGTTGCTTTGCTATTTTAATTTTGCTCTATCAATGACCACTGGTATTGGTAAGGCTACGTTTGGAGCACTGTGTGCAGTTCTGGTTGCCCTGTTATTCGAAGGATGGTATTAAACTGGAAAGTGTGCAAAAAAGATTGACAAGAACATTGCTGAGACTGGAAGGTTTGATTTATGAGGAGAGGCAGAATAGGCTGGCATTTTTCTTTCCCTGGAGTATCAGAAGCTGAGGGCTGACCTTATGGAGG
>NC_057723.1:3162887-3205968 GCF_004010195.1 Chiloscyllium plagiosum
TTGCACGTTCTCCCCGTGTCTGTGTGGGTGCCCTCTGGGTGCTCCGGTTTCCTCCCACAGTCCAAAGATGTGCAAGTCATGCTAAATTGCCCGTAGTGTTAGGTAAAAAGGGGTACATGTAGAGGTATGGGTGGGTGGCGGGTCGGTGTGGACTTGTTGGGCCGAAGGGCCTGTTTCCACACAGGGAATCTAACTAGTTTAATTAAAAATTATCAATTTTATTTCTTAAAATGTGACAGAGAATAATTAACTAACAACTATTTACAACTCATTCCTCTAACCAATCTTTAGTCTTTCCTTCTATAATACTAGTCCGCTAGTACGATACGCAAAACAAAGCTTTTAAGATTGTCAATATGTTAAATCTAAACTGGATTGGAGTTTGATATATGTTTTGGGATATAGTTAAATGATTGGCCAAATTCAAAACTGTTTTTGTCTCCAGGCATCTAGCTACCCCAGTAGCTGGACCACATGTTTACATTGTATCTTACTGAGAACACTTGGTGCTGTCAATAGGCAATAGACAATGGGTGCAGGAATAGACCATTCAGCCCTTCAAGCCAGCACCACCATTCATTATGATCATGGCTGATCATCCACAATCAGTATCATGTTCCTGCCTTCTCCTTGATTCCACTAGCCATCTCTTTCTTGAAAGTATCCAGAGACTGGACCTCCACTGCCCTCTGGGGCAGAGCATTCCACACACCCACCACTCTCTGGGTGAAGGAGTTTCTCCTCATCTCTGTTCTAAATGGCCTACCCCTTATTTTTAAACTGTGTCCTCTGGTTCAGGACTCATCCATCAGCAGAAACATGTTTCCTGCCTCCAGAGTGTCCAATCCTTTAATAATCTTATACATCTCAATCAGATCCCCTCTCAGCTTTCTAAACTCAAGCGTATACAAGCCCAGTCGCTCCAATCTCAACATATGATAGTCCCACCATTCCGGGAATTGACTTCATGAACCTATGCTGCACTCCCTCAATAGCCAGAATGTCCTTTCTCAAATTTGGAGACCAAAACTGCACACAATACTCCAGGTGCGATCTCACCAGGGCCCTGTACAGCTGCAGAAGGACCTCTTTGCTCCAGTACTCAATCCCTCTTGTTATGAAGGCCAGCATGCCATTAGCTTTCTTCACTGCCTGCTGTACCTGCATGCTTGCTTTCATTGACTGATGTACAAGAACACCTAGATCTCGTTGTACTTCCCCTTTACCTAACTTGACTCCATTTAGACAGTAATCTGCCTTCCTGTTCTTGCCACCAAAGTGGATAACCACACATTTATCCACACATCCACCGCTAGCTATTAACTCTCTTAAAGATACAGTACACCGACATCTTCATAATACATGCTCCTTTTGGCTCTGCATGACGACACACCCCTCCCCAGTACCTTTAGTTCTGAGAACATCTCTCTCCTGTTCTTGAATATAATCATTGACATGGTCCCACAGGTTCATCACATTCTGAGTGAAGAAATATTTACCGATCTCAGAACAAAATGGTCTACTTTGTATTCTGAGACTGTGACACCTGACTGTGGACCTATCAAGAAAAGTGCAGCACAGTGGCCCAGTGGTTAGCACTGCTGCTTAACAGCACCACGGTCCCAGGTTCGATTCCAGCTTCAGGCAGCTGTCTGTATGGAGTTTGCACACTCTTCCTGTATCTGTGTGGGTTTGCTCTGGTTTCCTCCCACAGTCCAAAAATGTGCAGGTTAGGTAAATTGCCCATAGTATTAGGTGTAGGGGAGTGGGTCTGGGTGGGTTGCTCATCAGTGTGGACTTGTTGGGTTGAAGGGCCTGTTCCCACACTGTAAGTGATCTAATTCCCACCACTGATGCACAATGAGAGGACAACATAACATCTGCAGGATGCGCTGCTATAAGTCACCAATACTCTTTTGGCAGCACCTTCCAAACTACCATCTAGAAGGACAAGGGCATCAGATACTTATTCCTAGTTATTGGGCCAAGTAGCTGAATAATTAATCAGTTCCTGGAATATTATGAACAGCTTTGGTTTTGATTAACTAAGGTAAGGTAGACTGGCGTTGGAGACACTTGGCTGATCCCAGATATTAAATTGAGCCTGGAATTTGGAATTTACAAATTTAAAAGATGATCTGCTAAAACATGTAATATTCTGCATGTGGCTTAAATGAATGATTTAGACTTGAATGTAGGTTGATCAGTAACTTTGCAGATGATACAAAAATTGGTCTGGTAGTATTTAGTGAGGAAGGTGACCTTAAATTGCAGGAGGACCTAGATGGGCTGATCAGTGGCAAATGGAATTCAATCCAGATAAATGTGAGGTGATGCATTTGGGCAGGACATACAAAACAAGGGAATAGATGATAAACAGCAGGGCCATGGGAAGCACCGAGCATCAGAGGTATGCAAATCCACTGGTCTCTGAAGGTAGTGATCGCGGTGCTAATCAAGTGGCTGCTTTGTGATTTGAGCATCTGGAGTGTTGCCATCCAGACATATGGTGATCACTCAGTCACCCTCCTGACCTGTGCATTGTAAATGGGATAGAGTTATTTACAAAACAGGACCTGAGTTACCTGCTGCAGAGTCCCCAGCCTCTGATTACCTCTTTGATCAGGCTGGCCTCTCACTATTCCCAGTTAGGACATAATAAAATCAACTGTCATGCCACCTGTAATAAAATTTACGCATTCTCGCTCAGAATGTGCCCCAAAGGAATATCGTAAAGGCTTTGGAATTCAGTCAGCCGATACAGTAAGGAGCGATTTCTCAGCTTTTGTTAAGTAACAGAGATTGGGGCCAGGAACAATTCTCAATTGCCCATTGGCTCAGCAATAGAGTGATTGTCGAGCCAAATCCTTTGCAATTATGCATCATTTATTTAATAGCTGCTCTGTCAAATGACTGGACCTCAGAGGGCTTTGATAGCTCAGGTATATTGTGGAGGAGATATTCATGTAATAAATGACATCAATTAGCTCTAGCTGTATTTTATACCAACTGTTTCTAAGGCGCTTCTTGTATATTCAGGGAGGATCCTGACAGCTAATATATCATAATTAATAATTGTGCTGAATTTTTTCTTTGCTTTCGGCAGAATTGCCTCAATGGTGCTTTTGACAATTTTTCAGTTGTGTGCAATTTTTTAATGATTCTAGGATCTCCCTTCCCAGAGAGGGTGGGGTAATTTTTCATCCGACATTATATCAATTCACCAATTTACACCAAAGCTAAATAGCAAGATAATGAATCTATAAGGTGGTATATCCTCTTCAGCTGGACATGAGGATGTCCCTGTGCAGCCTTCTCCTGTGCTCCCACCATGAGGCAGGACTTCTCCTTGACCTTGAGTTTGCTGATCTCCCGTTGCTGACATCTGGCTCTCCCTTTCTTCCACTGTTGGGAGCCCCAAAATCTGGGTAAATGGGGATTATGCTGGGTGGTGTCTCTCTCAGCTTCCCAGAGCTCCTTGCAAAAGTCTTCACTCCCTTTCACAACCCATTCCTGGGTTCCAACATCACTGTCCAGATGGATCTCTGAAAGCACTGCCCCTCAGTGAGGTTAACTTCTCCCTACCCATTTTCTTTGTCTGCACAAAGTCTCAACCCAATCCCAAAGTCTCAACCCATTGCCTGTCACAGTAACTGCCGGAGGGAGCGGGTCTGAGTTCCTGTGTGCTGCCCACCTCCATTTATTAGGAGAAAGTGAGGACTGCAGATGCTGGAGATCAGAGCTGAAAATGCATTGCTGGAAAAGCGCAGCAGGTCAGGCAGCATCCAAGGAGCAGGAGAATCGACGTTTCGGGCATAAGCCCTTCTTCAGGAATCCTGAAGAAGGGCTTATGCCCGAAATGTCGATTCTCCTGCTCCTTGGATGCTGCCTGACCTGCTGCGCTTTTCCAGCAATACATTTTTCACCTCCATTTATTAGTCAAGGGTCTGAAGATCTGTGGTTCAGCTGGAGATAGATTGAGACATGAAAACATAGAAAATTGGAGAAAACCTCTCAGCCCTTCGAGCCTACTCTGCCATTCAGTATAATCATGGCTAATCATTCAACATAATAGCTTTTACCTGCTTTCTCCCCATACCCTTTAATCCCTTTAACTGTAAGAACTACAACTAAGTCTTTCTTGAGAACATTCAATGCATTGGCCTTAACCACTTTCTGTAGCCAAGGATTCCAGAGGCTCACTACTTCCAAGGTGAAGATATTTCTCCTCATCTCAGCCCTATATGGCCTACCCTACACCTTAGACTGTGACCCCTGAATCTGGATTCCCTGGTCATTGGGAACATCCTGCCATGACTTTCCCTAATATTCTCAATTGTCCAATTCATTGTGTTAATTACCTTCTCGTTCTTTTCATGTGCTGTGTGTTGTTGTTATGCTAACCAAGTTGAGAAAATCCAGCAACGTTGCGAGGCTATGGGATTTACACCCTGCATTTTCCATTCTGACGTGCCTCAGGCCTTCCCAAACCAATGTCTGCATCTAAGCCTGACTGCAATGGCCCAGCAAGTTCATTCACTGATAGAGGAGGTGTGAAGGACATAATCAGTTATGTTCTGAAAACAACAAACAAAAGAGAAAAACAATAAATTGCGGGAGAATAAAAAACAGAAATGTGGGTGGCACTGTCGCTCAGTGGGTTAGCACTGCTGCCTCACAGCACCAGGGACCTGGGTTCAATTCCCACCTCAGGCGACTGACTGTGTGGAGTTTGCACATTCTCCCCGTGTCTGTGCGGGTTTCCTCCATGTCCTCCGGTTTCCTCCCACAGTCCAAAAACATGCAGGTTAGGTGAATTAGCCATGCTAAATTGACCGTAGTGTTAGGTGAAGGGGTAAATGTGGGGGGGGGGGGGGTTGTGCTTCGGCGGGCCAGTGTGGACTTGTTGGGCCGAAGGGCCTGTTTCCACACAGTAAGTAATCTAATCATGAACTGGAGATGAGAAAAGAAGGCATACAGGGAAAGGCAGAACTTACAATCTGCCATTCTCAAACCCAGTGCTGAGGCTGGATTGCTGTAGAAAGTCTTCGCAAACAGTGGAGCACTGTGAGTTGGACTTGAGTTGAGCTTCATTGGAGGGCTGTAGGAGGCCAAGGACAGAGAGGTCAGTGTTGGAGCAAGTTGGGGCATGAAAATGACAAGTGACAGCGAGCTCTGGAAGTTGTGCTTATGGGCTGAAGAGAGCCCTGCAAATGGTCACTCTGCATTTCACATCCACAAAGTAAAGAAGAGCACATTGTGGACGGCAAATACAGTATACCCCCCCTGTGACAACAACATTGTGAGACTAAAATAATAAACTTGAGAGGCAATCTTATTGAAACTTAAAAGATTCTTAGGGGATTTGACATAGGTGTGAGGCAGTTGTTTCCCTCTGTGGGAGAGTTTGGAAGCACAGGGAATAATCTCAGAAAAAGGAATTATACATTTAAGATGGAAATGGAAGGAATCATCAAATACTGCTGTGAATGGATCTTTTGAACCTGGCTCGACCACACTTCCAATCAGTACATTCCAGAGTGACACATTGCACACTGGACTCCAGCATCGTTGCTGATGATTTCCCATTTAGTTTTGGTCTTTTCCATACCGTATTTTTTCATTCATCACGTATGCCGGTGGGCCGAGGAGTGGCAAATGGAGTTTAATCTAGACAAATGTGAGATTCCAAATCTTGGTAGCACAAATCAGAACTTATACACTTAATGATAGGGTCCTGGGAAGTGTTGCCAAACAGAGAGACCTTGGAGTGCAGGTTCATAGCTCCTTGAAAGTGGAGTCACAGATTGACAGGATAGTGAAGAAGGTGTTTGGTATGCTTTCCTTTATTGGTCAGTACATTGAGTATAAGAGTTGGGGAGGTCATGTTGTGGCTGTACAGGACATTGGTCAGGCCATTCGGAATACTATGTGCAATTCTTGTCTCCTTGCTGTAGAAAATATGTTACTAAACTTGAAAGATTTCAGAAAAGATTTACAAGTATGTTGCCAGGGTTGGAGGGTTTGAGCTATAGGGAATAGGCTGGCGATGCTTTTCCCGGAGCGTCAGAGGCTGATGGGTGATCTTATAGAGGTTTATAAAATCATGAGGGGCATGAACAGAATGAATAGTCAAGGTCTGTTCCCCAGGTTATGATAGTCCAGATTGAGAGGACATGAGGTTTAAGGTGAGAGGGGAAATATTTAAAAGGAACCTAAGAGGAAATATTTTCACCCAGAGAGTGGTACACTTATTTAAAAGGCAGTTGGATGGGTATATGAATAGGAAGGGTTTGGAGGGATATGGGCCAAATGTTGGCAAATAGGACTAGTTTGGTTTAGGATTTCTAGTCGGCACGGACAAGTTGAACCGAGGGATCTCTTTCAGTGTTGTACATCTCTATGACTCTATAAATGGGCCTCACTGGGGAGGTCAGTGGGTGGTCACTCTCTGAAGGAGCTAGGTGGCGGATTTTTTTACCTGAAAGAGCATTTATGAACAGATGGGTGTTTACAATAATCTGATATGAATTTTACCCCAACTAAAAACTCAGGTTATTTATCGAAGTAAACATCAGTTTCCCAATTGCCACAGCAGGAATTGAATCCTAATTCCTAGTTATTGGGCCAAGTAGCTGAATAATTAATCAGTTCCTGGAATATTGTGAACAGCTTTGGTTTAATTATCTAAGGTAAGGTAGACTGGCATTGGAGACACTTGGCTGATCCCAGATATGAGGAGAGGTTGATTAAAGTGACCCTGGAACTTAGAATTTACAAATTTGAAAGATGACCTTCCAAAACATGTAATATTCTGCTTGTGGCTTAAATGAATGATTTAGACTTGAATGTAGGTTGATCAGTAACTTTGCAGATGATACAAAAATTGGTCCAATAGTATTTAGTGAGGACGATGACCTTAAATTGCAGTAGGACATAGATGGGCTGATCAGTGGCAAATGGAATTCAATCCAGGTAAATGTGAGGTGATGCATTTGGGCAGGACATACAAAACAAGTGAATAATGATAAACAGTAGGGCCATGGGAAGCACCGAGCATCGGAGGTATACACATCCACTGGTCTCTGAAGGTATCAGGACAGGTGAATTCAGAAGGTATATGGGATACTTGCCTTTATTAACTGATGGGTTGACTTTAAGAGCAGAGAGGTAATGCTGGAACTGTTGGTTAGGTTACATCTAGAGTATTGTGAGCAGTTCTGGAATCCACATTATAGGAGGGATGTGATAGCACTGGAGAGGGTACAGAGGGGGATTTACCAGGATGTTGCCTGGACTGGACAGTTTCAGTTATGAAGAGAGATCAGACAGACAAGGGTTGATTTCCTTGGAGCAGAGGAAACTGATGAGGGACATGATTGAGATGGAGAGAACTGTGAGGGGCATCGACAGGGTAGACAGGAAGAAACATTTCTTCTTGATGAAGCTATCAATGACCAAGGGGTATAGATTCAAGATAAGGGGCTGAAAGTTGTGAGGGGATGTGAGGAAAAAGATTTGGTGGTGGGAATTTGGAACTCCTTGCCTGTAAGGGTAGGAGAGGCAGAAACCCTCATCACATTTAAGAAGTATTTGGACATGCACTTGATAATATAAGGCTGTAGGCCAAGTGCTAGAAAATTGGATTAGAATAGTGAGGTGGTTGTTTTTGACTGCAGCAGATGTGATGGGCCAAAGGGCCTTTCTCTGTGCTGTCAATCTCAATGACTGTATGAGTATTCTGAGAGGCCTTGACAGAGTGGCTGTGGAATGGTAGCTTCCCCTCATGGGAGAGTCTTGGAACAGACAACCTATTCTCAGAGGAAGGTGCTGCCCAGGTGGGACAGAGATGAGATGGAATTTCTTCTCAATGTTGTGAATCTGTGGAATTCTTTACTACAAAGTGCTGTTGAGGCTGGGTTGTTAAGTCTATTCATGGCTGAGAGAGACAGATTTTTAATCAGCAAAAGAATCAAGGGCTGTGAGGAAACAGCAGGAAGGTAAAATTAAGGATTATCAGATCAGATAATCCCATTGAATGGTGGAGCAGATTCAATGGGCTGAATGGCCTACTTCTGCTCCTACATTTTATGGTTTCATGATCATATGCTACGTTTGTCACCCTGGAGTATAGATGATTGAGGATGGTGTGATGTGGCAAGATATCCTGGTGATCTGCCCTATAGAGTAGACAGAGAATCTCTTCTGGTGAGGAGAACTCAGGAGACCATTACACTAGGGATAGACCAGTCAGAGATAATGTCTAGAAATATGCCTTCATCAAAATTGCATTGGAAATCTAGAACTTTTTCCCTCAAAAAGAGTTGGGATTGAGAGTTGAGGATCAATTTAGCATTTCGGAAGAGAGATTGGCAGTTCAGTTGTAAGGACACTCCAGGCTATGGAATGAAAGGTACAGTTAAGCTGCAGATTGATAATGTAATGGGATAGTGAGAGAGGCTCAAGCAGCTGAATGGCCTCCTCTTGTTCCTACAATCTCTGATCTAATGCAGTTTCAGGGAACTGCGGGTATTCCAAAACCCAAGTGAATTTGGGGAATACTGCGAGCAGGATTCTGTCTGAGTGTGATTTGTTCCCTCAGTAAAACAGAGCCTAATAGAGAGGTGGCAATATCGTAAACATGGACGGTGTTTCCAGCTAGCTGCAGTCAAGAGCATTTTGCTGTGTATTTCTGGCAGCTGACCCAGAGATAGATCACGAGAAGCAAATAGGACTGATGTTCCTGACATCTGGGCACTTTTGTAAAGAATAATTGCTCTCGGATTCCATCCTGTTGGACAGATGGTTTTGCCAATTTGGAGTTTACTGAAAAATGAAGGTCATCAATCTTCACAAAATTTCACAATAACATACTAACTACCTTGCTAATGGGGAACTAATGACCGGGAACAAACTTCAGAGCTACATACAGTCCACGTGCAGGGCCTTTAGCTTTCTTGTGATAAATGCTCACTTCCTTTTTACCCCTTTTTGCTCTCATCCCGCCCCACCCCCAGCCCAGTCCCATACATTCTCAATGTTCTCATTTCATAACGAAACCCATTTCCCGAAAGGTCCAGCAACTCTTCTGTTTTCTGAACTGAGAGGCTAGACCATGGACTGCATTGATTCAAGAAGGCAGCTCACCACCACTTATTCCAGTGTAGTTAAGATTGGGCAATAAATACTGGCCCAGTTAGCAACACCCATGTCCCAAAAGTGAATACAAGAGAAACCAGAGGTGAAGCTGTCGTGATGAATCTGGTCTTGTCCTGCCTCAAATATCCACTTACTGGGGGCTTACAAGCTCAGAACTGACTTCAATCTTAGTCCAATTTCCTGATGTATCCCCTCCTTCTGTTACGCCCCTCAAATATGCTCAAGAAAAATGATATTTAGCTAAGATATGGCAAAATCTAGCTCCCGATCATTTTTAAAGAAACAGTGGAAGAAACACCCTTTCTCTACACTGGAAAGTGGGAAACAGTAATTTCAATGCGACAATTTATCAAAAAGAATTATCCATGACACAATTAGATTAGGTTTGTTGAAGTATATCAGGCAGCACAATTGCCTTCACTTAGAGAGAGGGCCCTGGGTTGCCTAAGGAATCATTAAGCCAGAACAGTGTACATTCAGTCAAGGAATGGTTACGTTAATGTTCTCTTTACTTTTAAATTAAATGGGAATGTTTTCTGCAAATATACTCATTAAAAATCTTTCAGTGTGACTGGTGTTCAGTCCTGCACCAAGTTCACTTCACTTGCCTCAGAAGATTTGTTTCTTTGTCATTATTGTTTATATTTTCATTGGTGTAAGAATAGGCTTTTGGGACCATAGGAAAGTGTAGTGGCCATTCAGCCCTTTGACCTTGTTGCAGCATTCAATGAGAATATGGGTGAACTGGACCTTAACCACTGATCTTGGCATGTAACTCAATATCTTGCTGAAATTAAATGCGCCAATATCAGTTTTGAAATTCTCAATTGAACTGAAGCCTCAATAGCTTTTTGTTTTGATTTAATTTATTATTGTCACATGTACCTAAGTGCAGTGAAAAGTTTTGTTTGGGCAAATTACTACAGATGCTGGAATCATCAGACTCGAAATGTTAGCTTGCTCTCTCTCCATGGATGCTACCTGACTCTCTGCGATCTCCAGCATTTGTTGTTTTCAGAAACGTTTTGATTTGCAGGACAGGTGGATCATTATACGCAAAGACACAAAGAGCATAGAATGATTGAACAGAGCAATGATTTGGAGGTACCAGGTGTTGGACTGGGCTGTACATAGTTAAAAATTACACAACACAAGATTATAGCTGAAAATGTGTTGCTGGAAAAGCGCAGCAGGTCAGGCAGCATCCAGGGAACAGGAGAATCTTCAGGGCTTATGCCAGGACTATAATCTTCAGGACAAGATTATAGTCAAACAGGTTTATTTGGAAGCACTAGCTTCCGGAATGCTGCTCCTTCATCAGGCACTCTGAAAGCTAGTGCTTCCAAATAAACCTGTTGGACTACAACCTGGTGTTTTGAGCAGAGGTTTGAAACACTACTGTGTTTTTGAATAAAGTGAGGAATAGAAAATTACGGCTGCAAAGAAGGTGTACAAAAAGCAAGATCAACATTAGATCTGAAATTTCGGATCCATTTAGAAGTCTAATAACAGCAGGGAAGAAACTGATCTTGCGTGTGCTTAAGCTTCTGTATCTTCTGTCTGATGGAAGAGGTTGGAAGGGATTATAACCGGGGTTGGGATGGGTCCTTGATGATGCTGGCTGCCTTTCCATGGCAACGAGAAGTGTAAATGGAGTCAATGGATGGAAGATTGGTCTACATGATGGCCTGGACTGTGTTCACAACTTTCCGCAGTTTCTTGAGGGAGCGTTCCAAATTTCCACCAATATCTCTTTGAAAAATGTCCTTTCAGTCATCACCCCTGAATGGTCTGCTTTGATTTTAAGATTATGAAACCGTATTGTTGACTTTCTCAATAGAAGAAATAGTTTTCATCTGTCTGTGCTTTCAAATACTTCATTCCTTTTTTACCAACTCAGTTAAATTCATCAGCCCACATGATAGTGGAGTATTGGTCACATCACTGGCTAGTAATCTAGCCACAAAGGTTAATTTCTGGGATCATTGGATCAAATCCCACCACATCGCTAGTGGAATATTAATTCAGTTAATGCTAATATCTGTAATAGTGACCACAAAATAATTTTTGATTTGTGGTTTAAAAATTATTTTTATTCCTCAATTCTCCTTCAGGAAAGAAATCTGACATCCTTACTTTGTGTTACGTACATGTGACTCCTGGGGAATAGAGATGGTCCCCCACAACCCTCTCAAATGCCACTCAATTCAAAGGCAATTAGGGATGGGCAATAAAAGCTGGCTTTGCAATGATTCTCACATCCATGAAACAGGTTAATTAAATGACAACAGTCCTCTCATCATGGTGCATTTAACTATAGTCAGGGTTAGAGTGGTGCTGGAAAAGCACAGCAGGTCAGGCAGTATCTGAGGAGCAGGAAAATCAACGTTTCGGGCAAGAGCCCTTCATCAGGTACCCTGAAAGCTACTGTGCTGTCTCTATAACCTTGGTAATTCTTAAATTTCCAGTACCACTCTAATCTTGACTCTGATCTGCAGTCCTCACTTTTGCCTAGTTGTTTTTAACCTTACTGCGAATCCTCTTACAAGGATGCCTACCTTGAAGAAGTTCTTCTTCTCTCTCTACATTCCTGATGAAGGGCTTTTGCCCAAAATGTCGGTTTACCTGTTTCTCGGATGCTGCCTCACCTGCTGTGCTTTTCCAGCACCACTCTAACCTTGACTCTAATCTCCAGCATCTGCACTACCCACATCTGCCTGCATTTAACTATAGTTAATATTTAATGTCAAGGCTGGTTCATTAAGTATATTCAAGGTTGAGAGATAAGCGGATTTTTAAGCAGTGCGAGAATCCAGTGTTACGGGGATAAGGCAGGAAAGCAGAGTTGTGGATTATTAGGTCAGCCATGATTGCATTGAATAGCAGACTCGACAGACTGAATAGCCTACTTCAGCTCCTCCATCATTTTGTCCTATCGCAATGTAATGACTGTGTTTCCACGGCCACAATTGCATTGTATGAACTATTACGTTCCTTTTCTTCAATCTGAGCCTCATGGGAGATTTAACATTGCATTTAAATCCATGGGTTCTGAGATTTTATTTGATATAATCAAAATGTACCACTGGAGAGCTCAAGAGAAAAGGATCTCCAATACTATCATGCCCAGGATTCAACTTCGATGTCTACACAGGCTTTTATAAGAAGAATCCATCATTCCTTTTGAACGGTTTCCAAAATTGACTTATGTTCTCCAATTTCCGTTTAACTTGCAAAGGTTCCTACTTATACTTCCACTTAGCTGAAGTTCTACTAATTTTAAAAGTCACCTCCTGAGCCCTGCAGCCCCAGCTCAATTAAAATAATTTATTAGCATTCCTTTTATTTTTCTCATTTCTCTTTGTCCTAAACAAAGTAATTAGCTTGTCTCTGCAGCAGAGAATGATCTAAACCCAGGAATCATCCTGCCTGCTGTCCTCTGTTTCTTTGCTGATGCATCAGGATTCCTACTTGAGGTAGATTGAGTCAGTGATCAATACAGAATACAATATTCCAGAGCTGGTGCCACCTTGATATATTATCGAATTAATACAGCATTTAGATTCCTTGCTTTCTGGCACATTGTGACTAACTTATTAATCAACTTGCACAGTCTGTGAATCATTTTTCAATGGTAATCTACAAACGTATGTAAAGTTTCTCTTTTGTCTGCATCTTTGTCAAGGTATAACTATTCCAATTGTGATTAACTTTCACAGTTATTGCATCCATATGAACTGAAATTCTGATGGATTTCTAATTGTCAGTTCAGCTGCTCAGCTCCGTTAAAATTTTTCAACCATTTCTCATCTCACACAATTCTCTGCTGTCACTGGATTTTAGGTTTACTTTAATCCCCATCGATTGCACAATACCTTTGTTCCCTCCCTCATCCCTTCCTCTTACGATCCCCACCTTCCAAAGGCCAAACTTGCCAACAATTCCTTCATACTATACCTCCTTCTTCCTTGGGAATCTTTCAATCCTTTCTGTTATAAATGCTTTAAGATACCACCTCATAGAATCCCTACAGCATGGAAACAGGCCCTTGACAAATCCAAACCGACCCTTTGAAAAGTAATCCACCTAGACCCGTTCCCATACCCTATATTTACCCCAAACAATGGGCAATTTAGCATGGCCAAATTGCCTAACCTGCACATCTTTGAATTGGTGGAGGAAATTGGAGCACCTGGAAGGACACAGGGAGCATGCGCAAACTCCACAGAGTCGCCTGAGGCTGGAAACGAACCTGGGTCCCTGGCAGTGTGAGGCAGCAGTGCTAACCACTGAGCCACCATGCTGCTCTGACTTCTTAGTAGACTAAGTGGATTGATGGGATTAATTAACCTGGCTGTTTGTCAGTGATGGTTCTACCCATAGCATTGAACAAGATTCCCAATTGGCTGGGCAAGACTTTTCCCTTATGCATTCGCAGGCTGTAGTTGTGTCTGGCCAGGCCAACATTTATTTGCCCACTCCTTCAGAAGGTGGTGATTCTAATAACTTTCCGTGCCAATTATGCGAGCAAGACTGGTGTGGGTGTGTTCACCTGAACCATCTGGGATTCTCAGGTGGATTTTTACAATCCTACCGTGTAGAAAGAGGTCATTCAGCCCACCAAGCTTGCACCAACCCTCCGAATAGCATCGCAATCAGACCCCCAGCAATCACCATAACCCCACTTTCATCATTCTAATCCACCCTAACTTGCACATCCCTGGACACTGTGGGCAATTTTCCATGGCCAATCCTCCCTAACCTGCACATCCCTGGGCACTATGGGCAATTTTCCATGGCCAATCCTCCCTAACCTACACATCCCTGGGCACTATGGGCAATTTCCTATGGCCAATCCTCCCTAACCTGCATATCCCTGGGCACTATGGGCAATTTCCCATGGCCAATCCTCCCTAACCTGCACATCCCTGGGCACTATGGGCAATTTCCCATGGCTAATCCACCCTAACCTGCACATCTTTGGACTGTAGGTGGAAACTAGAGCACCCAGACGAAACCAGCACAGACATGGAGAGAACATGCAAACTCCACACAGACAGTCACCCAAGGGTGGAATCAAACCCGGATCCCTGGTGCTGTGAGGCAGCAATGCTAACCATTGAGCCACTGTGCTACCCTGGTTTGGGAAATTGGTGGATTCCCCACCACCAATTGATCTTCTGGTACAGAGGGTCCCTGATTTATGAAAATCTGACTTAGAAACGCTGGTGCTTACAAAAGCAATCCCATGCAGGGTGTAATTTTAAAGTTCCAACATATGAATATTTCCTGCACACACTCTGCATATTATTCTGCATTATGTTCGAACTTACAAACAAACTGACCTGCGAACAGCCTTCGCAACAGGTCCAGCTTGCAACCCAGAGACTGCCCTGGTCTAAAACTATTGATACCACACGGGGAAGGAAGGCCATGTAAAGTCCTCAACAGGAGATAAATATAATTGCTGTAACCAGTAATGGTCTATTAATCATAAATAATCCCAATTACAGTTCAGCTACACTACACATTACTCTCATGATTCTTTTTATTCATTCATGAGATGTGGGTTTCATTGGCCAAGCTGGTATTTACTACCCATTCTTAACTGCCCCATCTTATGAGACTATCAGATTATTTATAATATATGTATATTACTTTTGTTGAAACACTCTCATACTGCTACGGCAACAAATACAGAACTGGTTAGGAACTGAAATCAAACGAGATAGTTCCTCACAGGAGCAGACTTGCTTTTCCTGAAATATATTAATGATCAATGTCTTGGTGTAAAGGGGGCAATTTCAATGTTCACAGACGATATAAAACTTGACAGAGTTGCAAACTATGAGGCAGACAGTATGGAACACCAAAGAGACACTGACAATTTGATGGGTTGGGCTGATGAATTTCAAGGCAACGAAGAACATGTATAGGTACAATTCAAAAGGCGGTGCAAGAGCAGAGGGAGCTGGCTGTAAATATGCATGTGTCACTGAAGGGTAAGTCACATGGAGAGAGCAGTTAACAAAGCTCACAGCATCCTCAGCTTCATTAATAGGAGCATAGAGTACATGAGCAAGGAGGTGATGTTCAAATTGTGTAAGGCACTTGCTCCACTTCACTTGGAGTACTGTGCATTGTTCTGGGTGTCAGGATATAAATGCATTGAAGGGAGTATGGAAGAGATTTACAGGAATGTCTCCAGAAACGAGGAACTTCAGTGATGTGGATAAATTGAAAATGCTTGGACATTTCCCCCAGACAGAAGACGACTGGGATGGAATTTGATAGAATTTTTCAAGAACATGAGTGGCCTGGCTGGAGAAGATAAGGAGAAGTTGTTCCTGTTCGTAAAAGGAATAAGAACAACAGGTCATGGTTTTAAAGTGATCTTAAAGAAGCAAGAATGATGTGAGAAGCAAATAGTTTAGGGTGTGGAATGCACTGAGTGGAAATGTGGTGGAGGCAGGTTCAACTGAGACATTCAAGAGGAGCTTTGGATGATCATTTGGATAGAAATGGTGTGGAAGAGTTTGGGTTTAAAGCAGAAGGTTGGCATTAGGAAATGAAGAGCTGGTAAATGCATAATGGACTGTTCCTTCTACACTCTGTGATTCAGTGACTTTCATCTGTAGATGAGCAGAGCTTACCTCATGATGTCAGTTAACCCATTTCAGGTGTTGACAGTTTTAAACAACAGGAAACACTGCCTTCTTGGATTACTACAGTACATGTGTCCAAGTGCATCCACAATACAATCCCAAAGCAGGAAATTGTGTAGTAGCTTAGAGAGGAATTTGTTGGTGTCAGGTTTTCCCAGGAATGTTCCCCATGCTCGCCTTGGCTTTCCAAGTGGTAGATGACATGGGGTTGGGATCGTGCTGTTGAAGGAGCAGTGGTGAGTTACTGCACTACATCTTGTTGATAACACATACTGTTGCCACAATGTGTCAGTGCTGGAGGAAGTAGGGGAGGGGATGGTCTAGTGACTTTGTTGCTGGACTAGTAATCCAGAAATCCAAGTACTGCTCTGGGGACTCAGGTTTGGAACAGCAGATGAATTTGAATTCAATAATCATCTGGAATTGCAAATTTAATGATAACCATGAAACTATCTTTACAAAATCCCCTCTGGTTCACTCATGCCTTAAAGGAAGGAAACTAGAGAATGATCCACAGCGTTGAGATTGAATCTTCACTGCTCTCTTAAATGACTTAGCCATTTGTATCATCCAGTAACAAGGAAGTGAAAGGAATGAAAGCAAACAGACCACCAGGCATCGACCAGAAATAGACAATGGCAGAAACAGCCCTGTTGATCCGACAAAGTCCTCCTTACTAACATCTGGGGCTTATGCCACAATTGGGAGAGCTGTCTCATAGACCAGTCAAGCAACAACTTGACATAATTATAGTCATGGAATCATATCTTATAGGCAATATCCTAGGTATTGGAAAGATGTTGTGAAACTTGAAAGGGTTCAGAAAAGAGTTACAAGGATGTTGCCAGGGTTTTTCATGCAGAGGGTGGTGCGTGTATGGAATGAGCTGCCAGAGGAAGTGGTGGAGGCAGGTACAATTGCAACATTTAAGAGGCATTTGGATTGGTATATGAATAGCAAGGGTTTGGAGGGATATGGGCTGGGTGCTGGCAGGTGGGACTAGATTGGATTGGGATATCTGGTTGGCATGGACGGATTGGACTGAAGGGTCTGTTTCTATGCTGTACATCTCTATGACTCTATGACCAACACGACCCTTGGATATTTCCTCCTCCAATGACAGGACACACCCAGCAAATGTAGCAACACCATGTACACAAGAGGAAGGAGCTGTCTTGGATATCCTCAACTTTGATTCACGACCAAATGTGGCATCAAGGAGCCTAAGCAAAACTGGAATCAATGGGAATCAAGGGAAAAGACGCAGCTGGTTGGAGTCATACCTCTGGCTCATAGGAAGATGGTTGTTGTTGTTGTTGAAAGTCAGTTATCTCAGCTCCAGGGTATCACTACAGGAGTTCCTCAGGATAGTGTTGTTGGCCCAACCAGCTCCAATTGCTTATTTTTAGCTTATGGTGGAAATTCATTGATAGAACAGCCACAATAGCTGGGCGTTAGGAGACTTACCCTGAGGAACTCCTGCAGTGATACCCTGGGACTGAAATGATTGGCCTCCAACGACCACAACCATGTTTTTCAAGGCCAAGTATAACTCCCTTTGATTCCCAATGACTCCCGATTTAGTCATGCTTCTTAATGCCACGGTCAGTTAAACATGGCACTGATGTCAAGCACCACAAGGCCATGAGACCATTAGACCATCAGACATAGGAGTAGAAGTAAGACCATTCGGCCTATTGAGTCCATTCCAACATTTGATCATTTCAGCTCTACTTACCAACACTCTCCCTGTAGCCCTTAATTCCTTGCAAGATCAAGAATTTACCAATCTCTGCCTTGATGATATTTAATGTCCTGGCCTCCACTGCACACCATGGCAATGAACTCCTCATGCCCACCACTCTCTGGCAGAAGAAATGTCTCCTCATTTCCATTCCAAATTGACCCCCGCTAATTCTAAGGCAGTGCTCCCAAGTCCTAGTCTCCCTGCCTAATAGAAACAACTTCCCAGCATCCACCCTTTCTAAGCCATGCATTATCTTGTAAGTTTCTATTAGATCTTCCCTCAACTCTAATGAATACAATCCCAGGATCCTCAGCCATTCATCGTATATTAGGTCTACCATTCCAGGGTCACAGTTACTGTCACCTCCCTTAGGATAGATCCTCAAATTATCTGACCATTTCTGTGCCCTTTTTAAGAATCAAGTTGTAGTTCTGACCTGCCGTTGTATGGCATGACAGGAGTTTTGAAAGTGGCTGCATTTTTGGAAGTCCATGTAATGTAGGAAATGCAACAGCCAGGTTTCACCGAGGAAGGCTTCACAAACATTAATGACATTATGTGGAGTTGCTGATGTTGATTAGATTCCCTACAGTGTGGAAACAGGCCCTTTGGCCCAACAAGTCCACACCGACCTTCTGAAGAGTAACCCACCCAGACCTATTTCCCTCTGACTAATGCACCTAACATTCTGGGCAATTTAGCATGGCCAATCCACCTGGCCTGCGGGCAGAAACCAGAGCACCCGGAGGGGACCCACGCAGATACAGGGAGAAAATGCAAACTCCACACAGACAGTCACCCAAGGTTGGAACCTGGGTCCCTGGTGCTGTGAGGCTGCAATACTAACCACTGAGCCACCATGTCACACTGGAATTGGACTGGGGTGGGCAAAATCAGGAGTCACACAACACCAGGTTATAGTCCAACAGGTTTATTTGAAATCACATCACGTGATGTGAGAGAGAAACACACGGAACACAGACTTTATAGGCAAAGAGAGATCAAGGACAGAGAGATCCAAAGAGCATACAAATTGTGTGAGTGGAGTCCCAAATCATAAGTCTCTGTAGGTGATCCGAAGAGTTAGACATTGTGAGTAAAGTGTCAACAGCTGGATAACAAGCAAAGGGATGATTTAAAATCCGATTAAATGAGGCAGAGAGATAATTACAAAAAATTAAAAATAAGAAGGTGCTGGAGACAAAACAAATGGCTGGAAAAACATGAATAATAATAAAACCCTGGTTAGACCACACTTGGAATATTTTGTCTAGTTCTGGTCACCTCATTACAGGATGGATGGAGATGCTTTAGAGAGGATGCAGAGGAGATTTACCAGGATGCTGCCTGGATTGGAGGGCATGTCTTATGAAGAGAGGTTGAGTGAGCTAGGGCTTTTCACACAGGAGAGAAGAAAGAAGAGGAGTGACTTAATCAAGGTTTACAAGTTATGAGAGGCATAGATAGAGTAGATAGCCAGAGACTTTTCCCCAGGGCAGAAATGGCTATCACAAGGGGGTCATAATTTTAAGGTAATTGGAGGAAGGTTTAGGGGAGCTGTCAAAGGTAGGTTCTTTACACAGAGAGTGGTAGGTGCATGGAATGCACTGCCAGCAGTGGTAGTAGAGTCAGAGGCATTAAGGACATTTAAGTGACTGCTGGACCAGAACATAGATGACAGTAAATTGAGAGGTGTATAGGTTAGGTTGATCTTAGATTAAGATAAATGCTCAGCACAACATCATGGGCCGAAGGAGCTGTACTGTACTGCGTGTTCTGTGTTTTATGTTCTATGTTATATGACATTGTAATCTGTGTCAATGATGTTGATCTGGGGCACCATGAGAGAATAGCCTTGTAATTCTTTCAGTACCATCGCACTGTTTACAATCCCCTGATAGGACAGATGATGGGGGAGGTGATGGCCTTGTTGTACTATTGCTGGATTGATAATCCAGAAACCCAGCAACGGCAGATGTCAGATGGAGAGAAATTTCTCTCCATCAGATGGACTGATGTCAGATTGACTGAGCTTTTCCAGCAATTTCCATTTTTGTCTCTGATTTACAGCATTGGCAGTTCTTTTGGTTTTGATGGGTAATAAATGCTGGCCTAGCCAGTGATACCCTCATCCTGTGAATGAATTTGTAAAAAGACAGCGTCACATAACATGGGATTTTATTTTTATTCATTCATTGCCAACCAAGTTACCCATTCCCAACTGCCCAGAGGGCAGTCAAGAGTGAATCACATTGCTGTGGGTCTGGAGTCATATGTAGGCCAGACCCATCAGGGAAGGCAAATTTCCCTTTCTAAAGAACACTTGTGAACCAGCTGAATGTTCATGAATTAATATGGTTGCACAGTTGTCATCAGTTCTGATTTTACTCAAGATTTTTATTGAATTCCAATTCCATCATTTTAGATTATGAAGAGAGGTTGAGTTGGCCCTTTGGCCCAACAAGTCCACGCCAACCCTCCGAAGAGTAACCCACCCAGTTCCATTTCCCTCTGACTAATGCACCTAACACTATGGGCAATTTAGCATGGCCAATTCACCTGCCCTGCACATTTTTGGACTGTGGGAGGAAACCGGAGCACCCGGAGGAAACCCACGCACACACGGGGAGAATGTGCAAACTCCACACAGACAGTCACCCAAGGTTGGAATCGAACCCAGGTCCCTGGTGCTATGAGGCTGCAGTGCTAACCACAGAGCCACCCTACCGCACCATGCTGGGATTCAAACTCATGTTAGCAGAGCGAGGGACTCTAAGTTACCCCTTCAGTGTCATCACAGTGTTCAGTGTCAGAGGTGAAGGTGGCATCAAGTGACAGCTGGTATGCTCACTGTAATGATTCGATTTCTGGGCATTCAAGCTGCTGTCGCTGAGATTAAACTGTTAATTGTTGAGTTGAGCTCATTTCCAGGTTCGTCATTGTCTCTCAGTTGTCAATCACTGTTCGAATCTGTCTGTTATGCTTCTCACAATCCCTGCTGTGAAATCCAGAACAAAGCACCGAAGCTAATTATAAACTCACATCATAATTGAAAAACAACTCGCAATTATGTTTGGTAATAATGATTATACATACAGGAACGATGATGAATAAAAGAAGGAAGATGAAGCAAAGAGCAGCAAACTTCTTTTGAAAAAATGAGAATCAGTCATGATCAGAGGTTGGTGGGAAATTGAAAATGAGGCCAGAATCTGATTAGCCATGACCTTCGCAAATGGAGGAGCAGTCCAGAGAGGCTGAATTTCCGATCTCCATTCCTCAAACACATGTTCGTGATTCTTCACCTGCGTTGAATTACATCAGATAAAAATTATAGAAGCAGGCCATTTGGCCCAATGCGTCTCTATCAGCGCTGATGTTCGACATGAGTTTCCTCTCACCTTCCTCAAGTCCCAGCAACATTACCTTCTACTTCTTTCTCTAGTTGTCCCTTAAAGATAAGGATGCCTTAACTCTCTTGCAGTTGTGATTAGACTTGATTAGATTCCCTACAGTGTGGAAACAGGCCCTTCGGCCCAACAAGTCCACACCGACCCTCCAAAAAGTAACCCACCCAGATCCATTTCCCTCTGACTAATGCACCTAACAATATGGGCAATTTAGCATGGCCAATTTACCTGACCCGCGCATCTTTGGACTGTGGGAGGAAACCTGAGCACCCGGAGGAAACCCATGCAGACACTGGGAGAATGTGCAAACTCCACACAGACAGTTGCCCGAGGCTGGAATTGAACCTGGGTCCCTGGCACTGTGAGACTACAGTGCTAACTACTGAACCACCATGCCACCCCTTGCCTGCCACTTCAACACCCTCCCTGGCCAACATCTCTGTCCCAGGCTTGCTGCAGTGCTCCAGTGGGGCACAGCCTAAGCTGGAAGAACAACATCTCATTTTCAACTTGGGCACCCTACAGATCCGAGGAATCAACACTGAGTTCCTGGGGCCTGAGTACTTTCTTCCACATTCTTTACCCACTCCCATACCTCAGGCTCTATTAGCACGTGGGTTGTTTTCATCACAGCCAACTCATTTTCACCCACTAATTTCTCATCTGCAGCTTTTCTTTCTCCCTGGCTCCCCTTTGTCCATTCCCTTGTCGGCCCACCAGATGGTCTCTCTCTCTCTCCCTCTCTCGTTCTCTCTTTCTCTCTTTCTCTCTATGGGCTCCATCACCACCTATTGTTTGCTCCTCCCGGACCTTCCACCTTCAGCATATATACTACCCTTTCCCAGATACAGTCTGTCCTGTAGAAGGGTCTCTGTACCCAAAAGATTGACTCTGCTTTCTTTCTGCAGATGCTGCCAGACCTGCTGATTTCTCTGTTTTTGCGGCAGAAATAACTGCAGAGAGGCCAGTATCCCATCACCAAGTCACCCTTTGTTTACACGCACACTGTACATGGGCTGTGACCAACCAGCTCCAAGCCAATCCCTAGAATGGGGAGACCTTCTATATCTCCTGTCTATATCTGTCAGCCAGGGCTCCCTAATTGGCCCAGGGTAACAGCCCCAATCTGGGGTGTCATAGTCAATGAGATCCACCTGACCATGGTACAATCACTTTGGTTGCAGAAGAAGCACATCTGCTTCTTAAAATTTAAAATTTACAAGTTACAACATTCATTCGAGAAAGGGATTGCTTAATATCTCTGTCTCTCCACCTGAAATCAATCACACTTAATATTAATTCCCACTGTGCATGTTGTGTTGAAGAAATCCCATGTTAGTGGCTACTGCAGAATGATATCCCACCAGCCTTGCACAATGTACTGACAAGCCAAAAGAGAGACTATAACAATACAAAGGCAAATTTAAATACATGGGATTTATCTGAAATGAAAAGAATTATGGTGAGTTTCCTGTAGTGTGTTGAGCTCTAGCCAATGCTGCTTCAAATTAATTTTCAAAGTGTGTTAATTGTAGATTGAATTCTTGTTTGGTACTTCATAGAGAGATAATTAGGTGGTGCCACTGGGGAATATATTTATTGTCCTAACCTTCATTCTGTAGTGTGTTTTGGAGAGAAACAAGCTCACAAACAAATCCATCATCTCCGGGTTGATTACTGAAGCTGCAACTGAGGATAGATTTACTCGCCAGCTTCACCCAAAACAGTAACTTTCCCAAAATCCTGGATCCAGCCAAAGTGAATGATGAAGAGGAGGCTCTCAGAGCAGAAGGTTGGATTGTGCCCAACAGTGGGAGACCACTCAGAGAATCTGCGGGGGGGGAAAAGCAATCAGTCATTGCTGCATCTAGCTAAAGGGCTGTAGCAGCTATTTCAAAGAAGAAACGAGATGTTAACTCTCTGACAACTCACTTGTTTATAATTGTAACCAGTCCTAGGGCATATGTCAAAAGGTGATAAAAGCCAATGGATGTCCGGGAAATCAGAAATAAACAATGCAAGTAGGAAAGAAAAGGATTTTATGTTTGAAGTCCATTCAAACCGTCGATCTCAATCGCCACTCAGTTAGATCATGGTTAAGCTGGAGTTTATGGAGAGTGAGGAGAAAGTGAGGTCTGCAGATGCTGGAGATCAGAGCTGAAAATGTGTTGCTGGAAAAGCGCAGCAGGTCAGGCAGCATCCAGGGAACAGGAGAATCGACGTTTCGGGCATAAGCCCTTCTTCAGGAGCCTTTTATGGAGAGTGATGGGTGGGAAGCTGATAAAAGAATAGAAAGTGAGGAAGAATGTATTATTCGCTTCAAGATGCCTTTGACATCCTGCGTTACTCCATCACACAAACAATCTTTTCATGTTTGAGAATTTTCCACTAGCTAAGCAAACGGATCTGAATTTGTTCAGAAGTTCATCTTGTGCAACATTAATTCGACACATTTTGGCCCTTCATAATATTTCAAACCAATTCATTCCCTAAAGGGTTTCTTTAACAGTTCAATGCATTTGTCATCAATATTAAAGCTGCCAAGAAAATTTTAAAAATGGCTCCTAACTCCATGAATCACAGACATTAAAAGAATAATTTGGAGATGACAAATTGTCAACAGAATCACAATATTATCAATGCTGACATATTCAAGTAGAAGGCTTGATTTCATAGTCCTGTGAAAGTTGTTCAAACAGATGCTTTCCAAAAAAAAAAGACATATTGAGAGACCCATTGCAGCAGATACAACGGGGTCTTTGACACACCAAAATCCTGGTCTGCCATCAACTGACCAGAGAAAGACTTGCATTTATGTAACAGCTTTCATGAGCTGGGGACGTTCTAACTAGTTTTACGGCCAGTCTCAAAGCATTTGAATAAAATAAAGTGTTGTGGATGCTGGAAATCTGAAACAAAAACAGAAATTGCTGGAGAAACTCAGCAGGTCAGGCAGTACCTGTGGAGCGAAAGCTGAGTTTTGAAGAAGGGTCACTGGGCTCGGAACATTAAGTCTGCTTTCTCCACACAGATGCCGCCTGACTTTCTGAGTTTCTTCAGCACTTTCTGATTTTGTTCTATTAAATTCGAAACAAATTCCCCTCCTCTAATACAGGAAGCTGGGGAACCAAGGTGTATGGAGTATGTGTTGAAAATTAAATAAGGAATTCTGTAAAGGAGGAAAAAGGGTATCGGAAGGGAATTCCAGCACTAAGGACATCGGCAGCTAAAGGCACAGCCATCAGCTTTGGAGTGACCTCATTGAGGGATACTCAAGAGGCCAGAATTAAATAAGCACAGATGCTGAAGTGGCAGCACACTTGTGAAAATCACTAATCGAGCTACCTAGTTACTCTAGGCCAATGCCCTGGAGGTAAGAGTTCAGATCCCACTGTGGTAGATGGTGAGAATTGCATTCAGCAACATTCTGAAATAGAAGGCTCATCTAATAGCGATCTAATTGTTGCATAAAATACCCACTTGGTTCACTAATGTCCTTTAGAGAGGGAAATCTGCTGGCTTTCCCTGCGCTAACTGATTTATTGCGAGTCCAGACCCATAGCGAAGAAGTTAACTCTTCAATGCCCTGTCTGCAATGGGGGATGGGCAATGTGTGCTGACATAGCCAGTGATGCCCACATTGGGTGAATTAATTAAAGTCAAAGCACAACAGGTTGTAAGGCTGAGAAGGTTTACGGGGATAGGGAGCAGTAAGCCATTAAGGAATCTGAAAGCCAGGTTGAGAATTTTGAAGTATGACATTGCTTGACTCAGAGTTACTTAAGCACAGGGGTGATAGAGACATGGGGCGAGCAGACTTCTCGATGACCTCAAGCAGAAAATAGAATAGAGACATCAGCGCCAACTACATTGGACAAGTTATCCTAGAGCTACTGAATAGCTCAGCACAGTTTGAGAAGTATCTTTAAGCTGTCCCACTCCAACTGAGCAGGGCTTAGAATTTGGGGGCTACGAGGAATTCAAAGTCATGCACCAGTTCCCAAATGATAACCGAAACCTTTCTCTTATATCCTGGATCCTGCCAATAATCTGTTGCGCATTTTTATTCACCCTCCCATCACCCCCACTAACCTAAGCCTGGATAGCAGTGGGGTCCAAAGCAGTTGTCCCATTCTGGCTGCTGAGTTTATGTGAGGAAAATAGAAACCTTCTCCCTTCTTCTAAAAGTGGGATACCTAATGCAGGACTGGGATAAAGACGGAGCTCAATGTTGACTGCTGTCAGTTGTCTGCATCTCCCCTGAACTACTGTCGATTTTCAACTGGATCCGAATTGATTGAGAATTCGCCTGGAGGTATTAACAAAACATCTTACATCTGATAGAAGAAGCATGAAGTGTCTGTCAAGGGGCCAAGATATGAAGCTTGATTGAAAATCCAACATATGCAAATACATAAATCAATTACTACATGCCTTGTAATGAATGCTTGAGGCTTGATAGAAAAACCTTCTGAGCTGGTTTGTTTTTAATATCTCTCTCTCTCTCTCTCCTGTCAGTTAGAGAAAAGTGACAGGTATTTTCCACAGTCCTGCAGCTCAACAGAGGTCGCAAGCTCACTTTGGTATCCGTGTGGGCTTGAACAAGACTGAAGATTGGTAAGGCAGTGCAGTTAGGGTCGCAGTGATTGACAGTCATGGGAAATCTCTCCAATATTGTTGCAATCATTGGGCTGTTCGTATACCCCTCAGCTGATCTTTGTAGCAATGTGTGCTGCACAATCTCAACACTATGTTTTTTTGTATATTTCAAGATTTAAGCAAGTGGAACCGCAACTTAAAGCATAGACGAAGGCCATTCAGCCCATCATGTCTGAGCCAGCTGTTTGAAATTACTATCAAATTAGCTGAAATGCTTCACTCATTTTCCAACATCCTGCATTTTCCAAAGTTTTCCAATATATTGTGGATGATGATTAACACTGAATCACATTCCATTCAGATGGTCATCATTTACTGCAAGGCCCGTGTTTATGGTCTTTCTATCTCTAGCTTTTGTGCCAATTGCTGTTGGCAAACCTGTGTCCTGTGTGCAACGACTTTTGCATTTGTGGAAACATATTCACCTTATTAACTTGATCAAATGCTTCACAATTTTATCACCTTTATTCAAATTCCTCATCACATTGAATCTGCTGCACAATGTCCCCGGGCTGCAAAAGCATTAACTCTACAACACAGTGAAGGAGGTAACCAGTTCCTGGAAAAATAACATACATTGAGACTTTGTCAGATAAATGTGTTTAACCGCAGCTGACTGTTAATTGGATATTACATGGACTGGAATTGGGGTTGTTATAAAACTGCTTCATTATTATTATTATTATTATTGAGGATTTGTGTTTAAAGGATTACAAAAATTACTTAATTTGAACATTGAGGAGGTCCTTAGACCTGTTCTTCTTTTAACTGAGGTCCCCAGAGCATTAGCTGAGTTTCTGGATTAATAGTTCTGTATTTTTTTTAAATATTGGTGGAGGTCCATCTGGATGCCATTTTTTTGGAAGCCACTTTTGGGGAAAGACAATTCAGTTGAACAAATAGCCAGAGTCTTTTAGAACTGTGTGACCTTGCTAACAGAGGAGCCCCGTGTCTGTGTTTAGGGTTCTCAGGATTTCTGGGGTCTTTTCATTGTTTAGAAAGGTCTTTTTGGGTGTAACAGAGAAAAAAAAAGCTCCCAGCTCATCCTTTCTTACTTTTTTGACCATCCAGTGAGAGAAAGCTGATACAGCCATTCTCCCGAGAAGCTTCTAGAAAACATCCTTGCAACATCTCCTGAGCAAACAGCTTCTGAAACACACCCAGTGACTACCACGTGTTTCCGCTGTTACCTCTCTAGGTGCACCAGAATGTTAGACTGAAAACCATTTCATACCTTATTCATCTTCCTTCAAGAATGAACAATTACTTGGCCATTTCTTTAAAAAGTTTATTTATTTTTCACTAAATTGGTATGAGGGTGGAGTCTGTGCCTATGTGTTGGGTTGTTCAGAAGGGTTAATATTTATGTTTTGATATTTCAATCTGTGTCAATAGGTTTTGCATCTTATTTTGTTAATTCATTTGACATGGATGTTGTTGGCGGGACCATCATTTATTGCCTGTTCCTAATTGCCCCTTGAGAAACTGGTGGTGAGATAGTCCATGTTCTGTAGCTGCAGTCCATGTTCTGTAGCTTGAGCCACAATGCCCTTAGAGAGGGAGCTCCAGGATTTTGACCCAGCGACCGCAAGGGTTTGGCGATATATTTCCAAATCCCAGTGATGGGTCAGGCGATGCCAGGTTGGTGATGAAGGAGCAGTGCTCTGGAAGTTTGTGGTTTGAAATAAACCTGTTGAACTATAACCTGGTGTCATGTGCCTTGTGAGGGTGGTGAGTGGCTTGGAGGGGAACTTGTGTGTGGTGCTGTTTCCACATATCTGTTCTCCTTCTCCATCTAGATGGAAGTGGTCGTGGGTTTGGATGATGCTAAGCATCTTGGATGGGAAGGTGATGGTCTTGTGGCATTATACCAAGACTATTAATCCAGAAAATCAGCTAATGCTCTAGGGACCTCAGTTCAAGTCCCACCACACAAATGATAGAGTTTGAATTCAATAAAACATATCTAGAATTAAGAATCTGCTGATGACTATGAAAGCATTGTGTCAGGAAAACTTGTCTGGCTCATTAATGCTCTTCATAGCGGGAACTTTGTTATCATCACCTCCATTCTGGCCGACATGTTAGTCCAGACCCCTAGCAATGTGGTTGACCCCCAGTTGCCCTCTGAAATGGCAGAGCAAGCCACTCATTTGCATCCTCATTGAACATGTCTTATTGTGATAATGAATTTGTTGTTTATAAGAACCCGGTTGACGGTATTTATTTTCTGAACTAAGACAGATGCAGTATATAATTGCTCAAAGCAGTAACTGGATAAAACATGTATATTTATGTTGTGACCAGTGGAATAGCAGACTACAGAGAGTCAGCGCACTCCTCAACCTCAGTCATAACAAGATAACCAGATCATTATTCTCATTCCCATTTTATGAGGGTGTTATTCATTTAATCACTGACAAAGATAATTTGGGTGAATATATTTCTAAGTGCTTGTTAAAAACTTTACAGCGTCCTCTTAGATGTGTTGTTTTCTGAAGATCACATTTTAATAATGTTTTATCATTTTCTTAATTCATTCTATTTATCAGAGAACTAGCTGCATGTGTGTAATCAAGCACAAATCTCCACCTTGTGCTGAAACTAAAGCCCTGGTGGCAGGGAGAGGCCATCAAAGCAACCCCAGAGGGTGTGGGAATTGAACCCATGCTGTTAGCGTCACTTTGCACTTGTCCAGCCAACTGAGCTAACTAGCATTAAAGAATGTTGCAGTGTGTTTCCTGTTGAAGTTGTGACTGTTTGCACTGGTGCCGCCTTGTGTGCATTGTGATTTGACTGCTTCTATGTTGGGGTACACTTTGCAAATTCATTCCATTCTAGTTAGAGTGGTCTGTCTGACTTATTTAAGGATTTAGACTTAGAACAATACAGCTCAGAACAGGCCCTTCAGCCCTCGATGTTGCACCGACCTGTGAACTAATTTAAGCTCTTCCCCCTACACTATCCCATCATCATCCATGTGCTTATCCAAGGATTGTTTAAATTTCCCTAATGTGGCTGAGTTAACTATATTTGCAGGTAGAGTATTCCACACCCTTACAATTCTCTGAGTGAAGAACCTCTCAGTTTGTAGTTATGCCCCCTCGTACACGCTGACGTCATCATCCTAGGAAAAAGACTTTCACTGTCTACCCGATCTAATCCTCTGATCATCTTGGTATATCTCTATCAAATCCCCTCTTAACCTTTTTCTTTCTGATGAAAACAGACGCAAGTCTCTCAGCCTTTCCTCATAAGAGCTTCCCTCTAGACCAGGAGCTAGACAACACCAAGAAACTGAGATTATGAGAGATAAGAAAAAAAAAGAAGCTTCATTCACAGAGCAATTTTCACAACTGCTGTATGTCCCAAAACTCTTCAAACCTAAATCAATTGTGGTGGACAATTTATGGATAGCAATACACCAGAAACAGCAATGAGATCATTTTTGTTTTGCCTCTGTGCATTGTGGACTAATGGAAAAATATTGGCCAGAGCAACGGATGGGGAATTTACCCAAATTGGGAAAATAAAACTTTTGCTGCTTTAGTTTATCCAGGATGAACTCTGACAACAGCAAGCTCAAAGTCAGAAATTAAACTCAGCTGGTCCATTAAAATCTTTAATCATTACGTGATGGAGTGCCAAAGACCACGTGAATCTTTATATCAATGAGCCATCCAGTTTGTCCAATCCATTTCCCCATAGCCCTGCAATTCTTTTCCCTTCAGTACTTATCCAAATCCTCTTCTGAAAGTATTTTCTAACACCAACCTTGCAGACAATCTCTTCCAGATTATAGCCACTTGTGTAAAAAATGCTCAAATTCTTTATTTTCACTTGCTCTAAAAGTGTGTAAAGTACAGTAACCTGTCTACTTGAAATCACAAGCTTTTGAAGCACTGCTCCTCCATCAGATGAAGATTTCACCTGACAAAGGAGCAACACTTTGAAAGATTGTGATTTCAAATAAACCAGCCCTTCAGCCCTCCAAGCCTGTGCCAATGACTATGTCCGAACTATACTAAAGAAGACAAACCATCTGCCCTTATTCGGTCCATATCCCTCTATTCCCTCCCTATTCAAGTAACCATCCAGATGCCTCTTAAATGGCACCAACGTACCTGCTCCCACCATCTCTTCTGGTAGTGTGTTCAAGTTCCTACCCCTCTCTGCGTGAAAACTTCCCTCGTACATCTCCCTTAAACTTTCTCCCTCTCCCCTTGAACCTGTGCCCCCTTGTAATTGAAACTTCAATCCTGGGGAAAAGCCTCTGACTATCCATCTTAGCGATGCCTCTCTTAATTGTGTACAGCACTCACAGGTCTCCTCTCAGCCACTGTTTTTCCAGTGAAAACAATCCTGGTCTTTTTAACCTCCCTCAGAGCCAATGTTCCTGAGACCAAGCAAAATCCTGGTGAACCTTCTCTGCACTCTCTCCAAACTTCCACCTCCTCCTGGTAGTGTGGTGACCAAAACCACACACAATACTCCAAATGTGGCCTAACAAGGGTTTTGTATCAATGCAACATGGTTTGCCAACTCCTTTACTCCATGGCCAGGCCGATTAAGGGAAGCATGTCATATGCCTTCTTAATCACTTTGGCCACCTGTGCCGCCACTTGTAGGGCACTGTGGACCTGCACAATCAGATCCGTCTGTATATTCATGTCCGAAGGGTTCTGCCATTTAAAGGACAATCCACACCTAAATTTGATCCTCGAAAATGCATCGCCTCACATTCCTCTGGTGTCATGTGGCTTCTGACTTTGTCCACCCCAGTCCAACACAGGCACCTCCACGTTAAAGTAACCTGACAGCAATTTGTTAACATATGACCTGTTGTGAAATGAACAATTTATAGAGTTCCACTGAAAGGATGAGCCATTTGAGAGACTAGCTTTATATCTCTGAATGAAGAACTGACCCCTCAAAACAATATCGTAGAGAGGGATCTGGCCAATAAAGGGTTCACTACTGTTTCCAGCATGAAAACTGAAGGTACATTTTCTCCCATTTCTGTCAACAATCTAGATAAAGCATGGCCATTATAAAAACTAAACATTTCAGTAATAAAGTAACATGATTTATGTACCTCTCCACTTCATGAGCAATGTGGTTCACGAGACAATAATCCCTGAATGTGATAATGAACTAAAACTACATTACAGCTTTGCGGTTCAAAGCAGAGGTGCAATCTTGGTAATGACAACCGATAATCTAATTTGCTTTCAGTGTGAGGCATAATTGTACCCTTTGGGTAATAAATTCTTCATCAGTCGCTGGGAGTGTGTGCTGAGGTTCTCATTGTGATATTACTTTCATGTCACTCGACAGCGTGATGTATGGGCACACTGGATCATGCTGAGTGGCTTGTTTTTTTTCTTAAAGCCTTGCAGCTCTGATGTATTTCTCTTCCTGTAATAAGATCAAAAAAAACTTTCCCACTTCTACAGATTCTGAGAAAGCCTAATTTATATTTGGGAGGACGTAACGTTGGTAACTGCTGTCTGAGAGAATGTGCTTCTTACAGGTAAAAATCAAAAATAAACAAGTATGAATTCATAGCGCAAAACAGATGAGAAGCAGTCAAAACTAAAAGCCAGTGTTAGAGGATGGACAGACAAATAGTCATGAACTCATCAGGACATCCTCCCATTACACACTCACCTGTTACACATCTGCTGGTTACACACTCATCAGTTACACCCCCACCAGGTACACACTTGCCAGTCACACACATGTTGGCTACACACTTACCTGTTACACACTCAATGGCTACACACTTGTCAGTTACACCCCCACCAGTTACACACCTGCTGGTTATACCACCACCAGTTACATGCCCACTGGTTCCACACCTGCTAGTTACACACCAATCAATTACACATCCACTAGTTACACACCTACTAGTTATATACCTGCTAGTTACACACTTGCCAATTACACACTCGCTGGTTACACACCTGCCAGTTACACACTCGCTGGTTCCACATCTGGTTACACACACCTGCCAGTTCCACACTTACTAGTTATATATATCAGATTACACACCCACTGGTTACACCCCGGCCAGTTCCACACCTGTCAGTTACACACCTGCCAGTTACACACCCACTGATTACACACCCACCTCTTCAGTGAAGCTGAGTGGATTGTCAAACTAGTTGCCAACTCTCTGCTCAATGGTATCCTTTTAAGGTCAGTTAGACTTCTTGTGTGTTGGTTTGTTGACTGCACTTTGCTGTCTGTTACGTTTGCCACCTCCTTCTCATCTCTTTCTCTCTTCTCTTCCATTTTCTTTTCATTTGACTATCTTTGAGTTTCTTGACCACCACAGGAATTGGCCAAGTGCCGTTAAACAAAACTTGTTACACCAACAATCAGGCCTATCCATATTGGGACACAATCTCAGAGAGTGAGAGAGAGAAAGACATCAGTTCAATGCTTCCCATGAGTGACAAATTGATTCATTGCCATACATTCCTGATTTTGAATGGAAATGGCACATCCCGGACTGTCTTTCTACCTTATGGCAGTTCCAATTACTTTTGAAAGTTCACTTGGGAAGCTTTCAGAGCTGACGTGTTTTTGGAAATTTTGGACAGAGATTTTCCTCACAGCAAACACAGATGGAGTTTGTTTTCACCTGATCTCCTGGCAGTCCAACACAGATTGGTATTAAAGAGGGATCATCTAAAATGGAAAGACTTAGATGTTCAAACAGTTCCAGGAATCCTCCATGAAATCTAGCTGATCCAAAATGTGTCCGAAATATCTTAAGTCGTGAATTCAGTTCCTGGCCTGGCATAGCCTGGCCTGAGAAAGAAAAGAGCAGCATGGTGGCTCAGTGATTAGCACTGCTGCCTCACAGGAGCAGGGTCCCAGGTTCAATTCCAGCCTCAGGTGACTGTCTGTGTGGAGTTTGCACGTTCTATCTGTGTATGCGTGGGTTTCCTCCAGGTGCTCTGATTTCCTCCCACAGTCCAAAGATGTGAAGGTTAGGTAAATTGGCCCTGCTAAATTGCCCGTAGTGGAAGTGCATTAGACAGAGGGAAATGGGTGGGTTATTCTTCGGAGGGTCAGTGTGGATGTGTTGGCTGAAGGGCCTGTTTCCACACTGTAGGGAATCTAATCAATGCATTTATTCAGCATGTTTTGTAATCTCTGGTGTTTTAAAAGCAATTAAATTTACTTGAAGGATACATCCATATTGAGACCAGCATATGATAATGACTGGTCAATCTTATATAGTGATGTTGACTGAGAAAGTGTTGTTCGTAATCACTAAATAATGAGTATGACTGACCACCTCAGAAATTCTGTGTTTCTGGTCCAGAGTTGTGTGGCTGATGAGCCTGATCCTAGAGCCCCACCACATAGTTGGCAGGTGGATCTGGGAGGTGCAATTGCTCCTTGGCTTCGGGATCCCAGGCATTCCTTTCTCCGGTTCCTTTCCTGTATTCCCTCTTGCCAATGGGTGTTCTCAAATGTGCTTTTTTAAATTCATTCATGGGGTGAGGGCACACTAGATGGGCCAACCTGCATTGCACATCCCAGAGGGCAGTTAAGAGTCAACTTTTGGGTCTGGAGTCACATATCGTTCAGACCAGATATGGATGGAATTTTCCTTCCCTAAATGATACTAGTGAACCAGATGGGTTTTTCCAACAATTTACAACGGTTTCACAGTCATCATGAGACTATCAATTGCAGATTTTTACTGAATTAAAATTCCACCATCTGCTGTAGTTGGATTTGAACCCAGGGTCCCCAGAACATTACCTGAGTCAGTGGATTAAGAGTCCAGTAATATTACCACTGTGTGAGTGTGAGTGTGAGAGTGCTTTTCACATGGGAAAGGTCTTGCACATCAGCAGACAAATGGTCCTTGACAAAAGTAGATCCAGTTTCAGTGGGAAGGAAACATTGAATTCTGGTAATTTCCCGACTGCTGTTTGCATTGCACTCTGTCTAGTTCTCCCCCTCTGACCTTACCATCATGGGTGGCCTTGTCAGGAGCTGGGTAATGCTGATGACAGAATCAATAGGACATTCAAACCTCTCTACCACACCAAGGTGGTAATCCATAAACAGGCAAGTGAGGAATTAACCTTCTGAAGAAGGGTCACTTGACCCGAAACATTAACTCTGATTTCTCTCCACAGATGCTGCCAAACCTGTTGAGCTTTTCCAGAAAATTTCCGTTTTTGTTTCTGATTTCCAGCATCCACAGTCCTTTCAGTTTTTATGAGGAATAAACATTGTCCAGAAGGATTTTCATTATTGCACGTATTTCTTTGTCACTTTGTCTCAATCTACTATTTGCTGTAGTAATCTGAGATCGACACCCTTGAGCACGAACAGCAACAGGTGCTTGTTGCACAGAACATCAGTAATTACTGTTGAGGCTTTGATTAAAATTGCAAGTTGAAGCTCTTCCATGTACGAATGGCTTCACGGACACTAAGATGCCAAAGTATTCTCATCTGAAATGGCAACACCTGGGTAAAATAAAGAGTGGACAACTATTTCTGACAATTGACACAAGAAACAAGAAGGAAAATGAGATGAAGTTAATTTACTCAATGAGGTATTATGAGCTGAAATTTAATATGTGAGAGCAGAGTGGGAGCTGATTCAATAAAAACTTTCCAAAGGAAATTAAGTCTCTGACTGAAAGGAAACATGCACTGGGTTGAGTCCATGGGGAAGGAGCAAGTTATTAAGATGGATTAGATAGCTCTTTCAAGCAGTCTGCATAGGCACAGAAAACAGATCATTCCTGCACAATATGATGCTCTGATGCAACGAGGGAGCCTTCCGAGAAGGATCTGCCTTGGCCACTGTTCATGGTCTCTGCAAAAGACATCAAACTGAGTTGTTAAAATTAAGCACATAATATTAAAGATTAGGATTAAGTTCAAATAGGAAGTCTGTTAAAATATCAGAAAAAAAGTGACACATTGTCAGGACAGATTTGCAAAAATATCCAAATCTCAAAAGGCACAGCAATTTACACTGCATGGGGAAAGTGGGCTGATGAGAATCTAACCAGTTGTATATTTTTCCACTTGAAACCTTACAGACAATATCACCTTTCAGAATCAGTGGTTTGGCCATTGGCCTTCCCAGTTTGTAAATAATCTGAAAACCTGATTCAGTTTCACAAAAAAAATGATTTCCAACATGTTACACGTCAATTAAAGGGAATGACTGTTAACCAATCACTGGACAGAGTCTTGCTTTAACATTTCATCTGCTATGTGGCACCTCTGACAGTGCAGCAATTTCTCAGCATGACACTGAGTGTCAGCATGGAGACATTCCCAAGGAGGATGTAACTTGGAGCAGGACAAAGCAGGACCTCTTACTCTTTTATCCACAGCATTGTCAAAACTTCTAAGACATCGTTTTGGGGAATGATGTTAAATGCCTTCTTTACTAATAAGACATATTTGCTTCATGGAGGGTTTTGAGGAAGCTCTGAAGAAGTCCCTCGACCTGAAAGCTTAACTCTGATTTCTATCCACAGGTGCTGTTGAGCTCTTTCAACAATTTCTGTTTTTGTTTCTGCCTAATGAATTGATTTTAGTTTGAAATTGTGGGACAAATTGGTGATGACAATTTGTCAATGTGCCTGGCTGCAAATACTTGCACATTTGTCAGCGGTCAGGAGCAGTTTGTATTGTGGGGTATCCATTGAAAGTGTGGAGTGTTCCCACTGACAAATAATGGGCTATGTCAGGACAGCTCAGAGACAAGGGAGAGGTGCTACAGGTCCTGAATGGTGTACTGAAAGTCCAAGTGAAGGAGATTCATTGGGAGAGGAATGTCCCATACCATCAGGAGAAAGGAGATCATTAATGCTGCAATTGTGGCAGATTCAGGAGGAGCTCACTCAGGAGTTAACCAGCAGCAGGGCCTGTCCCATCACTTGGCTCTGGTGTTGCAAAAAAAAAATGGTTGGATATAAGTGGACAGCGTTCTAGCTCATCTCACATTCACAAAGAGAAGTGACCCTGTTGGGAGATATGCACAGACCTCAGGCAGAAAATAAATCAGAGGGGAGAAAAGTTATGTAAGAAAGGTACTCTTCCAATAATCATGGGGATCTTGAATATGTAGGTAGACTGGGAAAATCAGATTGAGAGCAGATCCAAAAATAAAAAAGGAACCTGTGAAATGTCTATGGATTTTGTTTTGACACAGTTTGTGGTGGAGCCCATTAGGGAACAGGCAATTCAGGATTTGATGATATGTAATGAGGCAGACTTGATTTGGAGTTTAAGGTGAAGGAACCTCTTGGGAAGGGGACAGTGACCATAATATGACGGAATTTACCCTGCAGTTTTAGAGGGAGAGGTTGTAATCACACGTAATGGTATCGCAATTGAGTACAAGTAACTACAAAGACATGAGGGAGGAGCTGGCCAGAGTTGATTGGAAGGGGAGCTGAGCAGGGAAGGTGGTGAAGCAGCAATAGAAGGAGATTCTGGGGGATAATTCAGAAGGCATAGCAGAAATTCATTCCAAGGAAGAATAAACATACTAAGGAAACAATGAAGCAACCATGGATGACAAGGGAAGTGAGGAACAGCATAAATGCAAATGATAAAGCAACGCATGTGGTGAAGATTATTGGGAAGCTAGAGGATTGGAAAGTCATTAAAAATCAGCTAAGGATAACTAAAAAAGCAATAAGGGAGGAGAAGATAAAATGTGAGAGTAAGCTCACTTGTTGCATAAAAGAGGATTGCAAGAGCTTTTGTCTGGATACCTAAGAGATAAGAGAGAGGCAAGAGTGGACACTGTATTGCTGGCAGATGATGCTGTAGAAGTTGTACTGGGGAACCAAAAATGGTAGTGGATTTGAAAAGGTACCTTGCAACACACCAGCAACATTGCAGAACTTGAAGAGAGTCAGGGGGCAGAGGTGAGTCTAGTGGCCATCACTAAGGAGAAGGTGCTGAGGAAGCTGAAAGATTTGAATGTGGATAAATCACCCAGACCAGATGGATTACATGCCAGAGTTCTGATGGGGATAGCTGAAAAGATTATGGAGGCATTGGTGGTGATCTGTCAGACATCACTGGAGTCTTCAGGGAGGATTCTAATGTAACACTCCTGTTTGAAAAGGGAAGCAGACGGAAGGCAGGAAATTAAAGACAAGTTAGCATGATCTCAGCCATTGGCAAGATTTTAGAGTCCTTTCCTGCGGATGAGATTATGGAGTTCTTGGAAGGTGCACGGTAAAATGAGGCTGAGTCAGCATGGCTTCATCAAGGGGTGGTCATGCGTGACCAAACTGTTCAAATTCTTTGAGAAGGAAATGAGCAAGTTAAACAGAGGAGAGCCAGTGAAGATGATTTATTTGGATCTTCAGAGGCCTTTGACAGGGTGCCACATAGGAGACTCCCAAATAAGGTAAGGGCCCATGTTCGTAGGGACAAATCTGTGACATGGGTAGAAGATTGGCTGACTGGCAAAAGGCAGGGAGCCTTTTCCAGGATGGCAGCTGGTGATGTGTGGGATTGGCTGAGACCATTATTGGGATAGGGGAAAGTGAGGACTGCAGATGCTGGAGATCAGAGCTGAAAAGTGTGGTACTGGAAAAACACAGCAGGCCAGACAGCATCCGAGGTGCAGGAGAATCGACGTTTCGGGCATAAGCCCTTCAGGCTTATGCCCGAAACGTCGATTCTCCTGCTCTTCGGATGCTGCCTGGCCTGCTGTATTTTTCCAGCCATCATTGGGATCACAACTATTTACATTAAGGATCTGGATGAAGGAACTGAAGGCGCTGTCGCTAAGTTTGCAGATGACAGGTGGAGGGACAGGCAATGTTGAGGAAGTGGGGAGGCTGGAGAAGGATTCAGACAGGCTGCCAGAGTGGGCAAGGAAGTGGCAGATGGAATTCAATATGGGAAAGTGTGAGGTTATACATTTTGGTCAGAAGAAAAAGAGGCTGAGATTATCTTGTAAGTGGGGAATGTTTCAGAAATCTAAAGCAGCAAGGGAATAAGGAGTCTTGGTTCAGGATTTTCTTCAATCTAATATATAGGGTCAGTTAGCATTTAGGAAGGCAAATGCAATGTTAATATTCATTTCAAGAGGACTAGTATACAAGAGCAGGAACATACTGCTGAGGCTGTATAAGGCTCTGATCAGAATACATTTGGAATATTGTGAGCAGTTTTGGGCCTCGTATCTAAGGAAGGATGTGTTGGCCTTGGAGAGAGAGGACTAGTATACAAGAGCAGGAACATACTGCTGAGGCTGTATAAGGCTCTGATCAGAATACATTTGGGTAGCAGTTTTGGGCCTCGTATCTAAGGAAGGATGTGTTGGCCTTGGAGAGGGTCCTGAGAAGTTTGCAATAACGATCCCAGGGATGGAGGGCTTTGTATATGAGGAGGGATTGAGGACTCTGGGTCTGTACTCAATGCAGTTTAGATGGATGAGGGGACACGATTGAAACTTACTGGGAGGCCTGGATAAAGTGGATGTGGAGAAGATGCTTCCACCCTCTTTCCACAAGAGACTGGGACCCAAGGGCACAGCATCAGGGTGAAGGGACGACCCATTAGAACTAAGATGAGGAGGAATTTCTTCAGCCAGAGAGTGGCGACTCTGTGGAACTCATTGACTGTGGAGTCCAAGTCATTGAGAGTATTTAAGACTGAGATAAATAGGTTCTTGATTAGTAAAGGGATCAGGGGTTACAGAGAGAAGGTAGGAGAATGGGGTTGAGAAATATGTCAGCTGTGATCGAATGGTGGAGCAGCCTAGAGGGGCTGATTGGCCTATTTCTACTCCTATTTCTGGATCAGTGATGCTGGAAGAGCACAGCAATTCAGGCAGCATCCGACAAGCAGCAAAATCGACGTTTCTGGCAAAAGCCCTTCATCAGGAATAAACCCTATTTCTACTCCTATGTCTTACAGTCTTATGGTATGGAGAGAAATTGGGAACAAAGTACTGAATTGGATAATCAGTCATGATCGTACTGCTTGAAGGGCTGAATGGCCTACTCCCACTCCTGTTTCTTCTTTCTGCCATTTTTAAGAAAATACCAATGAGTTTCAGCAGTCTCTGATGGAGCACTGGAACAAAAACACAAAACTAACAGTCAATGGAATTTATACAGGGCGAGCAGTCACTTATCACAGTGATAATACACTCAGCCCATAGGGCTGCTAATTCATTAGATAAAGATGACTGATGGTGAGTTTATCTTGAGGATCACATACGTCCGGCAAGGGGTAAAGTTAAGGTAGTTGGTCTTTCATGGTGACCTCAGGCAGTGAACTCACACTGTTAACATCATACTGCATTTGCAGAGCAGCCAGCAATCCAACTGAGCCACATGGGTAAGTTGGACTGAACTGAGGGGTGAGGGTGGTGGTGCTGGTGGGGTCTGGAATCCAACAACATTCATGCACCATAATGGATTTTACATCCTTTTATATCCAAGCTATCACCCAATTGTTCATATAACAAGTGATTAAGCAGGAAATTGTATTTAGTTAATTAATTCATTGACTAGGCGGCTTTAAAGGTGGAAATGAGATACTTGTGGTGCAGTGTTATTGTTCTTCCCTGTGGATCAGGTTCAGGACTCACTGGTCAGGGAGGTAAGTCATAACATGTCCAAACAGATGGACTGAACAGAGTTTGAAGTGGAAGTGTTCTGGGGACAGAACAATGAATCAATGTCACCCTCCTTCATTTGCCCTGGAAAAGGAGCATTTATCACCACAATCACATTGGGGTGTGAGGTGGGATTTGTGCCAAAGGTGGTACGGTCTGTATCTAAGACACAAAAAGCACTGTCTCAAGACCCACCAGTCATGGAGTTACACTCACACATGTCAGAACAAGGTGATTCAAAACTGTGTATTTAAAAGATCCAGCTGGGAAATAGATGGGACTGGGGTGTGGAAAGATTTGTAAGACTGAGCAGTTAATAAACTCCATTCACAAAAAATGGCATCCAACTAGGGTCTTGTAATGTCCCCACCTGGGGGCTAGAAGTCTTACGTTTCAACCTGCCCCAGAACCTGTCATGGTCTGTCTGAACACATTGATTAAAAGGGGAGAAAGAAATAGAGGTAGCCTGGTTTCTGTCTTACCAACCAGCCCTGATCCTCTCTAACATGGAGGGATCTCAGGAGAGAATGTTAGCATTTGCATCAATGTGTATTGGCATCAGTGAATCACAGAGTTTGTTACAGTACAGAAGGAAGCTATCCATTGGGTCCACACTGGCTCATCCAATGGGCATCACGATCTAAATCCAGTTTCTTGTTGTTTCCCCCTATCCTTACCCATTATTTCTATACAAATAGTCATATTTGATGTCTCCCTATGCCATCCCATTTCCAGGATTACATTAAAAATACCCAAACCCTCGCTGTGTGATAAAAGCTTTTCTTGTCTCACATTTGCTTATTTCACAAACCAATTTCAATCTGTACCCTCTGGTTCTTCATCTCTTTACGAGCAGCAAATCGTTCTCTATCTAGCCCTTTGTGATTTTGAAACTCTTCTTCATCTTCATATCTCCAAGGAGAAAGTCCGAACATCTTCAATCCATTCTTATCACTGGAATTTTTCATCCTCATCACTGTTCTTGTAAATTGCTGTGTGCTCTGTCCAATGTAATCACATCTTCCGATAATGTGACTCCCAGAACTGTACACAATATTCTAGCTGAGGTCAAAGACCATAAGGAATAGGAACAGGACGAGACCTTTCACTTCCTCGAACCTGATCCCCTATTCAATAAGATCATGGCTGATCTGACATTCCTCACATCCACTAACCTGTTCTTTCCCTGTAACCTTTCATCCCCCGACTTGATCACGAATCTGTTATCTCATTCTTAAATAAACACAAGTTATGCTCCCTCAGCTCTCTGTGGTAAGCAGTTCTAAAGACTCTCATCCTTCTGGGAGAAGGGCTTCCTCCTCATCTTAGTCTTAAATTGATGTCTCTTTATTTTGACACTATGCCCACTGGTCCTTGACTCTCCCTCGAGGGGAAACATCCTCTCGGATTTACCCTGTCAAGGCTCCTTAATAATCGAGAACCTGTGACAATGAAACCTACTTTTAATTCAGATTTGCCTTCTTGGGCACCTTATCCACTTGTTATTGTCACTTTCAAGGAACTATGGACCTGTACACCTCGGTCTCTGTGTGCGTTGATGCTGCTAGGTGTTTTGCCATTTACTGTATATTTCCCATCTGCGTTAGACTTTCTGAAATGCACCACTTCACATTTACCTGGATAATCTCTGCCCATGTCTCTAGCCTATCTCTATCCTGCTGTATCCTCTGGCAATCCTCCTCACTTACTGCGGCTCCCCCAATCCCTATGTTGACCATAAACTTATTAACCAGGCCACCCACATTCTCCTCCAAATCACTTATATGTATTACAAGCATTTGGGGTCCCAGCACGGTTTCCTGCAGAACACCACTGGTCACAGATCTCCAACCTGTAAAACATTCTTCCACCTTTACTCTCTGTCTTCTATGATAAAGCCAGTTCTGAATCCATCTCAGCAGCTCACTGTGGATCCCTTGCGACTTCACCTGTTGTATCAGCCTGCCATGGCAGACCTTGTCAAAGGTCTTGCTAAACTCTACATAGACAACATCACTACCCTGCCCTCATCAATCATCTTTGTCACTTCCTCATAAAACTCCATCAAGTTTCTGAGACATGACCTTCTCCATACAAAGTCAGGCTGATTATCACTAATAACTATCACGAATCACCAAATCGTTCCAAATGTCAGTCACTCCTTTCCACAACAGAAATTAAAATTCCCCATATTAAAATTGTTGTTTTCATATCTTTCCACAATCTGTCCATAAACCTCAATCTCTCATTGGCTATTGGGAAGCTTGGAGTCCAATACCATCAAAGTGATTGCACCCTTCCTATTCCTGAGCTCTCCCCATGTGACCTCTCTGGATGAGCCCTCCAAGGTGTCCTCTCTCAGTATAGCTGTGATATTCTCCTTAACTAGTAACAACTCCTCTACTTTTTTTACATCCCTAAGCAGAAGTGGGTACTGCAGATGCTGGTGATAAGAATCAAGTCATTCCTGATGAAGGGCTTTTGCCCAAAACGTCGATTTTTCTGCTCCTCGGATGCTGCTTGACCTGCTGTGTTTTTTCCAACATCATTCTAATCTTGACTGAAGCTCCTTGGATGCTGCCAGAACTGCTGTGCTCTTCCAGCACCACTAATCCAGAATCTGGTTTCCAGCATCTGCAGTCATTGTTTTTACCTCTTTTACATCCCTGTCTATCATGCTTAAAACATCTAAATCCTGGAACTTTCAGCTGCCTTTCTTGCCCCTCTCTCACCTAAGTCTCTGAAATTGCTGCTAAATCATAGTTATATGTATCAGTCCAAGCTCTCAGTTCATCTGCCTTACCTGTCATGTACTTTACATTCAAACAAAAGCTTCTCAAACTGACAGTCCAGCTGGGTTCAGTAACATCTCAATGATTCTGCTCTAGTTCCTGCCTCGTTTGCCAGACTAAATTAAACCCTCCCAAGTGGCACTAGCAAGTCTCCCTGCCATGATATCTTTGCCCCTCCAATTTAGATGCAGCCCTTCCTTCTTGTGTAGGTCCCACCTGTCCTGAACAGGATATATCCATTAGAGAAGGGAATGGCCTTCGGGGATTCCCATACTGCCTGCCCATGCTTACACACCTTCCTGGTGGTCATTCAACTCTTCTCTGTCTGTGTAGAACTTACAGGTCTGAACAGCTTGCTAAAGGTGCTATTCCATGTTCCTAAATTACTAAGTGATAAACAACATGAAGAAAGGGAAATCTCTGAATGGTGGATACATGGATTTCCAAAAGGGAATTCTCAAGGAGCCACATTGAAGGTTACTGCAGGAAACAAGAGCCAATGGTCTTATTAACATATTGGAAAGGAGGATGGGTTGGCTGGTATGGAAAATAATGAACATGAAAGCATGGGAAGGGTTAAAGCATGAAGACTACTGGCAAACTGTTACAAGGGGTCTGTGGTATGCTACAGTAGTCAAAAGGTCACTGTGGCAGGACGGGGGGGGGGGGGTCACCGTGGCAGGATAGGGGGGGGTCACTGTGGAATGCTCCCACACCAATTAGCAGAGTCAGGTGGGGCTGAAAGTTCACGATGGCAGGCTGAGATAACAGCAATTAGTAAAGTCATCCTCGCCTGCTAAATATCATCATGGCAGGTTGGGACAGGTCGTGACAATTAATAGACAATAGACAATAGACAATAGGTGCAGGAGTAGGCCATTCAGCCCTTCGAGCCTGCACCACCATTCAATATAATCATGGCTGATCATTCCTAATCAGTATCCTGTTCCTGCCTTATCTCCATAACCCTTGATTCCACTATCTTTGAGAGCTCTA